>NC_090923.1:1282198483-1282507867 GCF_040938575.1 Ambystoma mexicanum | reverse complement strand
TGTGGCATAGGCATCGGTTGCGATGGGAGTGATGGCTGGGGAGTGGGGTCCTCCATCTCCTCCACAGCCCGCGGCTCCTCATCGGCTCCATCGTTGCTCTCTACGTCCGCCTCGTTGGGATCCCTCCTGTAGGACCGGACTTCCTCGAACATCTTGTCCAGGATCTTTGCAACATCAGCCAGCTCATCTTCAGAGGTGGTATCTGTGTCCGTTATGGCTACCTTGCCACCCCTCCCCCCTCTTTCTCCTCCTGGGGTTTCACGGAGGTCTTCTCGACAGGCTGAAAAGATTATTCCCTCCCGGGTGGCAGGGGAACTCTACGCCCGGCAGTCTCCACTGGGGTAGCCTCCACAGGCTTTGCCAGGGTCGTCACAACTCATTCGATCGAGGCCTTCGCGACCTTGGGCGCGCCTGAGGCCTTCACCTTAGGGGGAGGGTAGCTGTCTTGCGCCCTCTCGGCTGTCACCGTCGGGATCGACCGGGGCTTCTCCCAAAGCTTACCTGGGTTCTCCGACTTACTCTTCACCGAGCCAGAGCGTTGACTCGTGGATGATGGCGTCAGTGACATCGCGCCCTGCCTGGCAGCCAAGGAGCCCGAACCATCGGCGCTCCCGGTGCCCTCCCTGTCGCTGGAGCACCCTCAAAAGGTCTTAGAAGACCGCTCTGACTACTTCTTCTCACCTGCAGCTGGGCTCTTCCCCTGCAGCCAGTTGGTGAGTCGAACGCGACAATCCTTTATTGTCCGTTCGGACATGTTCTTAAAAAACGCAGTCATTCTCCACGTGCCATTTGTCGTGAAGGCAGTATAGGCACCGGCGCGTGCTCCTCTTCTTTGAAGACATTCTGTAATCCACTACCACGGCAGCTCCTGAACAGCTTCGATCCAACAGGCGTTGTGTTTCCATTGTCCTGGGCCATGACCACGCGGTGTAGGCCTCAAAGATATTCCGGAATAATCCTCCAAGAAGCAAAAACTTGACGGAAATTCCGAAACGTGTCCCCATTGATCGGAAGTAGAATCGGTGGAGCTTGAGGCTCGATTGACCGAAAATATAAGAATAAACACTTTGAAAAAACACAAAATGCAGTAACAGCTCGAGAGCTAAAGCACAAGGACTCCCAACACTTGAACGTGCAGTAAAAATCTGAAGATGGCTGCCAGAGGAGGGGCTTAGGTAGAGGGCAGTCATTGGCTGGGGGCAGTCTGACCCAGAGACCAGTGATTGCTTATTAGTAGAAAGACAGTTCAGAAACAAAACTGAAACTGCTTTTTTCTTTACCGAGGATTCCCAGCCTGACAACAGGGAATATTCATGAGCATGTGAATCCATGCCAAACTACATGCTGGAGAAATGATGGGTTGCCTCTTGCTGGCCTGTACATCCCTGTGAAGGTAGAGCTGACCGGGGGAATGGAACGGTATCCAGTCATTACATCGAATACAAAGCATTGAATGCCAAAAGCATTAAAAAAATGCATCGGAAAATAAAGCATTGTATGCATTTTTTTCAAAGGTAAAGGTTTTATTTTAATTATAATGGGTTTTAAGGAGTAAAAAAACAGGGGTTGGGGTGGGACATCCGTTTTTTACCCCTTAAAGCCCATTCAATGCCCTTTTTTTCTTTTTTTAGATGTTTTGGCATTCGATGCAATCACTATAAAACAATGGAACATGGATTCTGCCACAAGGAGGCTAGGTGACCAGCAATTGCCGGATTGAGTGTCATGTTGTGTTCAGTTACAGGACCCTCGCCCAGTAGGTCTGTCAGTTTGTATCTGGGAGTAGGCACTGACGCCGTCTTCAGACCTAGGGTGTCTACCACCCTTTCCACTACGGCCCTGAACTTAAAGTGAGTATGAGTGTAGGGCTGGCCCTGTTGGAGCTCTAGCTCTGGAGAGGTGTCTAGGGTGCTGGAATCATGTAGGTAGCCCTTGGGCCAGTACTAACAGGTCCGCCTGATTGTCGAGAAAATAGACTCCTCCTGCCCCAGTATATATTGGATTGCGTGTTAGGGAGAATTCTCTTATAAGGCTAATTTCCCAAACCTAGTGAGTCTCGCAGCAGCTTTGCTGGATTTTTGGGGTTTGTTTTTTTCTCCTGCTAAGAGTGAGACTCTTTTCCTCCCACTCTTAGGCATGATTTGAGGTATGTCTTTGACTTTGTATGTGTTTATGGGCTATGGGGTCTTTTACTCCATAGGGTATCATCTATTTTGTATGTGTGTGTTACACAGCACCCTCAGTGCAGTAACACAGGGGTGTCATAGTGACCCCAAACAGACTACATACCCTGGAACTGACTACTGTCTCCCAGGGCATGTAAAGTCACCATTGACTTTACTAGTCCTAAATTGTGAACCGAACCAGTACAAACCATCATATTGTGGAAGTACTGGAAGGGGTTAATCATATTGCCCCTGGGTCTGTTCTCAAGGGGGCACTGTCCAGTCCCCCCCTTGTCGAGTTTCTGGCTGGTGGCAGTGGTTACCACGCGAAATATTCCACCGGAATATTCTCTATGGGATTTTCCCATTGATTTTAAACTTACCACTTTTTTGGTGCAATGGATGCGTGTGCCAAGCCTGCTTTTGCTTAAGATAGCAGATATGGCAGCATCTGAAAAGGCCCGATTCTAAGACTGTTGACTTGTTGCGAATGACACCATATAGTAAAACGCCTCCACTTGTGCCTGTAGCATGATAGAGTAAAGGGGGCCCTAGCCTTCGCCAGGATTGCACAGCAGTCCAAAGGCAGTGTGAAATGTCCAAACCCTAAGGCTGCAGGAGCCAAGCCGTCAATTTGAGGGACGCTGGATCATGGTGTAGCACAGATCCTCCTTCTCTGAAGAGGAGGTCTGGAAGAGGCGACAGGTTGATGCAAGCGCTACCGAGAAATGAAGGTCGAAGTACTAAATTTGACATGGCCACGCCGGAGCAATAAGGATCAACCTGCACCGGCTGTTTGAGTGCTTTCAACACTGGTTGGAGGAGTGGGAATGGAGGTAACGCGTAGACAAACATCCCTCCCATGAAATGGAGAAGGCATCCCAGGCTCCTCCGTTGATGGCAACTGCTGGCATATTGGGCGCCTTTCCAGTTGGCTGCTGTGGCAAATAGATCTATCTGCGGACAGCCCAATGTCGAGAAAGGACAAAGAACCTGGTCTTGACGGAGTTCCCATTCGGGGCAGGATCGCAGTTCCATGCTGATGGAATCCACAATGGTGTTGTGGACCCGGGACAGATGAAACGGAATGAGGAGCATATTGGGCGAGATCGCCCTGTTCCACAGCATTTGCGACTCCTTGGAGAGAATGGGAGGGTGGGCATGCCCACCCTGCTTCCTGATGTAGAACATGGTGGTGTGTTATCAGTGAAGATGCAAACCACCTTGTCTTGTAGCTGGGGTTTGAATGACTTGTCCTCCAACTGCCAGAGACCTCTGGTGTGGAAGTTTCCTGTGTGCACTCCCCAACCCTCCAGTGAGGCATCGGTCATCACTGTGGCTTGATGCGCCGGTGGGTGACAAGGTGCGCCCTGTGGGAGTTGTTGTCAAGGACTCCACTACTGCAGAGTTCGGTGGAACGCCGGGCTAAGCTTGATCTTGTTTCAGGAGCTGGACACCTGTTTCCACCTGCTGTCCAGGAACTCATGAAGAGGCCTAATAGGGAACCTGCAGTAGGGTACCAGAGGAATGCAGTAAGACATCATCCCCCAGTAGCGACTTGATGGAGCGAACCGTCGGTCGCTGGATAGGGGACAGCTGCTGAACGTTGTGGCGTATGGCATATAGGCTCTCCTCCGTGGGGGTCTCCAGACATTGCAGTATGTCCAGTCGTGTGCCCAAGAACCGAGCATTCTGAGATGACAATATGCATGACTTTGGAAAGTTGGTGGAGAATCCGAGAGAAGTCATGCATCAGATGGTCTCTTCGGTGTGCTGCAGGGCTAGTGTCTGCGAGGATGGCAGCCAGAGGCGGGGCTTAGGGAGAGGGCAGTCATTGGCTGTGGTCAGTATGACGCAGAAATCAGTGATTGGTTACTACTACGAAAGTCAGATCAGAAACGAAACTGATTCTTTTCTTTACCGAGGATTCCCAGCCTGACGACGGGGAATATTCATGAGCATGTGAATCCATGCCAGACCCCATGCTGGAGAAATACCACATCACCATGCCCCATACCTCAGCTCCCTCTTTTCTCCTGTGCTTGACCGCTGCAGAGGAAACAGTGGAAGTCAAGACTAACGAGCCTGTTAAAAACTTGACAATCTGAGAAATTCCAAAGGGTGAAAATCCAAGAATCAGAGAAAAATGGAAAGTAAGTTTTTTGTAATTTTGTTTAAAGAGCAACTAGCCATATAGAAACTGTCAACTCGGAGCCATCACCTGGCGTTCCTTCGTTTAGACAGATGCGCGAAGCCACAAAAACTTTTTGAGCAGGGATGGAAGGGAGGGGCGATGAGGAATCTGCGGGAGAAGTAATTTCTGCTTCAATGGATTGCTTTACTCTCGTAGATTCCTCATCCGATAGACTCCCAAAGCAGTTAAGACCACGGAGGTGGCCAGAAAATGCTACAGTAGCAGATTTTTCAGAGCTGCCCTACTAAAACGTGCATCAGACTCTAGACAATAGTGCCTGGTAAATGTGTGCAAGGATGACCATGTGGCCACACGACAAATGTCCCTAATGGGAACTACCCTCTGCAGGGCTGTGGAAGTCCAGCCCCTGCTCACCGAGTGTGTCCTGATACTGGGAGGAAGCTCCCTGCCTGCAGACTGGTAACATTCTGCGATGCAGATGATAATCCATCGTGATAGTCCACTTCCTTGCCACTAGACCTTTGCGGGATAAAGAATGGGCCATTAACAGCTGGTCAGATTTTCTGAATGCAGACGTCCTAGCGACGTAAAAGCTTAAGGCTCTCTTGGGATCCAAGCGGTGGAACGGCTCCTCTTCCTTAGAGAGGTGGAGGGTAGAAGATTGGCAAATCTATTGACTGCGAAATGTGCAACTCAGAAACCACTTTCGGGAGAAAGCCAGGTCTTACTTTAAGGGAAACCTTTTCCCGAAGAAAAAAAAGCAGTAATAGGAGCTTGCGACAAAAGGCCTGCCACTCACTAACTCGCCAGGCTGACTCGCCACCAAAAGGGATGTCTTCATGTCTGGGGTTGCTTGGTTTTCTGTGCAGAGGGGACCTGGCCTAGCAGTTCGGGCTGGGCTGCTACCTTCGGTGGCGGCAGCTGCTGACTGATTTGCACATGGCTGGTCCCCTTTTGCAATGGCGCAGACGGGCTAAAAAACGGTGGTGTGGAAGATTGCCCAGAGCAATTGCCAGTGGTTTAGATTCATTCGAAACCTTCCACCCATCACTTTTGTGGTCAGTTTGTTTCTCCTTGTGAGAGAGGGTATGCCCAGGCGTGGGTCCCTTGCTCGCTGCGCCACAGGGAATCAGGCTGCACCTCACTTAGGAGTTCCAAGAAGGACGAAACATGTCTGCGGTTGTTTGGTTTTCTGTCCGTAGGGGACCTGGCCTAGCAGTTCGGGCTGGGCTGCTACCTTCGGTGGCGGCAGCTGCTGACTGATTTGCACATGGCTGGTCCCCTTTTGCAATGGCGCAGACATTCTAAAAAACGGTGGTGTGGAAGGTTGCCCAGAGCAATTGCCAGTGGTTTAGATTCATTCGAAACCTTCCACCTATCACTTTTGTGGTCAGTTTGTTTCTCCTTGTGAGAGAGGGTATGCCCAGACGTGGGTCCCTTGCTCGCTGCGCCACAGGGAACCAGGCTGCACCTCACTGAGGAGGTCCAACAAGGCCGAAACATGTCTGGGGTTGCTTGGTTTTCTGTGCAGAGGGGACCTGGCCTAGCAGTTCGTGCTGGGCTGCTACCTTCGGTGGCGGCAGCTGCTGACTGATTTGCACATGGCTGGTCCCCTTTTGCAATGGCGCAGACGGGCTAAAAAACGGTGGTGTGGAAGGTTGCCCAGAGCAATTGCCAGTGGTTTAGATTCATTCGAAACCTTCCACCCATCACTTTTGTGGTCAGTTTGTTTCTCCTTGTGAGAGAGGGTATGCCCAGACGTGGGTCCCTTGCTCGCTGCGCCACAGGGAACCAGGCTGCACCTCACTGAGGAGGTCCAACAAGGCCGAAACATGTCTGGGGTTGCTTGGTTTTCTGTGCAGAGGGGACCTGGCCTAGCAGTACGGGCTGGGCTGCTACCTTCGGTGGCGGCAGCTGCTGACTGATTTGCACATGGCTGGTCCCCTTTTGCAATGGCGCAGACGGGCTAAAAAACGGTGGTGTGGAAGGTTGCCCAGAGCAATTGCCAGTGGTTTAGATTCATTCGAAACCTTCCACCCATCACTTTTGTGGTCAAGACCACGGAGGTGGCCAGAAAATGCTACAGTAGCAGATTTTTACGAGCTGCCCTACTAAAACGTGCATCAGACCCCAGACGACCTCTAGACAATAGTGCCTGGTAAATGTGTGCAAGGATGACCATGTGGCCACACGACAAATGTCCCTAATGGGATCTCCCCTCTGCAGGGCTGTGGAAGTCCAGCCCCTGCTCACCGAGTGTGTCCTGATACTGGGAGGAAGCTCCCTGCCTGCAGACTGGTAACATTCTGCGATGCAGATGATAATCCATCGTGATAGTCCACTTCCTTGCCACTAGACCTTTGCGGGATAAAGAATGGGCCATTAACAGCTGGTCAGATTTTCTGAACGCAGACGTCCTAGCGACGTAAAAGCTTAAGGCTCTCGTGGGATCCAAGCGGTGGAACGGCTCCTCTTCCTTAGAGAGGGGGAGGGTAGAAGATTGGCAAATCTATTGACTGCGAAATGTGCAACTCAGAAACCACTTTCGGGAGAAAGCCAGGTCTTACTTTAAGGGAAACCTTTTCCCAAAGAAAAAAAAGCAGTAATAGGAGCTTGCGACAAAAGGCCTGCCACTCACTAACTCGCCAGGCTGACTCGCCACCAAAAGGGCTGTTTTCAACTAAAGCAGTCTCAAAGAACAGGAATGCATGGGCTCAACACGGAGTCGCCATCAACAACGTTAGCACTAGATTCAAATCGCAATCTGGCACAACAAAGGGAATTGGCGGAAACTTGTTCACCAGGCCCTTCAGGAATTGGGCCATAACCAGGATCTTAAAGAAGGAACCTTGTTCCAGTGACCTTTTCAACACAGACAAGGCCACCAAATATCCTTTGCCTGTGGTAACCTGGAGGCCTGCTGAGGCCAGTGATAGAAGGAACTCCATCACTGTAGTGGTGGGGAAAGAGATGGGATCGATCTTGCATTCCCTACACCACGCCTCGAATCTTCTCCACCTGCATGCATATTGCGATCTTGTAGCTGGTCTGCATGCAGCCAGCAACACCTGGATTACCTCCTCTGAGAGGTCCGAGTCATCATACTTCATCCTCTCAAGAGCCACACATGTAGATTGCGGGACTCTGGGTTCGGGTGGAATACTCGGCCTTCCGACTGGATCAGGAGATTAGGGCCGTGAGGCAGACAGATTGTCAGATCCAAGAGATCAGAGTAGCACGTTCTCCTCGTCCAGTCCGGGGCGATCAAGGTCATGGTCAGTCAAAAACTCTTCAACCTCCTGAGTACCCATGGGATGACTGGAATAGCTGGGGGGGTGGGGTTTGGGGGGAGTTGTAGTGAAGAGGGAAGGTCCAATACACAGGTACGCGTCCCTCCCGTGCACCGTTCGCTGGGCATTCCCCTCAAGCAAAATTGTCCGTTCTGTTGGACTCCATGGCAAACATCCACTGTTGGGGTACTCCAGAGAAAGAAGACCTCCTCCAGGACCTCTTGGCACACTTCCCACTCGCGGGAGACCGTGCTCTGCCTGCTCAGAGCATCCGCCAGGCCGTTCTCTGTCCCCACCAGATGAACTGCCAGGACCGAGAATCGATTCTCCAGAAACCGGAACCACAGCTGCATCGCCTCTCTGCAAAGGGGGAGGGAGCGCGGGCCCCCTTACTTGTTCAAGTAGTGCATAGACACTGTGTCAGGATCAGGACAGGTCCTCCCCCCAGAGATGGAGCAAAGCCTTCAGGGCTAGCCTGATGGCTCACAACTCAACCTGTTAATGTGTCACCTGGCTTCCGTCGCTGACCAAAGGCTGCTCACCTGCAAGTCCTCGCAGTGAGCGTCCCAATCCATCAGAGACGCATCCGTGACCACTCAGGCCTGAGGCCAGAAGGGTGCCCCCGTCATAGGATTGCTGTGATTTGGTCCACCTTAACAAGGGGGGTCCTGGGAGTCCCTCCGCCAGACATTAGTCCTGGTTACGAGAGACTTACCCAGAGTCTTTAGCTCACTATCTTTCACAGAGAAGAAATATCCCAAACATATCAGTCTTTGTCCTGCCCTGGGGCAGTCCAGCACCGAAATGCTAGGCAATTCTCCTCTGAACAAGAGTACCAACAGAAACCCCAGACACATGTTTCGGTCTGGTTGGACCTCAACAGTAGGGTGGATCTGTGCCTCTCTAAGAATAGTGAGCAAGGGGTCCACCAGCTGAGGTCGTGGACCACTAGGATGGACACCTCGAGAGAATCTGTGAGTGCCCTGAGGTAATGCGACCACTAGTCCCTTAGGAGCCACTGGAGGTATCTCATGCGCAATCTGGCCTCTGGCACCAGAAAAATACAAGAGGCCATGAGACCTAAGAGGCAGAGGAAGGAAGCCGCTGGTAAGGTGGCGTGGTTCCAGAACAATTGTACCTTCTGTGCTATGCTGTCGACACTCTCCTTGGGAGGGAAGGCCTTTCTCACCCGGGTGTCCAGGACTGCTCCGATGAACTGGAGTCTTTGGACTGGCGTCATATGGGACTTCAAGTTTAGGGAGAAGTCCAGCCTGTGCAGTAGCAGGCAGGTGTCCTCTTCATGAGACAAGACCTGCCCCGCCGACTTCCCTCAGATCAGCCAGACCATGTACAGAAATACATGGACCCCGGATCGCCTGAGTTGAGTCACGACTACCGCCATAAGCTTGGTGAAGAACCTTGGAGCAGAGGTCACCCTAAAGGGAAGCACTTTGAACTGATGGTGCTTGTCCCGTATAAGGAACCTCAGGAATGTCCTGTGCTTGCAATGTATCGGCACATGGAAATAAGCGTCCTCTAGGTCTATGGACACCAGCCAGTCCTGATGTTCTTGAGCGTGGATAATTTTTTTCAACGTTGCCATCCTGAATTTGTCTTTCCTCAGTAACTTGTTCAAGGCCCTGAGGTCCAGAATGGGACTGAGACCTCCTCCCTTCTTGGGCACCAGGAAATAACAGGAATACCAACCCGATCCTCTTCCACTGCACCCTTCAACAAGGTTCACAGTTGTTCCTGGAGCTCCTGTCCCGGTTGAATTGGAGGTAGTGGGGGTCTGTCGTGGTATTCCTGCCATTGGAGCCAGTGGTCCGACAACCACCTACTAACCGGTACGTTGTGGGAGGGGAAAACAAAGCAGCTACGGAAGGCTGGGTCGGTCCCGCCGCTGATGCTGCTTGTTGTGCTTTACATGTACCCCTGGCCCTTCCAGAGTATGTGAAATGCTTCTGCCCTTGCCTGGCCGGTGGGAGCAGCGCTCTCCTGCCATAAGAAGCATACCGCCTGTAGCCACTTGCCTAGAGGCGAAGCTGAAGGCAGGTTTGGCCCGCTGTCCAGCTAGGCCTAAAGATTTAGCAGCGTTTTAGGATTCCTTATATTTCTCCCAAGAATCGTCGGCTTTATGCCGAACATAAAAATCGCCCTCGAAGGGCATGTTCAGCAATTTAACCTGGACATTAGGCAAAAAGCCAGACATTTTCAAGTAGGCCTCCCTCCACTGCGTTACTGCAGACGCCATAGAACGCCCCACCTCTTTCCCATCCTCCACCAGCTGTAGGAAGCCCTCGCGCATTTCCCCCCTCAGGGAGGTAGTGCGCTGCACTCTCCACTGCTGTCCAAAGACCAAATGAATACTTGGCAAAGCTGCTTGCCACATTGGTAGCTTGAAGGGCCATACTGCCCGAAGTAAATGCCTTTTTTGAAAAGGCATCAACCCTTTTCACTTCACTGTCGGGAGGTAAAGTGGAAGTTGAGGAAGCTGGTATGGAAGAGACTGTAGCAGCCTGCATAACAAGCCCCTCTGGGGAAGGGGGAGCGGAGAGGAATGAAGGGTCTCCTCTAGCCGGACGATACGTCCCAGAAATGGTGGAGCTAACCAGGGGAATAGGACACGGATGCTGCCACAGAGCAGTTAGACCAGCTTATTTAAAAAAAATAATAAATAGCACTTACCGAGATGCAGCTGCAGCTTTTCTGCCTGTAGTCTCCGGTCCGCGTCCTCCGAGTCCCGGCACCAATGAAGGAAAAGCCACCCAGTGGTAGCTTTTGTTTACTACAGCTTGCTGGCTTTTCCTTCATTAGTGCCGCCAAAGCGAGCACAGCGGCGGGCATCCATTTCACAAAATGGATGCCCCCTTGTGCTATCTTTGAGCTTGAATTGCTAAAAATTTTACATAGGGACTTAAAAAAAAATGGCAATCTTTTTTGATATTGGCTATCTATTTTTGAAATAAAAAATGTTGGGCGAACCATTCCTTTAAAACTGCTCATTCCATTTTCAGAAAATTAAAGTTACTCACCATAGTGACTAGAGTACTCAGGGTCCATAGTTCCTTTTCCTCCATCCCTGTGGGCGTCCCCCAACATGGGGACGGTACCGGAACCTTTGGCAGCGAAAAAATGAGCTTCCATTTAAAATGTAGTGCAGCGCACACGGTCGCAGCCTAAGGTGTGGTAACACCCCGATGAGGCCCCGCCCTCCGGCACCTCACCTCAGTCCCCTTTGAACACAACGGACGCTTAGATACATGGCTTTTCTTAGTACATATTATCCCTTGGTATACTAGCAGGGGAAGGCGGGTGGGACGTTTGGAGGAAAGGGGACTCGGAGTATTCTAGTCACTACAGTGAGTAAATAATAAGTTACTCAACGTAGTGACTAACGTACTTAATCCCCTTTCCTCCACGCTGCATGGGTGTCTGTCGCGAGGGACGGGAGACGGAACCCTTTTCACTGGAAAGTGCCTCTTTGCCCTTTAAAATTAGAGGCGTGCAGGGCGCGGCACTGGGAGCATGCGCTGCCCTGACTCCACCGCCACACCTCAGTCCCGATAGACGAGTCGATAATAGATTTAACATTGCCCAATGACACCAGCTTTATTAGGGGGGGAGGTTGGTGGGACGTATGGAGGAAAGGGGACTAAGAGTATACGGTGAGTAACTTCTAATTACTCTAACGTCCTGTCCCCTTCCCTCCATACTGCATGGGCGATTACAACAGTGTAGCCCCAGGGTGGAAAGGATACCCTCCTTAAGCAAACACGTTTCTAAAAACTGCCTGACCGAAAGCCGCGTCTGATCTAGAGCCTGCATCCAAACAGAAGTGCTTATACAAAGCCGAATGGGTGGAGCATGTGGCCGTACAGCTTATGACTTGCCAGGGGACATGCCACTGGAAAGCGATGGCTGTTGCCTAGGCTCTGACCAGGTGGGCGTGCATGTTGGCCAGCAGTGGCTTGTGCTGTCCCTCGTAGGTTTCTTTGATGGCCGAGACCATCCAACGGGATATGGTGGCTTTGGAGGCCCGATACCCCGGTCTTGATTCTCTGAAGGTGATGAAGAGCGTCCGACTTGCGGAAGCCCTTGGTCCTGTCCAGGTAGAATTTCAGGGCACGCCTGACATCAAGGCCGTGCAGAACTCGCTGTGCCTCGTTTTTGGGATCAGCAAAAAACATGAGCAACACAATCTCTTCGATCAGATGGAATGCAGATGGCACCTTAGGTAGGACTGCCTTGTCCTTGTGAAACGTAGTGTATCGCTCCGAGGCAACCAGCCGAGGTGAGGCTGACAAACAAGGCCGTCTTAATGGTGACCAGCCGGATGTCTGCAGATGCAATTGGTTCGATTGGTTTCTGCGCCAGGGGACCCAAGACTATCTTGAGGTCTCAAACGCGGTGCAGCCTCTTGATGGGCGGGTAGAGCCTGGCGAGACCCATCAAATGTCTCTTGACAATTGGGTTGGAAGAGTAAAAACTCTCCTCTGAGTTTCTGTATGCCCCAAATGCTGCCAGGTAGGTGTGGCAAGTGTCCACCTGCACACCTGAATGGTGGAGATGCGCCAAAAAGGAGAGCACGTCGTCCAGGGAACATGTTAGAGGGTCGAAGCCCTTCGAGTCTGCCGAGTTACGGAATTTGGTCCACTTGCTTTTATACTGGGCCCTGGTAGATTTGCTCCTGGCGCCCTGTATGATCTCTAGAATAGCCTGAGAGAGGCTTAGATGTCCTAGCGTGACCTGTTCAGGAACCACGCTGTGAGGGCTAATTTCTCTGGTGCGGGGGGAGGACCCTGCCCCCCTGCTCCGGCAGAAGATGTGCTGGACCCGTTGGCAGGCGAATGGGAGGCCTCTCCGAGTGGCTGAGCAGCTGCGAAAACCATGGCCTGGCTGGCCAGCATGGAGCTATTAGGATGATGCTGAGGAGGCAAGACTCCTTGGTCTTGCCGATCACCCTGTGAATCAGGGGAGTGGGCAGAAGGACGTATGCTGTTATTCCGTCCCACCTGATCTGAAAAGCATTGCCCAGGGAGCCCAGGCCCTGACCCTGCCAGGAGGCGAACAGTTGGCACTTCTTGTTGCCCCGGGAGGCAAAGAGGTCCACCTGAGGGTGACACCATTTGCGAAGGATCTCCTGCAGCACTAGGTCGTTCAACTGCCACTCGTAGTTGTCCATTGCCAGTCTGCTGAGCCTGTCTGCCTCCAGGTTGGATTCCCCAGCAGGTGGACCGCCGTGAGGTAATGTTCTCCAGGGCCCACTCCCACATGCTGACTGCCAGCCTGCACATAGGGGGTGGGGGATCTGTAACCTCCCTGCTTGTTGACATAGAACATGCTGGTCGAGTTGTCTGAATGAGGACGACCCTGCCCTCGATGACCGTGCTGGGTCTGGTGCCATGGACGCAGTGGTTGTCCAGAGTGGCCCCCCAACCCTCGAGAAAGGAGTCCGTGGTGATGGTGACTTGTGGTGTAGGTTGCCGGAAAGGCTTGCTGCGTCCGCAGGTTGTAGTCCCTGGACCATCATATGAGGTCTGGGTGAAGCGACGGAAGAATGTTGATCATCTCTGACTGAGGGCCCTGTTCCTTGTTGCAGGATACTGCAAAGTGCAGCTGTATCATCCTTATCCCAGAGTCTCGCGTGGGGGACGGCCAAGAGGACTGCTGCCATGAAACACAGTAGGTGTTGGTACCACCACCCGAGGTCACGTCTCTGCTGAGGAAGTGCACCATGGCCCTCTTGATGGCAGTGTTCTTGTCCTCCGAGGGAAAAACTTTCTCGGAGCATGTGTCCCAAATGAGGACCAAGAAGGTCAGTCTCTGCGTAGGCTGCAGCTGCGACTGCTTGAGGTTGAGTGAAAAACCCAGCTTGTGCAGAGTGTTCAGAAGAGCGTGGGAAGTATGGTGCATTGCTTCCAGAGATGTAGCCCTGAGGAGCCAGTCATCGAGGTACAGGTAGATGTGGTGGCCCTGCGACCTGAGGAGGGCCGCCACAGAGTTCATCAGCCTGGTAAAGACCCTGGGGGCCGAGTTGAGGCCGAAAGGAAGCACCTTGTATTGGAAATGGTAGCCCATGATCCTGAATCGTAGAAAGGAATGATGAGGCTGCCAGATTGGGACATGTAGGTATGCGTCCTTAAGATCCAGGGAGCACATCCAGTCTCCCTTGCACAATGTTCTCCGCTATCAAAGCTGGCGTAACCATCTTGAATTTTTGTAGAGGTAGGGAGAGGTTGAGGGTGGAAAGGTCCAGGACAACTCTCGGGCCCGCCTGGTTCTTCTGCATGGCAAAAATCCTGGCGTAAAAGGCCAAGCCTGGCTGGGAGGCTGGGACTTCCTCCACTGCCTGGCTCTCGACGAGCGACGGATCTCTGCCAAAGGAGTTGCTGTCCCAATCTGTGGCAGTGGAGGAGGGAGGAGAGGCTGGGATAGGGAGGCAGTACCCCATGGAGACTACGGAGAGGATCTAGGGGTCTGCGAAATTCTGGCACTAGAAATGTGCGTGAAGAGCAAGCCTGCCCCCCACTGGAGTCACGTCGACCCGGGAGGGGTGTGTCATGCCTTCTTTCCCTCTGAGGATGTTACGGAGGAGGGGTACTGGAAAAAGCCCTTGCCCCCCACCCCCGCTTTGTTGATTGCACCAATGCCGGGACGGCGAACCGTCAGGCTGCCTGGCCCTCCGCTCTTGGAAGCGAGGACCCCTCTGTACGTATGCCCCTTCTCTGTGTACAGTTTGGGCGTGGTCTTTTTAAGGATGGATAGAAGATGAAGAGCTGTTTCTTTTTATCAAGCTCCTCGTCCGCTGTGGAGTGGAAGAGGTCACCCCCTCTGAAAGAAAGATCTAGAAATGCGTTCCTGGACATCCGGGTTGAATTTCGTAGTACAGAGCCAGGGCGTTCTTCTCATGTCCGTGGCAATACAGATGGAACGGCCAGAGTTGTCATTGTGGGCTAAAGAGGCCTCCGCCAATCCTGCCTTGAATCGTGATTGGCTCTGCGCCGGAAGCTCTGGGAGGAAATCTGCAATTTCCCGCCAGAGCCTCTGGTTGACGGCTGCCAACATGGCATCTGCGTTGGCTTGATGCAGGTGCAAGGATGGCTTGGAATACAGTTTCTTCCCATACGCCTCCAAGATCATCTCCTCCTTGCCAAGCAGCGCCGCTGAGGACAAATGAGGCTTGGAGTACAGTAATGCTGCAGCGATCACCGATGAGTGTGGCTGAGGATGGCCCGATAGCAAGAGTGTATCCCCATCCATCTGCCTGTACTTGGCGTCCAGGCGTTTCTCAGTGTGACTTGAGCCAACCCTTGCTGGCCAAGGTGACTACGTCTTTCTGCATTGGGATCCACGTTCTGGCCGAGGGGCGTAGCCTGAGGGTTGCTCAACCTGAGGTTGAGGAAGGCCCAAGTGCTCTGCCAGCCCTGCCAGACATTCATGGAAGGCCTTGGCTGAAGATGGCGGGTCGGCGACCTCCCCCTGCTCATCTGTGCCCACCTGCAGGTCCGGAGGGAGGGGGGGCTTCGTGCTGAGGTGCGGGCCCAGAGCCGGAGGGGCTGATACGGAACTGCCTGCACAATCTGTTGGGGGGGGGGGGGGCTGGAGCGGGCTGCTGAGGCTGAACAGGGACCAGAGCACCCTCTACTGGGGCCTGCAGCGCCGGAGCCATTGGAGGGAGCAAGTCCCTGAGGATGACCCCCATCTCTGGAGACTTCATGAGCCCGAGGAACTTGTCAAAGAACCTGTCCTTGCAGGCTGGATTAGTGGTAGGGGGTACTGAGGGGGTAGCGGGTGACTGCTGGAGCCGTTGCATGCCCTGCCCGTATGGACACAGCGGGAACCTGTCTTGCGCAAAGGAAGGGTAAGCTGTAGGCCACATACCTGGTTGACACCAGTCCCACCTCGACACACAGTCCTCCACCTGCCTTCCTTGGAGGGGCATCGGCCGGATGTCTGGATTTTCTGGCGCAGCAGGCATTTTGTCGAGCTGCCTTCCACGTGCACGCGGCATGTTGCTCGGCTCACTGGGCCCCGCCCCGGACTCTTGAGTGTGGATCATGGGGCCTAGGCCGACGCCCGGTAGGCGTTACACCCTCGGCAGATCTGCCGGTAGAACTGCATAAAGGCACCCCCTCGAACATGATGCCGGTACTAGAGCGTAGCCCCCCGGGTGAAGACCCGGTTAAAGAACCTTCCGGTCCCTTAGCACTGTCACTGGGAGGATCTACTGATCCCTAGGCCTGTCAGCCGGTAGCTGATACAGCCTCTGTGCTGGGGCCAGGGCAGGGCAGGTGAGTCCTTGGGAAGGAATCTCCCTTGCGGGGTGCACTGGAAAAGAGCATCTCTACCTTGGGCTTGAATCGATGATCGACAAAGTCCTTTGGGTCCGCCGGAGGCGATCTGTAGAAGAGCTCCCTCCACCTGGCCAGTCTGTTCTTCAGAGACCGTGAGGAAAGCGTGTTGCACGCGGTACAAGCTTGCCAACCGTGGTCAGGGCCAAGGCACTGTAGGCAGAGGGTGTGGGGGTCTTTAGTCGGGAAGCGCCCGTTGCAGGATGGACACCTGCTGAACCCGGTAGAGGTCGACATGCGCCATGGAGGAGCGTGACGGAGGACCGAGTACCCGAATGATAAAAACGCGTGGAATTACATGGCCGAAGCCAAATCCAGGAGCGCTGGTGAATTCGGCCCGTTCCCGTCGATGCGGAAAAGGGGATGGAGGTGTGGTGACAGAGGGTGGAGTCAGACCAGCGCATGCTCGCAGGTCCGCACCTCTAAATTTAAAGAGGAAGGTTTTTTTCTGGTGAAAAAGGTTCCGTCTCCTGTCCCTCGCAAGGGACGCCTATGCAGTATAGAAGAAAGGGGACAGGACGTAAGAGTACTTTAATTACTCATATGTCCCGTCCTCTTTCCTTCATCCCCTTGCGGGTGATTCCACCGAACAAGACCATAGGGAGGAGCTGTGAAAACCTACCTCATAACTAGGACAAAGCAAACAGGTTCTTCAGAAACGCCTGACCAAACTCTGCATCGTGCCTGGAGCTGGTGTCCAGTGAATAGTGCCTACAAAAGGCTGACGGAGTGGCCCACGTAGCTGCCTTGCTGATAATATCCCAAAAAGCAGGTCTCAGAAATGCGACGGCAGCTGCCTTACCTCTGTCCGCAAGTGCATGAATCCCCACAGAAACTGGTTTGCCCATGGCCGTGTAAGCCTCCGAAAATGGCCTAACCCATACAACAGGCAATGGAAGCCTTGGAAGCATGCGAGCCAGGGGGAGAGCGCCCAAAAGTCATAAACGACGCCTCAAACGTCCTTAAGGATTTGGTCCGAGAGAGATACAACTTGAGGACCCTCTTGAGGTCCAAGGAATGTAGGGCCCTCTCTGCCTCAGACTGTGGGTTTGGGAAGAACACTGGCAGGCAGATCTCCCGATTCAGATGGAACGGAGAGCACCGTGGGCAAGAAGTCTGGGTGAGACCTTGTTGCACACTAATCCTGCGCGCAGAGAGCCACCAATAAAACTGTCTTTAGCATCACCAAGTAGATGTCGACAGAGGCCACATTGAGGTCCCAGACCAGATGAAGCCTATGCATCGGAGGAAAAAGCTTAGGCAACTCCTTAAGGTGGGCCTTAACCACCCGGTTGGCTGCCGAAAAAACATGCTCTGGCGAATTCTTGTAAGCCCCAATGAGCGCCAAATACATACAAGTATCCACCTGAACTCTTGAACAAGCCAGGTGTGCTGAAAAAGCCAGTACACCATCCAGGGGACAGGTGACTAGATCTGGACGCTTGTAGCAACCCCAATGGCAGAACCGAAGGGGACAGATGGCATGAGGCTGCAAATCACAGAGGTCACGAACTTGGAGCATCTCTTGGAGCAGAGGAGTGGGTGGGAACGCATAACACAGTGCCAACAGATCTGGAAGGCGTTTCCCAGTGATCTCTGACCTGCTCATGAAGCAAACTGGGGACACTTGGCATTCTGGGGAGATGCGAACAAGTCCAGGTCCGCGAACCCCCAATGCTGGAACAGGGGAAAAAATGAGTCGGGCAACTCCGACTCGTAGGCGTTGAACTTGAGGCAACTCAGCTAGTCTAAGTCTGCATTGTTATCCACCGGGAGTTCCACTGCTGAAATCCAAATCCCCCTCCGTCAGGGACCATTCCCAGATCAAAACCACCTCCATGCAGGGGGCCGGAGGGGGCTGAAGGAACAGGTGCCACCCTGCTTGTTCAGGCAAATCAATGTGATAGAGTTGTCCATCCGGACCAGAAAATAACTGTCCCCGATAAGGGGCAAGAAAGCCTTGAGGTCTAAGCCCACTGCCCTGAGCTTGAGCAGATTAATATGCAAGAGGGTGTCCGTCCTGGACCATGCGCCATGAAACGCATAGCCCTCCAGAGCAGACCCCCAGCCCTAAGGGAATAGTTTCTTACCTGTAACTCCATTTCTCCAGCATTGGTATCTTTCATGGATTCACATGCTTAGAATATTCCCCGTCGTCAGGCTGGGAATCCCCGGTACATTATACAGACCCTTTCCCGTAGGAAAACTTTTTCGACGCTTATGCGTCCTATCCGCCTCGTTTTGTATCATGCGTGCCCGCTGCGTCAGGACGCCATGATATAAATACAGGACCCCCCCCCCGCGCTCCCTCAGATTTCGGCCCCCAAAGTAGTGGGGGAACCGGTTTGCATGTCCAGGGGAGGCAGGAGGGCGCATGTGAATCCATGAAAGATACCAATGCTGGAGAAATGGAGTTACAGGTAAGAAACTATTCCCTTCTCCAGCATTGGATCTTTCATGGATTCACATGCTTAGAATAGATTACATAGCAGTACCATCCCTAAAAGAGGAGGCGTGCATGCAAAACCGCATACTTCTCACAATGCCCGTTCCCTATGGTCTTGTACACATCATTAATCATTAGCATAGAAAAGCGGACAATATTGAAACACAATTGCAACAGGATCTAACCCCTCAGCCAGGGCTTACCTTATTGGAATAGGTGTCGAAGCACCGCCTGTCCCATCCGGGTAATCTTCGGCATGTTGTTGCGACAGGCAGTAATGGCGGGTAAAAGTGTGTGTGTAGCCGCCATGCAGATGTCCCTCAGACCACAGAGCCGTCGACGATGCCGCCGCTCTAGTTGAATGAGCTCTTGGTCGTCGTAGAAGAGGCTTCCCTGCCTTGGAATGGCAGTACGAAATGGTAGA
Source organism: Ambystoma mexicanum (assembly GCF_040938575.1). Lineage (NCBI taxonomy): Eukaryota > Metazoa > Chordata > Amphibia > Caudata > Ambystomatidae > Ambystoma > Ambystoma mexicanum. The sequence continues at coordinate 1,282,489,033 of NC_090923.1, read as the reverse complement.
TGACACCCATCTTGACAGTCCTTGCTTTGAAATGGCTTTGCCTTTAGCACCCAACCCATAGGCCACGAACAACTGCCTCGTATCTCTGAAAGGTTGCGTGCGATGAAGATAGAACTTGAGAGCCCTTTTTACGTCCAGTGTGTGTAACGTACCCTCTGCTCCCGAGCATGGTTCTGGAAAAAACGTAGGTAAGACAATAGAGGAGTGTTTATGGAACACTGACGGAGCTTTCGGTATGAACTGTGGGTTAGTGGCTAGGACCACCTTGTTCTTGAAAAAACGTAAGTACGGTGGGTCTACCATTAGAGCTTGGATTTCTGAAATACGTCGGGCTGAAGTGATGGCGACCAGGAAGGCCAACTTCCACGACAAAAACTTTAGAGACGATGATGACATTGGTTCAAAAGGAGGTTTCATAAGAGACGCTAACACCAGATTGAGGCTCCACGCCGGAGGAAATTTGTTCTCTGGAGGAAAACTCCGAAATAGGCCCTTAAGGAAGTGCTTAATCAGGCGGTCGCTGAATAATGGTGTGGAATGTTGTTGACGTGTAAACCTGGAAATGGCGGCTAGGTGTACTTTTATCGACGATACCGATAGGCCCTTTTGAGCTAAGAACAGCAAGTATGGAAGGAGCTGTTCCGGCTTGATCGACTGCGGAACCAAACCTGGTTGATCCGAGCACCACTGACAGAACCTCCTCCATTTGTACGAGTATGAGGTGTTTGTGGAAGGTGCTCTTGCCGCTTGCAGAATACGCCGACATTCCTCCGGAATCGTTAGCTGACCAAATTCAGCGAAGTCAGGAGCCAGGCCGTCAATTTGAGGCTGTCCGGGTCGTGATGCCAAACAACCCCCTCCTGTCGAGACAGAAGGTTGGGGGTCCTCTGGAACCTCATCGGTTCCGCCGCCGCTAGGTGCAGTAGGTCTGAAAACCACACCTGTCTGGCCCAGTACGGGGCCACCAGAATCACCCGACATGGGTACTTGAGGATCCATTGCAACGTCCTCCGGATAAGGGGAAAGGGAGGGAATGCGTACAGGAATTTGTTCGTCCATGGAAAAGAGAACGCATCCCCCAGAGAGCCCTGCTGAGGCCATCTGCTTGCATACTGCAGGCATTTCCTGTTGTCCCTCGTCGCGAACAGATCGGTGGAGGGATGTCCCCACTTCTTGAATACGTGTTGTATTTGCTGGTCGTTCAGCACCCATTCGTGAACATCGTTCAGTTGTCTGCTGAGGGCATCGGCCTCCACATTTCTCACGCCTGGCAGGTGGAACGCCAAGATTTGCATGTTGTGTTGCAGTGCCCAATGCCAGATTTTTTGTGCCTCCGTCGACAGGGACCTGGACCGTGTCCCTCCTTGCTTCCTCAAGTAAAACATTGTAGTTGTGTTGTCCGTCATGACACGCACCACCGAGTTCCTCAACTGAGGAAGGAATGATTTTAGAGCCCATCGCACTGCTCTCAGTTCCAGCAGGTTGATATGCAGGGAGGACTCTTGTAACGACCACCGGCCTTGTACCTGCAACGTATCCAGATGAGCTCCCCATCCGCTCAACGATGCATCCGTCACCACCGTCTTCTGGAACTCCGGTTCCACCAGGGGCATTCCTTTCGTTAGATGAGAAGACGCTTTCCACCAGCAGAGTGCTTGTACTAGTTGCTCGTCGACGACCAGTCTGTCGGACCAGCGACCTTGACTCTGCGCCCAACGGTCCGCTAGAAATTCCTGGCAAGGCCTCAAACAGACGGCAGTTGTTTATCAACGGAATGCAGGATGACAAAGTCCCTAGCAGGGACATGTATTTGCGCACCGATACCCTGGTACCGCATTGCCATTCCGACGCCTTGCTTTGTAATTTCTGTACTCTCTCGCTGGATGGTCTTACAAGGTTTGTTTGCATATGAAACTCCGCTCCTAGAAAAACCAAAGTCCTCGAAGGCTCTAAGGAGGATTTGCTGAAGTTTATCGAGAAGCCCAGTTTCTGTAAGAGGGACAACGTGGCCCCCAGACTGTTTCGTGTTTGTTCCGTGGACGAACCTCTGACCAGCCAGTCGTCTAGATAGGGATAGACGTGGTGACCTTCCTTTCTTAAATGGGCTGCTATAGGGGCCAGACACTTGGTGAACGTCCTGGGGGAGGACTTGAGACCGAACGGGAGGACCTTGAACTGGAAATGCTTTCGTCTGACGACGAACCTTAAATATCTCCTGTCTCGTGGACGTATTGGGATGTGAAAATAGGCGTCTTGAAGGTCCAGCGACGACAGATAATCCTTGGGTTGCACCGACCTGATAACCTCCTGGAGCTTTAGCATTTTGAATTTTAAGCTCTTTAGCCATTTGTTAAGTACCCTCAGGTCGAGAATGGGCCTCCATTTTCCATTTGGCTTCTTGACAACGAAGAACCGGGAATACACTCCGTTTCCTTCCTGTGCCACAGGAACCTTTTCTACCGCTCCATTTTTTAGCATAAGCTCCACCTCTTGTCGTAGGACCCGAAGGTGGGGCTGGGCCGAAAACACCAGCGGAAGACGTGGAGGCTTGTCTTTGAATTGAAGCGCATGACCCATGCGAATCGTGTCCAGAACCCATCGATCTGTGATGATGCATTTCCATTGGTCGATATGATGAGAGACTCGGCCCCCCAGGACGTTCCGAAGGCCGTCATTGGTTGCCGGTTTGCTTGCCCTTCGTCGAAGAGGAACCCGAGCCACGTCTTCTGGAGGCTTGATAATCTCTACCTCTTCGTGCCGACTGGGATGCACGTCTGAAACCTTGTGAAGAGTACGAGGACCTGTTAAATCCCCGGTCCCTAGAGGCTCCAAAGCGGGAGTTTCCAGAAGCACCCCTGAATGGGCGAAAGGAGCGAAAATTTCTACCTGTCTGGAGGGCTCCCAGAGACCTAGCAGTATCCGTGTCTTCCTTCATCCCCTTCAAGGCTTCATCTACCTTTTCTCCGAACAGATGTTCTCCTTCACATGGCATGTCAAGGACTTTGTATTGGACTTCGGGACGGAAAGTAGTACATTTGAGCCACGCTTGTCGACGAAGTACTACGCCATGATTGATCTGTTTGAAACCAGACTCTGCTAGGTCAACTGCAATATTAATTGCGTGGTTCAAAGCCTCTTCGCCATCTCGTACAAGTAACATGGCTGCTTTTCGGTGTTCTTCTGGCAGATGTTCTAGGATAGGGGCTAGTTTGTGCCACATTCCTCTATCGATACGATAGCCAAAGAATTGGCTGCCCTTACCGTCGTCGCGCCAACTGAGAGCACCTTTTTTCCAAAGGCGTCCTGCCTCCTGGCCTCGCTTTCTGGTGGGGTCGAACATTTTTGCTGTACTCTGGCCTTCCTAGCCGCTGCCGCCGACACCACGGAGTCTGACAGAGGTTGTGCCGTTAGACATTTTGGAGTGGACTCCGGAGCTTTAAACTTTTTCTCAATACGCCCCTTGATAGCCGGCTCCAAGAACGGATGGCGCATCGTCTTGAGGCCTTCTTGCCACACGTGGTCCAGAATTGGGATGGCAAAAACCGATTTCCTCCTTTGACCCATATGATCAAAGAGAAAACCGTCTTTCTTTTGTTCCTCAGGAATCAAGCCGAACTCGGAACACGCCTTTCCCATCATGGCGTGGAAGGCTCCCACATCATCCAGAGGAGACGGTTGTGCCTGGCTCCTCGTAGACTCTACCTCCACATCCGAATTCCATGTTGGGTCTCTCGACGGTGACAGGGAAATGTCTGACCCTGAGTCACCCTGGATAGAATCAGACTCCGATAGCTCACCCTCCTCCTGCGCTCGAGGACGATCCTTCGCCACCTGGGAGGCTGATGGGCTTTTGGTCGTCGAGCGGGCTGTTTGAGCTTGTTCGTCGACGGAAGGTACAGGAAATAGCGACGATGATGTCCCAGGTTGAGGGATCTGCGTATCCAGACGCTGTAGGAGCTTCTGCAGCGTATTAAGCACATCCAGAGACAAGACCGTCTGGGGGGTCAGCAACGTCGAGGATAGAGGGACCATACCCCCACTCGCCGTCGTCAAAGTGGAAGGCCGTAAGCCCAAATCCGACTGCTGTAAAACCATGCCACATTCCCCTTCCACCGACAGCGCCGGCAAGGCCGTGTCCGGCTGCAGTAAGACTTCAGGGGGGACCGGGTCGTAGACCTCTGGTTGCCAAGCCATAGACTGAGTCGCCGTCGACGAAGGAATCCCCACCGCTGCAGCCTGAACAGTAATAGGCATCGTCAACGACACCGGTGTCGACGAGCAAGTAGCCAGCGCCGAGGCTTTAGACTTGGAAGCCGATTTCGATGCCGATTTCCCGGCTGAAGAATCCCGACTCACGGGAGACCTAGGACGATCCCCTGAGGAGGATTTTGACGTCGCTTGCCTCACCGTCTTAGATAATGAGGAGGAGGACTTTTTGTGTGATGAGGAAGACCCAGCATGCTTCCCCGTATGCTTGTCATCAGGGAGGTTATCGACCGGCCGTACCTTCTTCGAGGGAGGTTCCGACTTGCTCCTGGAGGCCGTTGAGCCAACTTCTGATGCCGGATAGGCACCCGCTCCATCGTTAAGCCAGTCGACCAACCTTCTTCTTCTGTCTTTAAGGGTTTTTTGGGAGAAACCCTGGCATATCTCACATGTATCCGCCGTGTGGTGCGGGTGGAGACAGTAGATACAATCCATGTGGGCATCACCTTCATAGACTTTTTTGAGTCCACATGTCGCACAAGGGCGATATAACGCTTTTCCGGACATAATTCTCCAGAATATAACGTCGCCGAAGCGAAAGAAAAAACAACCTAATTTCTACTAGTAGTAACCACGAGGATCCCACTACTTTGAAAGACGGTTGAAATCTGAGGGAGCGCGGGGGAGGGTCCTGTATTTATATCATGGCGTCCTGACGCCGCGGGCACGCATGATACAAAACGAGGCGGATAGGACGCATAGGCGTCGAAAAAGTTTTCCTACGGGAAAGGGTCTATATAATGTACCGGGGATTCCCAGCCTGACGACAGGGAATATTCTAAGCATGTGAATCCATGAAAGATCCAATGCTGGAGAAAGGCAGAAAGGAACAAGTTACTTACCTGTAACTGTTGTTCTCCAGCATGGGTCTGGCATGGATTCACATGCTCATGAATATTCCCCGTCGTCAGGCTGGGAATCCTCGGTAAAGAAAAAACCAGTATCAGTTTCGTTTCTGATCTGTCTTTCGTAGCAATAACCAATCACTGGTCTCTGCGTCATACTGACCACAGCCAATGACTGCCCTCTACCTAAGCACCGCCTCTGGCAGCCATCTTCAGATTTGGAAGCACGTGAAGTGGCAGTATGACCAAGTGAAGAGCCGCAGAGGGGTATGCGGGAGGGTTCGCATGTGAATCCATGCCAGACCCATGCTGGAGAACAACAGTTACAGGTAAGTAACTTGTTCCTTCTCCAGCATGGGGTCTGGCATGGATTCACATGCTCATGAATAAAGAATACATAGCAGTACACACATGCACAACCACGGGAGGTGGCAAAGGCTCAACATTAAGCATCACATCAACTCAACATTAAGCATCTTACCTCCTCACCAGGCTCACCTCAGGCGAACAGGTTGCGCAGCACTGCTTGGCCGACCCTGGACTCCTCCCTGGAATCCCGGTCGACGCAGTAGAATTTCGTGAAGGTGTGCGTCGACCTCCACGTAGCAGCCCTGCATATGTCCAGCAGGGGCACACCAGATAGGAACGCCGTGGTAGCTGCGATCGCTCTGGTGGAATGGGCTCTCGGACGGCCAGGCAGCGGTCGGTTTGCCAACCGGTGACAGTACATGATACAGCCGGAGAGCCATCTGGAGATGGAAGCCTTCGAGAGAGCCTTCCCCTGATTGACAGGTCCAAAGTTCACAAAGAGTTGTGACGTCTTCCGAAAACCCTTCGTGCGATCCACGTAGAACTTCAGCGCTCTAGCTACATCCAGCGAGTGCAAAGTCCTCTCAGCCGGCGACGAAGGCGACGGGAAGAACACAGGTAACACCAAGGGTTCGTTGAGATGGAAGTCCGACGGTACCTTGGGCATGAAGGAGGGGTGCGTCCTGAGCACTACCCTCGTGTCGTGGAAAGTCAAGTACGGGGCCTTGCAGGAAAGGGCCTGGATCTCACCCACTCGTCGTGCGGAGGTGATGGCCACGAGAAAAGCTGTCTTCCACGATAGAAACTTCAACGGGGCCGAGTGCAGAGGCTCGAACGGGGGTCCCATGAGCTTGGTCAGCACCACGTTGAGCTCCCACGCCGGGGCCGGAGCCTTCACCGGCGGGAACGATCTGAATAGTCCCTTCATGAACTCTTTCACCAGACGATGAGACCACAAGGACGTCCGCCCCGTGGTTCTGGTGTATCGGGAGATCGCAGCAAGATTAATCTTGATGGACGCGTGTGCCAGTCCAGCTTTGGCCAGCGTCAGCAGGTACGGCAGTACTTGGGGAGCCGTAATCCGTAGAGGGTTAATCTTCTGTGCGTGGCACCAGATAGAGAACCTCTTCCATTTGTGTCCGTAGCATTTAAGAGTCGAGGACGCCCTGGCCTTTGCAAGAACCTCTCTGCAATCGGCCGGTATGTCGTATCCTCCAAACTCTAGCGCTGCAGGAGCCAGGCCTGCAAGTTCAGCGACTTCGGGTCGTGGTGGAGGATGGCGCCTCCTTCCCTGGAGAGTAGGTCTGCGTCCGCCGGCAGCTTGATCGGCGGGGACGCTGACAAGTCCAGAAGGTCCGGGAACCATATCTGCCTCGGCCACGCAGGTGCGACGAGGATCATCCTGCACCGTGACCTCTTGAGCTGGTTGACGAGCCGGATTAGCAGAGGCAAGGGAGGGAACGCGTAGAGGAACAGGCCCTCCCAGGGGAACGAGAAAGCATCGCCCATGCTCCTCGTCTGGGGAAACCTGCTGGCGAACCTCCGGCACTTGGTGTTCGTCGCCGTCGCGAACAGGTCGATCTGGGGTGTGCCCCACCGTCGGAAGAGGCGATCCACTAGATCCTGCCGTAGTTCCCACTCGTGGCACGAGCGCAGCTCCCTGCTGAGTGAGTCGGCGATGGTGTTTTTTATCCCTGCCAGATGAAACGGCACCAGAAAAATCCCTTGGGCGACGGCCCAATGCCACAGGTCCTGCGCCTCCTTGGACAGCGCTGGGGACCTGGTTCCGCCCTGTTTCCTGATGTAAAACATGGTGGTGGTGTTGTCGGTGAAGATCCTCACCACCTTGCCCTTCAGGGACGGAAGGAAGGACCTGAGGGCCCAAAACACTGCACGGAGCTCCAGGACGTTGATATGCAGGGACTTCTCCGTCGGGAGCCAGAGTCCCCTCGCGTGCAGATTTTCGGTGTGCGCTCCCCACCCTTCCAGGGAGGCATCCGTGGTCACAGTCTCCTGGTGGGCTGGGGTCTGGAAGTCCATGCCCGCCGTCAGATGCGCGCGGGTGCCCCACCACCGTATCGCTCGCCGGAAACTCTCGTCGAGCTTGATCCTTTCCTCGAAGCTGCCCGTCGTCTGGATCCAGCGCGCATCCAGGAATTCTTGCAACGGGCGCATCCGGAGCCTGCACATGGGAATGAGGTAGATGCAGGAAGACATCATCCCGAGGAGGGACTTGATGGATCTCACTTTGGCCGCGTCGGCCACCAGCATCCGTTGCACCTTGCCCAAGATGGTCCTGGTCCTCTCCTCCGACGGGGAGGCCAGAAGGGACACTGTGTCGAGCCTCGCTCCCAGAAACAGTGCGACTTGCGCGGGCACCAGGTGGGATTTGGTGTAGTTCACGGAGAATCCCAGGTCCGTGAGGAGTTGGACGGTCCTTGCCGTGTGGACCACGGCGAGCTCCTTCGTCTTGGCGCGGATGAGCCAGTCGTCCAGGTAGGGGTAGACGTGAATCCCCTCGCGGCGCAGCTGCGCCGCCACCGGTGCGAGGCACTTGGTGAATACCCTGGGTGCCGACCGCAGTCCGAAGGGAAGGGCTTTGAACTGGTAATGCCGCCCTTGGACCACGAACCTGAGGAATTTTCGGTGCCCCTTTAGGATTGGAATGTGGAAGTAGGCATCCTCCAAATCCAACGACGACAGGAAGTCTCCTTCCTCCAGTTGACCCAGGACGTGCTGTAAGGTGACCATCCTGAACTTCTGCGCCTTGATGAACTTGTTCAGCCGTCGCAGGTCTAGGATGGGGCGCCATCCTCCCGTCTTCTTCTTCACGAGGAAGTATCGCGAGTAGACTCCGGAGCCCCGAAGCCTCTTTGGGACGAGTTCGATGGCGCCCTTTCTGAGCATCGCCTTTACCTCCAGGAGAAGTTGAGGGACGTGAAGTTCTCTCCTGGCCACGGGGGGGGACGCGCGGGCACCTTCTTTGAAACTCGAGCGCGTGGCCCCGGGCCAGGGCATCCAGCACCCAACGGTCGGTGGAGATGGACTCCCACACGCTGACGAAGCCCGCCAGCCGGCCTCCCACCGGGGTGCTTCGGTGGGGGCCCGACCCCACGGCCGGTTCAATCCTGCTTGGACGCGGCCTTGCCGCCTTGACCTCCTTGGCGACGACGGCGGGGTCCGCTAGACTTGCCTCGTCCTCTGTAGGCCTCTTGCGACGACGAGCGGGCCGCTTGACGGTAGGAAGCGAAACCGCCACCGGAACCTTTGGAGGCGCCCTTGCCTCCGCCGCTCCGAAAGGGCGTCCGTCGTTGCTGCAGGACTCCCAGGGCCCGGGCCGTCTCAGTATCCGCCTTGATGGCCTGGAGGGAATCGTCCACCGTCTTCCCAAACAGGTTATTCCCGTCGAAGGGCATGTCCAGGACTCTGGTCTGGACGTCCTGCCGAAAATCCGTAGCTTTGAGCCATCCACGACGTCGAAGGCAAACGCCGTTGCCTAGCTGGCGGAACCCCGCGTCGGCGATGTCCGTCGCCACGGTGATGGCGTGGTCCGAAGCCACTTCACCTTCCTGGAGGATCTCAAGGGCCTCAGCCCTCTTGTCGTCCGGCAGAAAATCCAGCAGGGGAGCCATCTTGTACCAGAGCTCCCTGTCGTAGCGGGCCACGATAGCCAAGGCGTTGGCCGCTTTAATCGTCGTCGCTGCCGACGAGATGACTCTACGTCCCATAGCATCCAATTTCTTTCCCTCGCCGTCCGGCGGGGAAGTCGATGTGGAGGCCGCACCCCCCCCCGCTTTCTTCCTGGCCGCCGCGGAGACGACGGAGTCCGGGGTAGGCTGCGCCCGGAGGCATAGGGGGGCCGTGTCCGGGACCCGGTACTTCTTCTCGTACCGGTCTCTTCTAGCTGGCGTCGTGGAAGGGTTCTTGAGGAGGGAAAGACCCTCATCCCAAATGTCGTCCAACAGAGGCACTGCGAGGACCGTCTTCCTCTTGGCCTCGCGCCGCTGATAAAGGAAGCCTTCCTTTTTCTTCTCCTCGGGGCAGAGTTGAAAAAGCTCGGAAGCCCTGGAGATCATGGAATGGAAGGATCCGATCTCGTCGGGCGGAGAAGCCCTGGTGGGGGGCGACGACGGAAAATCCTCGTCGTATGCCTCGTCGTCCGTACCCGTCGCTGCCGTGTCAGTCCCCGTATCATCCCCTCGGGTGGACGGGGAGGAGGGCTGGACGGGGCGCGACGGTTGAAAAGGAGGTGGAGGATGGATCCTTCTTTTCTTGGCAGGGGGAACACCAGAAGGTCCCGGTTCTGGATCCCCCGACGGGAGAGGTTCCTCCGTCGGTAACGGTAGCCTCGTCCTTATCTCAGTGCATAAGGACTGTATGGCCAACAAAATGGCCGCCGAGTTGTCTCGCGGCGCTGGCAGAGGGGAATCCGACGGGCGAGCAGGGGCCCCGTCGGCATCCTCGACGATGTCGTCGTCGTCGCCTGCGTCGGCACCCATTCCGACGGGCTGGTCTTGTTCCACGCCTAGGCCGTGGCTTAAGACCTCGACCAGCTCTTCTTCTGAGGTTGAGGCCGAATCTACGACGACGCCCTGCCCCCCCTTCTTCTCCACGGAGGTTTTCACGGGGGTCCTATCGATGGGCATAAAAGAAGACTCCCTCCGAGGAGGCAGGGAGATTCTGGGCCCTGAGGTCGCCACCACTGGAGTAGCCTCCACAGGCTGGGCCAGGGCCGCCGCGACCGTTTCGATAGAGGGCTTGGTCGGATGGATCAAGGCCTTCACCACCCTAGGTGCGCTCACCGCCTTGTCCTTGAGGGAGGGGGCACTGCCACGCTCCTCCTCTGCCTTCGAGCTCGACCGGGGCCTCTCCAGGAGCTTCGCCGGGTGCTCGGCCTTCCTCTTACCCGACCCAGAGCGTTGGCTCGTGGTTGATGGTGCCGGGGAGGGTGCGCCCTGCCTGGCGCCCGTAGAGCCCGACCGTTCGGCGCTCCCGGTGCCAGCGGACTCGCGGTGCTTGGCCTTATGTTGGGCCCCCGTCGCCGGGGCGCCCTCAAAGGTCTTAGAAGACCGCTCGGATTTCTTCTTCTTCTCGCCAGACGGGCTCTTACCCTGCAGCCAGTTGGCGAGACGTTGATGACGGTCCTTCATGGTCCGTTCCGACATGTCGCCGCAAAACGCACAGTCCTTCTCCACGTGCGTTTTGTCCACATGAAGGCAGTAAAGGCAGAAAGAGTGTTCGTCCTCCTTAAAGACGTTCTGCAGCTGGCATCCAGGGCAGACCCTGAACAGCTTTCCGGGCGTCGAGCTTCCCTTCTCCTGGGCCATCTCCGAGACCGGGCCTGAGAAGCTTCTGGAGTCCTCCGAAGCGTAGCTCGACGAAATCTTCACCCTTGAGGGGCACAGATGAATCCGACACGGGTCCCCGTAGATCGGATGTAGTATCGGTGGAGCTTGAGGCTCTTTGACCGAAGAATCGAAGTTTTTGTGAAAAAAGCGCTAAAAAATAGCACTAACGCTCGAGAGCAATAGCACGAGGATCCCAACACATGAACGTGCGGTAAAAATCTGAAGATGGCTGCCAGAGGCGGTGCTTAGGTAGAGGGCAGTCATTGGCTGTGGTCAGTATGACGCAGAGACCAGTGATTGGTTATTGCTACGAAAGACAGATCAGAAACGAAACTGATACTGGTTTTTTCTTTACCGAGGATTCCCAGCCTGACGACGGGGAATATTCATGAGCATGTGAATCCATGCCAGACCCCATGCTGGAGAACTTGTTGTAACCACGAGGGTAGGCTGCGGTCGGTTGAAGGGGGCTCCCACTGAAACATTGCCCTCCATCAGTCACCAGCAAAGATAGGGAAGGAGGTGTAGCGGTATTGGGATCCTATCTGACTGAGACCCTGTATCCTGATCCCAATTGGCCGCCAGGTGGAGCTGGAGGCGGCTCATCTTGAGGCGAGTGCTGCACAGTGATCACGCAGGCAGCCATCAGGTCCAGAATGTGCCGGAACCATCACGCAGAGGTGGTTGAATGGGGAAGGAAGTGCCCCACTGCCTTGCGGAGGGACAGAAGCCTCTCAAGCAAAGGGAACAACAGCTGAACAGTAGTGTTCCAACGCACCCCTAGGAAGACCAGTTCCTGAGACAGGCACAACTGTGACTTACTCTGGTTGAGGGAAAACCTCTGATGATGCAGGGTATCTGCCAATCTCTGCCAAGCGTGCACCACCCCTTCGGGTGACCCCCCAGCCTCACCAGCCAGTCATCCAAATAAGGGTATAGATGATGGCTCCTCCAAGCGGAGAAGGCCTGCCACTGCGCTAATCAACTTCATGAAGACACGAGGGGCCGAGTTCAGGCCGTAGGGCAGCACCTGGTACTGAAAGTGGTATGACAATCGTGAACAGCAGATACTTCTGATGCAGTTGGTAGATGGGCACATGCAGGTACGCATCCTAGAGGTGTGGGGAACACATCCTGTCCCCTGTACACAGAGACTGAGCTATATGTGCTTGAGTACTCCTCTTGAGGGGTTCCAGGGGTAAAGACAGATTTAGAAGACCGGTCCAGGACTAGCCTCGGGCCAGCCTCGTTTTTGGGTACCGCAAAAATCCTGAAATAATAACCGAAGGCCCTGCCTATAAGAGGAATCTGTTCTATCGCCTGCATCTCCAAAAGGGCTGGGGACCCAATCTGACCAAGAGGAGAGGATGGTAGAGGCAAAGGAAGAGGAAGACTGAAGCCCGCGGAGACTACAGATAGGATGCACAGGTTGCTGAAAAGATGCTTCCAGGTGTCCCTGAACAGAGCCAAACAGCCCCCCACAGGCTAACTGTGTTCCCCAACCTTGAAGTCACTGCTTCTTGGCGTCAGGGGCGGGGCAGAGAAGGGGGAGCGGAAAAACCTGTGCAAAGTCCTTTGCTGCTTTCTCCTGTTGTCGCTGGGCGACCTGTCAGGCCTCCTTTTACTGCGGTCCAAGAACCCCTTGAAGCCGGAGAAAGCATGGGGCTTGACCTTAGTCCTACCCTGGGACTGAAGGAAGGATTTACCTGGTTTGGTCAGGATGGCCAAGGATTTGGCGCTTTGAGTGGAGGTTTTCTTCTTTGTCAACTCATCCTCAGTTGACGAATGAAAAAGGTTCATGCCCTCAAAGGGCAGAACCAGGATCAGTTCCCGTATGTCAGATGAAAACTTAGTGGGGTGCATCCACGCCGGCCTTCTCATCTCGACCCCAAGGCACAGCCCACTGGTGGCTTTGTCGATGTGGGCAGAAATTCCCAGAGAAACCCCCACAGCTTCTGGTTAGCTGCATTCAAGAGGGCGTCTCTGTTGGCTTGCCGCAGATGCAGCCCTGAGATGGAGTAACAGCGCTTTCCCAAGGATTCAAGGACTTTGTCCTCGTTGGACATGCAACTGGAGGGGGCTCCTGTGGAAGAAGACAGCGAAGACAATGGTTTAGACTATAAGGAGGCCGCAGCCACCACGGAGTAGTTGGGTTGCGGGTGGGAAGGAAGGAGGATTGGCTCCCTGTCCATTAGCCTAAACCTGCTGTCCAACTTCTTGTTCATCTGGGTATTTGACCTGGGGTTCTTTAAGACATTCCACGCCACCTGCAGGACATCCTTCTGGAGGGAGATGTCAGAATGGATTGTGGTGTGTCTCCCCAAGACCTCCACTAGCACACCAAACTCCTGGGGGTCTTCCTCAGGAAGAGGGACCCCTCCCACCCCCAAGAACTCTGCCAGTCCCTGAAGGGGGTCATGATGGAATACTGAGAGCTAATCATCTTGGACTTCATTGTCATAATCACCCCTCCCCACCTTTTCACAGGCTGAGGGGAATCCGGGCCCTGGGACACATGTGTCAGCAGGTTCCCCCTAGGCCTGGAGCTGCAGACCATTCCAACGGCTGGAGGTGTCAGAACGACCGGTAGAGGGACTGGGATCGCAGGAGGAACCAGAGGAGTATGCAGAGGAGGGGTCTGGGGCAGAGCCACCTGCATGATAACCTCCTTCACAATGTCCTTCAGGAGCCCCTTCATCTGAGGAAGAGCTCGACGAAGCAGTCCTCACAAGTTGCCGGGTCCCTAGGGGCCAAGCCCTCCGAGGTACTGGGCCTCTGCTCCCGGTCACAGCATGGAGGCGACTGGTGCATGTAGCTATATGGCTGCGATGGTTAGGTGTATATCCCCTACAGGACCAAAAACCTGCACTGTAGGATCTGCTGCCAGCCCCCCAGAGGAAAGGGGGGCTGGGATCATCCCGCAGAGCCCATTCAATGGGTGAAAGCATTGGCAAACCTGTAGCTGGATCCAAGATGGCCACCGGTCTGGCAGGTTCTGCCGCTTCGACATTTTGAACCCATGCGTCACACCCTGGGCAGGAGCGCGCCAAGGGCCCGAGCCAAGAGAAGCCTCAGACACGAGAGGATACAGCTTGGGTCTTGCACCCGAAGCAGGAGGCGTCGACCTCAGATGGACAGCCGGTAGTTCTAACGCCTTGACCCGTCACCTCTGAACGAGCTTTGGTAGGCTGGACACAATTGGCAACCATGCCGGTAGTCGCGCCGGATCGAGCCGAGGACATAGCCTTGGAGGTGGCACCCTTACTCCTTGGGATATTGGAAGAGGACATACTTGAGCGCCCTTGCAAGGACAGAATGGTAGTGCCTCCCCCGGCTTGGGAGCCGGTAGCCTTAGAGGCCTGCCAGAACCTGAATTCAAGGAACCCCTATCTGGGGGAACCCCAGGGAAGAAGTTGGAGCCGTGCTGAACAGAGGTTCTACACCTTGTCTGGACGAGAGGTCCGGGAGACAAAGTCCTTAAGGTGGGGCGGAGGAGAAGTGTGGAAGATCTCCCTCCACCGCGACAGCCAATTCTTCAATGCCCTGTGACCGAGAGCTCTGCAAGTCCCAGCGGTGGTCGGGCTCCAAATACTCAAGACATAATGCATGAGTGTGCAAGGCCGGGAACGAGTGGTCTCGTGAGGCACATCTTGTGAATCCTCCAGTGGCCAACATGCGTCAGGGGAGGCGAGGCACTGAAGAGAAGAATTTAAAAACAAACGGGGAGCAAGTAGAAAGCTAAAAAATTGTTTGTGCTGGCTGCCAGGTCCGACACTGTCTGTGTGGAAAAAAGGTACTGAGTTGAGGCGAAAGAGGGCGGGGCCTCGGCAGGGCGTTCCCATGCCAGAGGCTCCACACTGTACTAAATTTGAAGGGGAAGCTCATTTTGTCGCTGCCAAAGATTCTGGTACCGTCCTCATGTTGGTGGACGCCCACAAGGAGGAAGGAAAGGGGACAGGATTTATGAGCAGGAGGCTTTCTGAAAAAATAAAGACACTGAAGCCGTCAGATGAAATACATTTAACAACTGCAAATCAATGGCCCACGCTCTCAAGTGTCGGGTGCATATTGGTCTCACACCTTGATAGGTCAGCAATGCTAATATCAAAGGCTTTGGGTTTTTACAAAAGTTTCTGTTGAAGCAGTCCCACAGGTTTACAGACAATACAATGCATTTAATTGTCATACATTATGGTTGATACATGAATATTCTCAAACTGGGAGGACAAGGATTTGGCCCATACCACGCAATCTGGTCTAATAAAATAATTGGGTTACAAAGAAACAGAATGGTAAACAGTTTAAAATGTTTAGTGATCTGCAAACTGGAGTAAACTTTGGGTTGTATCTGCTTAGATTCACATTTCTGTGCATAGTCCGTCATCTAGTGGTAACCACAGAGTATTGCATCTTGTCTTTCAAGGATCGAAAGGGGATGTTGACATGGGCGTGCCTGTAACACTATGCCCAACGTGACGTGTAGTGTACCCAAAATCCCTCGCACGTCGAGGTCCCTCCGATTGTATTTTTTCTGCTATGAGGGAGCCTTAGGACTATCGTGAGTACAGAAAAAAAGAGAACGCAGTAAGATGTCTGTGTTCCTTCCATCCGAGCCGGGAGGAAGGGTGGGCGCATGTGAATCTAAGCAGATACAATCATCAGAAATGCTATTACAGTAATTAATGCATGTCTTCTGATGCTTGTTAATTTACTTAGAATCACATGCTGTGCATAGACTAGCGTGCAGTACACGGAGTTGGTGGTGGGACGTGAGAAAGAACAGTAGTGAAAAGTTGTCTTAGTACTGCTTGTCCCACCTGAGAATCAGACCTAGAATGAGTGTCTAGGCAATACTGCTTTGTAAAGTTGTGTACAGAAATTCTGGTTGTCGCTTTGCAAATGGACTGGAGGGGAACATTTGCAATGAATGCTATGGAAGCCGCAGTGCCCGAGTAGAGTGTGCTCTAGGCTTGAAGGGCAATTCTCTCTTAGCAAGAGTGTGATGCAATTGACAATCCACCTTGAAATGGCTGATTTAGAGACAGGGTCTCTCTACCAGCTGCCACTGAAACAAAAAATGTATTTGTTTTCCTTGGTGGTTTAGTCCTTTCCAGATAGTAAATGACTGCCCTAAGCACATCCGGAGTGTGTAGGCTTCTTTCTGCCACGTTACTGGGGTTCTGGAAGAATCTGGGTAGTTCTATAGACTGGTTCACATGGAACATAGAAATAAATTTGGGCGCAAACCGTGGGCGAGTTTGCAGAACCACCTTATCTCTGAATTGTGACAAAAGGGTCTAGAATTGAAAGGGCCTGTAGTTCACGACTCTCTTTATAGAAGTGATTGCCACTAAGAAGGCAGTCTTAAGCGAGTGCCTTGAGACTTGCCTTGTGCATAGGTTCAAAGGGAGACCCCATCAGTCTGGTTAACATCACATTTAGATAACCCCTGGGAGCCGGGTTCGAAATAGGGGGATGAATTATTTTTAACCCCATCCATGAAAGCTTTAATTACTGGGATCTTCCACCACAACACCTTTTGCTGGGACGTGGTATGGGCTGAAAGCGCAGCTAAGTTACCTTCAGGGAGTTAAAAACGAAACCCGAGTCTAGTAGGCGAGTCAGATACAGTACAATGTGAGTAGGAGAGCAGTCAATGGGATTGATGCTCTAGGAATTGCAGATGACAAACCGTTTCCATTTACTGGAGTAGCAATGTCTGGTGTTTGGCTTTCTTGCTTCTCTAATTATATCCATGCATCTCCAAGGAAGTTGGAGGTGCCCGAACTCTATGACCTCAGGAGCCTAGCCGCCAAGTTCAGGGTCTGCAGGTCTGGATGCAGTGTTTCCCCCTTGTCCTCAGATAGCATGTTGCATTGGCAAGGTCATTTCATCGGAGAGCGAGACATCTCCTTCAGATGGGAGAACCAGGGTTGGCGGGCCCAGGTCGGGGCCACCAATATCATGGTGACTGGTTCCTGGTGCATCTTGTGCACTATCCTGTTGAGTAGGGGAAGCATAAACAAATTACCCTGACCATGTCATCAATAGACCGATCCCCTTGGATCGGTTCTGAGGGTACCTGGTGGCGTAGTTTGGACATTGTGAGTTCTCCAGCTTTGCAAACAAGTTGATCTCTGGGAAGCTCCATTCTGCGAAACCGGGAGTTGATGTCTTAGTGTAGTCGCCATTCGTACTCTAAGAGCAGCGGGAAGTCTCTGCTGATCACGTCTGCCAGAAGATTGAGTTCCCCTGGAACGTGTTGAGACAACAAACATTTTGTGTTTGAGAGCCCATATCCAGATGTTCTGCAACAGTTTGGACAGCCCTGGAGAGTGAGTGCCCCCTTGTTTGTTCAAGGTAGTACCATGGCTGTGGTGCTGTCCGTGTGGATCAGCACCGTCTTCCCCTGCAGCTGTCTGAAATGCTTTTAGTGCTTTGAACACTGCTAAGAGCTCCAACAGGTTTATGTGGTTGGATGCTAATGCTGGGGACCAAACACTGTGCGCAGTCTGTTGAAGGAGGTGAGCCCCCCACCCTGTGAGAGATGCGTCCAGCGTGAGAGTGGCTTCTACTGCAGGGGTGGTAAATGTTTTCCCCTTAAAGAGGTTTGCCCTCAACCACCACTGCAGAGAGAGAATGAGGGCTGCTGAGATAACCACTAGATCGTCCCACTGGCCGCTGGCCTGACACCACTGGCTGTTGAGCCACTCTTACATGGGGCGCATGCGCAAACGTGCGTGAGGAACCACGTAAATGCAGGACGCCATCATTCCTAACAGTCGCATGTCCTTCCGTACGGTCACCTCTCGACTGGCTACATACTGAGGGATATGAAACACCATGGTTTGAATCCTCTCGTTGGAGGGGAAGGGGAGACAGTCTTCTGTTCGAATTGGGGCCCGCAGAAACTGCTGGACTTGACTGGGATCTAGGCTGGATTTCTTATGGAGAATCCTAGACTGAACAAGAGGTCTATCGTTCTGAGTGTTTGACAGGCATGTTCCGTAGGAATCACGTTATGAGCCAGTCGTCAAACTGGGATGGATTGCCTGCACAGGTGTGCTGCTGCCACCGCTAGTACCTTTGTAAACGCCCTTGGGGCTGAGGCAATGCTGAAGAGAAGGACCTTGAATTGGTAATGTTTGTCCTCGACCATGAACCATAAATATTTCCTGTGAGCTGGCAACATTGAAATATGAAAGTATGCATCTTTCATGTCCAATATGTTGCCATGTAATCCCCCTGTGTCAGAGGAATTACCTCTTGCAACGTTACCATACAAAACTTTTGAGGTTTTGTAAATTTGTCCGTTGGGCGCAAGTCTAGCACAGGGTGCATGGTGAGATCCTTTTTGGGTACAAGGAAGTACACTGAATAAATACCCTTGTTTACCTGTAGAACAGGGATGACTGATGGCGCCCTTTTCCTGCAGGATCTCCACCTCTTGCAGCAGGATCCTCAGGTGTTCAGCTGTTGGGCGTCTTGATCTCGGAGGTCTGAATCAAGGTGGTGGGTTGAACTTGATGCAGTAACCATGGGCGACGGTCTTGAGCACCCACTGGTCTGTTGAAATACCCTCCTAGGCGTGCAGGAATGAGGTTATACGTCCCTCGACCGGGGAGGGATCTGAATCTGTGAGTCATTTCTGACTGGGGGCCGGGGAGCCTCTGGGGGTGGAATTATGACCCGTTCCTTTCCCACAGCGTTGTCCTCTGGGCTGACACATGGTAGAGGCGGCAGACCCCTGTCTAGAGGACCAATTGTTCCTGGACCCATATTGGTTGTGAGGGGCAGAGAATAGGACTGCCCACGAAAGGAGCGGTGAGAACTCCCCCCCCCCCCCCGTCCTGTTGAAAGGGCCTTTGAGTGATTTGTGTCAAGGCCTTTAAAGTCTTGTGTTCCTTTTTTGCCGTTTCCAGCACCTCATCAACCACCTTGCCAAACAGGTTGGAGTCTTCCACTGGCTGGTTGATTTTTGACACCCGAGCCTCCGGTTCTTCAACCAGGCATGACGTTTTAACCAGGTACCCTGGGTTAAAGTCCTTCCCGCTGTCTCTGCAGGGTCCAAAGTGTTCTTGAGAATGTTATGGTTCACCGGTTACCATCAGATATAATTGTAAGCAGGCGAGTACGCAACGGTTCGGGGTCCTCCTGTAGGCCCTCCTGCAGCAGGTTCCATTGGACATCCGAATAGCTGGCCAACAGCGTGGTGTTGTTGGCTATGCAGGTGGAATATGCTGCCGCAGAGATGATTCTCTTTCCCAGAGCATACCATCTTTTACATTCTTTGTCTGGCGGTGCCTCGCCTGTGGACGAGCGGACACCTGCTCTCCTCCATGTCATCGGGACCACCAGAGAATCTGGGATGGCATGGCCATCGATATAAAGGGGGTCATAGGGGAGGCGTGAAAAAAGTTTTTCCACCCTTGGGTTAACAGCTCTGGTCTGTTAAGGTGTTAATAACGAAGGGGCAATGCGCCTCTTGATAGAATTAAGTAAGGAGGTAGCCTGGCTTCTCCTTTAAAATATCCTCCACAAAATCTGAATTTACCACAGCCTCGTGCGTGGCGATTTGGAAATGTTCTGCTGCCTTTCTTAGGATGGCGTTAAATGCCTTCTGGTCATCAACAGGTGATGCCTGACGTAGAGGTGGGGAGGAAGGGGGGGATCCATACATATGGTGTCTGGGTCCAGGGTACTGGTAGGGGACAGCCAAGGAGTGTTATCTGCCGGCTGTTCATCATCCTATCCCTTGGGCTGATTAGGGGGATAATCAAAAGGATCATAATGTGAAGGATCATCATCCTGTAAATAAGGGTCCATTGGGCCTAATTCTGAATCTGTAAGGTCAAAGACCTCATCCTGAAGTGGTTCAGAGGTCCTTTGAAATTTTAGCCTTAGGAGTGAACCTCTCAGAAAAGTCCACAAACTTTTCCAGCCTGTTCACGCAACCTTCAAACTTCTCTTTGGTCCATGATGAGGAGCCAGAGGGGTCTAGAGAAGGAAAGGGCTCCTCCTGGGGATTTCCCCTCCCTAGAGCGTCGAGGGGACTGGGGACTCTGAGTCGTCTTTCGGCTCTTCTGTGCTTTTGACACGTCTCTCGAGCTGGCCTTTTGTTTAACCGCTAAAACAATCTTAGAAATACTCTGGCTGATGTTCGGCGTTACTGGGAGGTGTTTGGCGGTGTAGGTGGTTGTGCCTTGGATTTCGACGCAACCGGGGCTTTAAGTGGCATCAGCGCGCTCTTCGGAGGCAGCTCGACGACCTTGTGGCTTTGATGCTGGCGCCCCTAGTTACAGATTGCCCGGACGCATGCCACAGTTGTGGGGAGGGCTGCCGATAATGAAATCGGCAAGTGCCGCTGAGGAATCCAACGTACCCATTGGTGCCTTGGTCCGCTTTGACTGAACTGCTGAGGCGGTACTGTAGGTTGTGTGCCCAGTGGACCGAGCAGCGGGTGCGTCCCCGTCACCGGGATGTACATTCCCCATAGCAGGGCTAGAGCCGTGCCTAGCGGGACTGTGGACGGACGTCGTGGAGCGCAAGTGATCCGATGTAAGGTCAATGGCATCCGAAGTGGAGCCTTGGTCATTACTTCGGTCACTCATCACACACTGCGGCTGCAGTGGCGGGGGAAGCTACCTTCGGCCTGCCACATAGCGTAGGCTGTCCACCGTTTCGTTTGACGGTGCTTAATGGTCTTAGGATGTAGGAGCTGGCAGTACTTACAGGACTCCTCGTCGTGATTGAGGGGAAGATAGCCATTTCACCACTGGTGCTGGTCTTTCCATGGGAATTTTCCCTTACAGGAAGGGCAAAATTTTAAATGGCATCCGGTCCATTGCTCAGGAATATTAAAGCGACGCCAAAATCATAGTGACAAAGAGGGGAGAAGGAAAGACATTCTTGAAAAGAATAGAAATCCCCAGATCCCACTCTCCCTACTGTATAGGCCGGCCAGAAGGCCCGGCCACGCCGACCGAAGCACTAGCCGTCAAACTCTGTTCTTTTGCTGTCTTCGGCAGCGGTTAGAATCAATCGATGAAGAGGGGACGATATATAAACATGACCGAGGTCGGGAAATATAACAATATTGCAATTAGGTAAGAGCTCTGCATAAGGCGACCAGCAAGCTGGGCAGAAAAAAACAATCTGAGCAACTTCGACGCGTCAGGGATTTTGGGTACACTACACGTCACATTAGGGATAGTGTTACAGGCACGCCCATGTCGACATCCCCTTTCGATCCTCGAAAGACCAGATGCAATACTCTGCGGTTAACACTAGATCACTGACTATGCACAGCATGTGATTCTAAGTAGATTAACAAGCATCAGAAGTATTGATATAGCGTCATTGAGATTTACCGGAAACCTCAAGCAAGTTTATCTCATACAAATGAAATATTGTATAGATTTGTTTTTTTCTATCTGAGAATACTTCCCCTCCATATTATCATTAAAACTATTTTCATGTGGCATGGTTCAAAGACCATGCACAATTTAAACTGCCCTTTCAAATGTACAGCCATTTTAAAAACATTTCAGAGTTTTATTATCTTTATATGTAAGCAAGAGAAGTGCAGCACAGTCAATTTTGCTAGCACGGAACAAGCACATGAATAACAAATGTAGACAGCATCTGAAGCTTCCATACTTACCAAAACACTGATAAATGTTTTCATGGTATGCATTGTTGGCCAAATGTTCACATTAAGCTAATTAAATCAAAAGGCAAACTGCTTTCAAACATATGTCTAGCTATTAGACAAGTTCAGTATAAATAGACATGCGTGGTTAGAGAGAGAGACACACACACACACACACTGATGTTCGCAAAAAACAAACAAGTTTCAATTATTTTTTGCTATGAACAGATGTAAAGCCATCAAAGTCCAACCAAGTTTGCATATTCTACAATAACTGAGAAAAAGCTAGTTTATTAAATAAAACTTGAAGGTCTAATTTCTGCAAACTTCCCAAAGTTTGCACGTCTACAGTCTAAATTTCCACAGGCGTGTGCATGTATGTTCTTCTGTGTGCGTCAGCCTATGCAAACGAGCAGTTTAGAAAAATTTGAGTCATATTTAACAGACTACTTGTAGTTAAAAAGCTAATGCAACAAGGGTACATCCAGTTTTAAAAATAAACATCCAAAGGCAATTTAAATACCAAAAAAGGTTTCAAATTGAATCTTTTATTAACATGGTAGTTTCTCTTTGTAACGTGCACAGACATTTGTACACTGCAAATGGTCTGCCTGTTAATACATCTTAATATGTATGCGAAGGGAAAAAAATGACACAAAATAATCCTTTCGATTTTCATTATTGTAGGCAATTATGTCCACATCACTTACAAAGCTATTGCCAAATCTTTCCAAGGATGAGGAATTTGGGGTAATGAAATGTTTGGGGTAGTTCAACAGTGGCATAGCAGAGCTCTCAATATGAGAAAGCTGACAAATGTGGACCTTTGCTGTGAAATTTGTCTCTGCAAAATATGGGGAAAAGTTCATCAATGGGAAGAAAATAAAAAGGCGGCGTGAAGTAGGCTTCTGTAGAAATCTCCACAGTTTTGTGCAGGGTCATGAAACATTCTTAGTCTTTCTCCGGAACCAGTTTCAGGACCTTTCCAATTGCAATGGTTCTACCTAAAGCAATAAAATCATGTTTAAGTGATTACCCTTAATATGCATTATTCAAGTTGAATTATTCATATTACACATTTTAAAAAAAGACAATTGCGTCTCACTTAAAATCATAAGAATTAAAACCACCTCTAGGTGCATTATTAGAAATAATATGTACAAACACTTAAATTGTGTTAACATGCAAAAAAGCAATTGAATGCAGTCTGATGTACATCATACTTGAAAGGGAGGTAATCTGGTAGTGTGTTGAGGAGCCATATCCATCAGACTAATTCTACAGGTAAATAATGTGAAAAAGTACAATGTGTATATTCCCATTCACAGCAACAATTTCTTACAATGGATGCACTTTGCGTGATCGAAGTCCATCTGACCAAGAAGTCACGTTAAAATGCCTGGAAGTAACAGCAAACAGTTACTTACCTGCTGTAATTTTCTAATGGATGAGCATCACCTACAACAGATTGCCCATCTTTAAAGATGTCTTATCAGGGGCAGTCTTGATTTTTTTTAAATATTGTGATTTGGTTTTAATTACACCTTACACACATCAAAAGATCAATACAATTAAGTTCAATATACCAAACAATTCATAAAACAGAATTTACCATACACATCAATATATGCCAAATATTTAAGAAAACAAGATAAAAATAATAAGGCTACTCACCGTAGTGACCACTTTATTCCTAGTCCATAGTCCCCTCTCCTCCATACTTATGGGACATTCCTCCGTCCTGTGGGACGGGACCGGAGCACTTTGTAAAAAGCATCACATTTTTCAAAAATGTGTCCTTCCTCTTTTTACGTGGGGTACCGCACATGGCCGTAACCCTGCCCTCCTTAGCTCCGCCCAGCGCATCACCCATCAGTCCTTTTCTATCGCCTTTAAGCAATAAAAGAGGAATCTTATTAAAGGGGATGGCGGGCGGGCACATGGAGGAAAGGGGACTATGGACTAGGAGTAAGGTGTTGAGTAACCTTATCATACTCCTACGTCCCGTCCCCTTTCCTCCATACTTATGGGAGATTCCCAAGCACTCCTCACAGGAATTACGGTTGGATGGAAAACTCCTTACTGAAAAAGGTTTTTAAGCACAGCCTGGCCAAACTGAGCAGACCTCGAGCTCTGATCCAAACAGTAGTGTTTACAAAAAAGTCGATGGAGAGGACAAGGTAGCCGCTTTCGCAATGGTCTCCCAGGGGACATACAGCTGCCTTGTCCCGTACCAGATGTGCATGAACCCCTTTTTGAGGTTAAAGACCATGAACAGCTTAAGACTCCATAACACAGGCAGCGATCCATCTGGAAATCGTCGCCTTGGAGGCGCGTTTACCCTGTGTATTATCGAAGATCACCAAGAGTTGAGAACTCCTAAATTCAGATGTTCTGTCCAATTGAAAGCTCTTCTAACGTCCAGGCAATGCAAAACCCTCTCAGCCTCTGAGGCTGGGTTTGGAAAGAAGACAGGCAAGGAGATTGACTGATTCAGATGAAAATCAGAGACTCATTTTGGAAGGAAAGAAGGATTCGTCCCCAGGACAACCTTATCCTTATGAAAAACCAGAAAGGGATGCTCCACCGACAAGGCCTGGAGCACACTCGCACGTCTTGCCTAAGTCACAGCGACCAAAAATGACACTTTCCACGAAAGGTGCTTAAGGTCTACAGTAGTCATTGGCTCAAAGGGCTTATGGCACAAGGCCGTAAGGACCACGTTCAGATCCCACGTCGGATGCGGTTTGTGAACAGGAGGGTAAAGACGCATGAGACCCGCAAAGTGCCTTTTAACCACTGGGTTTGACAGTGAAAAAGAGCACTGATCCGTGGATAGGTATGTGGCAACAGCCGAAAGAGAAGTCCTGCATGTCAAGACATGGATGCCAGACTCTGCTAGACGAGACAAAGGACAGCACAGTGTCAATCGTAGCCCCCCTGGGGTCCAGCTGTCTGGCTAAACACCAGTGGCTGAACCAAAGCCATTTGCTCATGTATTGAGATCTCGTCAAGGGCTTCCTGGCTGCCTGAATAATGTGCATGTTATCAGAAGACAGGTTGAGATGCTCTAAAGATCTGAACTCAGGCACCATGCCGCCAAGCTGAACAATTGTGGGGAGGGGTGGCACAGCTGGCGATCTCTCTGGTGAAGCAGGTCGGGAACCAACGGAAGCCTGATCGGTGCACACACCGACAGATGTTGAAGCTCTGAAAACCAGAACCTGGCCGGCCACCATGGAGCTGAGCAGAAGAGAACAGTTCACTGTGTTCCTCAGTTTGCAAATCGTCTGATGAATCCGAGGCAGAGGCGGAAAAGCATAGGCCCTCATATTGTGCCAGGGAATCTCGAGAGCATTCCCCAGAGAGGAGGCTCACAGTTCCATTTCTGTTGGCCGACGTTGCAAAGAGGTCCACTTCTGGAGTGCCCCAACACTGGAAGATTTGTAAGAGGACCTCCCACTTTCAATTCCCACTCGTAGCTGACCATCGTTTGTCGGCTGAGGGCATCTGCAGTAACATTAAGCTGGCCCGGGATGTGTACTGCCACTAGCAGATGCCATGCTGCGCCGCCCATTCCCAAATCTGAATCGCAAGATCCACAAGAGGAGGGAACTTGGTACCCCCCCCCCCCGGCTTGTTGATGTAAAACATGGACACCACATTGTCCGTGCAACACGGACCACTTGGTTGACAATGACCGGCCTGAACGCCTTGAGCGCCAGGAAGATCGCCAGGAGCTCCAGATGATTTATATGAAGGAGCTTGTCTTGGGGCGACTAGTGATCGGAAACTTGAAGGTCCAACGTTGCACCCCACCCCAGAAGGGAAGAGTCTGTTGTGATTGTCACCAGCGGAGCAGGGTCCTCCAAAGCTACGCCAACCGATAGATTGCCGAAAGACGACCACCACAAAAGGTCCGCCCTCATGAAAGCTGGAATCGATATAATTTTGGAGTCCGGATCCACAGCTTGACGGCAAGAGCTCTGAAGAGCCATCTGCGTCCGCCTCATCTTGAGCCGAGCAAGAGGAAGAGCCAATACACACGAGGCCATGAGGCCCAGAAGCCTCTGGAACCACCAGGCCGACATGCTCCCCCGTCTGCGCAAAGACCTGACAACTGGCCACCAGATCCGCTATTCTGTCCCTGGTCAGGTACACTCTGCAGTCGATCGTGTTCCAATACATACCCAGGAAAATCAGGTCCTTAAGAGACCGTCATGGAGGATTTCCGCCAGTTCACTGACAGCCCCAGGTGGAACAGGAGCTGGAGGAGAGACTGAAGGTTGCTCAAGGCTTTTAAAGGACAAGGACTATGCAGCAGCCAATCGTCCAAATATGGATACACGTGGATACCCTGAAGCCGAAAATAAGCTGCAATAACCGACATCTTCGTAAAGACACGCAGTGCCGAGCTGAAGCCAGAAGGGAGCACTCGGTACTGGAAGTGCTCCTCCCTCACGAAAACCATAGGTACCTTCGATGTGGATTCAAGATCAGGATATGTATATACGCATCCTGGAGGTCCACCACGCGGAGCCAATCGCCCTTCTGCAAAGGGGACTTTATTTGGCAGGGCGTGATCATCTTGAATTTCTCTTGGGGTAGACAGAGATTGAACTGGGAAAGGTCTAGGATGGTGCGCAGGCCAGCCTGGTTGGGTTTGGGCACTGCAAACAGCCGGGAATAGAAGCCCTGCCCTCGCTCCCCTAGGGGAACAGGTTCCACCACCCTGAAATCCAGTAACTTCTGAATCCCGGCTCTGAGGGAGGGCGACCCTGACTGCTGGAAGGGAGGATTGATGGGTGGGGTAGGGGGAGGGATAAGCGGAAGCCCGTCTGAGCGACTGACGAGACCCACCGGTCCTCGGTGATGGTCTGCCACGCCTCCCAATGAGACGCAATGCGTCCTCCCACTGTGGTCTCGTGCGAGCACAGAGAAACTTCATTTTACTGGTCTTTCTGTGGCGGCGCCATCTGAACCTGAAGAGGAGGCTGAGGAATGGGAGAAAACCCGGCTCCGTTGCTGCCTTCAGTGGAAATTTCCCGATGGGGTATCAACCCTACGGGACTTTCGGTCTAAAAAACCCCTGAAACCAGAGGAAGGCAGAGGCTGCGAGGACGTCCTCTGTACCCTGAAAGGCGGTTTCACCAGGACCGACAAAGACTTGGCAGTCTGAGTGCTATCCTTAGTTATGGTCAGTTCAACGTCAGTTGTGGAATGAAAAAGCTCATTGCCATGAAAGGGCAGGTCCAAAACCTTATCCTGCACCCTCAGAGAACTTGGTGGCGTGCAGCCAAGGATGACGAGAGGTGTCCACACCAAGCATGAGACCCCTGGCCGAGGTGTCGACATGATGCGCCGCGCCCTCCAGCATGTCCTGCGCCAGGACCTTAGCATCTGGCAATCCCGCTCTGAAATCCACTAGCTTTTCAGCGGGAATAAATTCCTCAAATTCCAACAGACCTTTCCACATTTTCATATTCGCCTCCGCCAACACCAGTTACGCGTTCGCTTGACTTAACTGCAGGGCCGAATTAGCGAAAATCCTCCTTCCCAAGGAGTCAAGAAACTTGTCCTCTTTGCCCAGAACGTCTGTAGCCGGTGCGGAAGACGATGCAGCAGGTCTGGATTGTAAAGTGGCAGCAGCCACTACCGTGGAGGAGGGGGGGCGGACACAAGCCTAAAGCCACCTCTTCCGAAGAATGGAGCCTATAATGCGCGTCAATCATCTTATTGACAAACAGTCCAGAGTATGGTTTTTCCCAAACTTTACAGACCTCGTCCAAAACGTCCTACTGCAAGAACATGCCAGTATGCCCCAAAGGAGACAAGGTGAACGCCCCCGAAAGCACGCCCTCCTGCGGAGCGGGTGCTTCGGGTACTGGAACATCCAACAAACATGTCCAGCACCCGGTCCTGAAAGGCTCCGAGAGCGGGCCTGGTCATCGTTGTCCTGATCCTCTTGCGCTTCCAATAGATCCGGATCAGGCTTAGTTGCATCAGGCACCACTACAGACTTGTCCATATGGGGACAAGGGAGGAAGAGTCGGGGGAGGTCCAGCCGGTAAAGGCAGCGCCGGTGGTACCACAGGTGCCGCAGCTGGGGCTGTCCGGCGCAGGCGGGCATATCTGCCTAAACAAGCCTCGAAAATACTCCTTCATGGGGTCGGAATGCATAAGTCTTTGAAACTTGCCGAAAAAGACGTCCTGCGCCGATGATTTAGGCGCGACTGGAGGAGGCCTCTCATGAGCGGAGTAATTCCAGGGACGCAAGGGAGAGGGTCGCCAAGAGGGCCCTTCTCCACTGGAGTCCACATAAATCAAGGGCGCTGATGCCGCAGGAAGCGAGACATTGTGCGGTAGGGGCATCCGAGTGTTTTGCAGTCAAACTGGACGAAAAGTAGGTGCACAAGGAAATCTATGTTCACCTGAAAAC
This sequence comes from Ambystoma mexicanum, assembly GCF_040938575.1. Classification (NCBI taxonomy): domain Eukaryota; kingdom Metazoa; phylum Chordata; class Amphibia; order Caudata; family Ambystomatidae; genus Ambystoma; species Ambystoma mexicanum. The sequence continues at coordinate 1,282,461,175 of NC_090923.1, read as the reverse complement.
CCACACCTAGGGCCGATGGCTTAGTTGTAAGGGAGGTATCCAAAATGGCCGCCGTAGTCTTGGCAGGAGCGGCCGCCATTTTGTCAGCACCCGAGGAGAACAGCAACACGTGTTGAAGTGAGACAGGGGTCTCCACAGGTGGGTCAGGGGTCTTCATTTTAGCCTTGATACAAGGAACCTCGGCCTAACTGGTACTACGAGGGCTAGAATGTTTTTGAGACATTCTATTAGCCAGAGAAGCCTTCAAGGGAAGGACCTCGGCACCTCCGGTAACGGATGAATTACGGTCCAAGACCTCACTCCGTCCCCCGGCTGGAGTGCTCTAAAAAGTAAACTCCTCACATTTCTTCTTTTCTTCGATGAAGGTAAGAAAATGCAATGGGGGAGCGCGCTGTACACCTCCTCCCACCGCTCCAAACGATGTTGAAGTGCCCGCACCGAAAGGGAGTCGCAGTAAAAGCACAAGTCCCACCGGTGGTCTGGACCCAAGCACTCTAAACAAAGAGGATGGGGATCCGCCCTAGCGAAGTGTCGCTGACAAGAAGAACAAGTAGGAAAATATAACAAACGGCATAGACGGACTTGCGACTGCTAAGCCAGAGCAGGAGAGGACGAAACTGGAAGGAAAAAATCTTCTGAAAATTCAAGTGCGTCCAGTCCCGATCGAGCGGAGAAAAGGACTGATGGGCGATGCGCTGGGTGGAGCTAAGGAGGGTGGGGTTACGGCCGCATGCGGTACCCCGCTTAAGAAGAGAGGAAGGACACATTTTTGAAAAATGTGATGCTTTTTACAAAGTGCTCCGGTCCCGTCCCACAGGACGGAGGAACGTCCCATAAGTATGGAGGAAAGGGGACGGGACATAGGATTAAGAAACTTGTGTGTTCCTCACATTGTCATCACTGTCCTATGTTTCATAAATTAAAGCAATTATAAGACCCTGCCTAGCCATAGGTTGAAGACCTTACATAACTAACTGAGTTTAGCCAATATTAAAGAAATCTTATTGCCAGCACAAATACTGGACCATAATTGAGCACATGCAGTTGGCTCACTCAAATAAAAAGTTTTGTATATTGTTAGAGGAGTTTTCCTAAAGTCCATTTGAGGTAAGACTTCATAAAACTATCCCTTGGCAAAAAGGTCCCCAACTCTTAGTATATAATCTTGGTAAAATGACAGAGCAGCCAGGCTTATTCTAGGAGGAAGATGTGAGCTGTAGGTAAGTACACTGAACCCAGTAAGTACAATAGTCCAAATTAACTCTTACACAGTAAATGTTATAATAGAAATATGACAATGCATTACTTACCGTAAAAGCATTTCTGATGATTGTATCTGCTTAGATTCACATGCTGTTCATAGTCCGACATCCAGTGGTCACTGCGGAGTATTGCATTTTGTTTTTCGTAGTCGAAAAGGGGACGTCCACAAGACGTGTCTGTAACACTACCCCTATAGTGACGTGCAGTGTACCCACAATCCCTCACGCGTCGATGTCCCTCTGTTTGTATTTTTTCTGCCCTGAGGGAGCCTATTAGACGTGAGTGAGTACAGAAAAGAGATATAGAAGAAAGTCTATGTTCCTTCCATCCGAGCGGGGAGGAAGGGTGGGCGCATGTGAATCTAAGCAGATACAACCACCAGAAATGCTTTTACAGTAAGTAATGCATTGTCTTCTGATGTTTGTTAATCTGCTTAGAATCACATGCTGTGCATAGACTAGCGAGCAGTACCCGGAGTTAGAGGTGGGTTGTGAGAAGGAACAGTAGATAAAAGATGTCTTAATACTGCTTGTCCTACCGGGGAATCAGATCTAGAGTGGGCATCTAGACAGTAGTGTTTTGTAAAGGTGTGAACAGAACTCCAGGTTGCCGCTTTGCAAATGGACTCAAGAGGGACATTTGCAATGAAAGCCCCGGTGCCTCGAGTGGAGTGTGCTCTTGGCTTGAAGGGTAGTTCTCTATTAGCAAGAGTGTAACAGAGTGATGCATTGTACAATCCACCTAGAAATAGTGGATTTCGAAACTGCATCTTCTTCTCTTCCTGCTGCCACCGAGACAAAGAACTGATTGGTCTTTCTCAATGGTCTAGTACTTTTAATATAAAACATCACTGCTCTACGAACATCCAGTGTATGAAGGCTCGGCTCTTCTCACCTATGTTTGAGGGATTTTGAAAGAACGTTGGTAGTTCTATAGACTGGTTGACATGGAATTTAGAGATACATTTTGGTGCAAACCTAGGATGTGTGCGTAGAACCACCTTATCCTTGTGAACTGTAACAAATGGGTCTAGTACAGAGAGCGCTTGTAGTTCACTTACTCTCCTAATGGAGGTGATAGCTATTAGAAAAGCAGTCTTAAGAGTGAGGTCTTTAAGTGTTGCTTTGTGCATGGGTTCAAAGGGAGACCCCCATGAGCCTGGTTAGTACCACATTTAGGTTCCATCCGGCAGCGGGGTTAGCTATGGGAGGGTGGATCCTCTTCACTCCTTCCATGAATGCTTTAATAACTGGGACTTTCCACCATGACACTAAGTTGGGAAGTGGTGTATGTGGAAAGTGCAGCTAAATGGACTTTAATAGAGTTAAACACCAAGCCTGAGTCTAGTAGGTGAGTCAGGTACACAACAATTTGTGTGGGAGAGCATCAACTGGGTTGATGCTCCTTCCCCTACACCAGATGACAAATCTTTTCCATTTGCTAGAATAACAGTGACGAGTGTTAGGCTTTCTAGCCTCCCTGAGAATGTCCATGCATCTCCGCGGGAGTTGTAAATATCCAATTCTATGATCTCAGGAGCCAGGCTGCTAAATTCATGGTCTGAGGGCATGGATGTAGTGTCCTGCCCTTGTCCTGTGACAGCATGTTGTACGGGCAGGGAAGTTTCACTGGAGGAGATAGGGACATCTCCATCGAGTGAGCGAACCGAAGCTGTCTGGCCCACATAGGGGCCACCAGTATCATGGTAACTTGTTCTTGGTGCATCTTGTGCACTATCTTGTTGAGAAGGAGAGTTGGGGGAAAAAGCGTAAACAAATTTCCCTGACCATGGTATCGATAGACCGTTCCCCTTGGATTGGTTCTGGGGGTACCTGGAGGCGTAATCTTGGCATTGCGAGTTCTCCAGAGTTGCCAACAGATCTATTTCTGGGAATCCCCATTGTGTGAAGACATCGAAGACGATGTCTTCGTGTAACCGCCATTCGTACTCTGAGGGCAGAGGGAAGTCTCTGCTGAGTTCGTCTGCTAGCAGATTGAGTTCCCCTGGTACATGTTGTGACAGTAGGAACATGTGTTTGAGAGCCCACTTCCAGATGTTCTGGGACAGCTTGGACAGTCCTGGAGAGTGAGTGCCCCCCTGCTTGTTGAGGTAGTACATAGCTGTGGTGCTGTCCGTGAGGACCATCACTGTCTTCCCTTGCAGGTGTGCCTGGAAGGCTTTCAGTGCCTTGAACATAGCTAGTAGCTCCAGTAAGTTTATGTGCTTGGATGCTACACTCGGAGTCCAGACTCTGTGAGCAGTCTGATGGGATAGGTGAGGCCCCCCATCCTGTGAGGGATGCATCTGTGTTTAGAGTGGCTTCCACTGCGGGGGTGGCGAATAGTTTCCCTATTGCCAGGTTTTCCTTCGACCACCACCGTAGCGAGAGAACCAAGGCCTGCGAGACCACCACTAGATCGTCCCATTGTCCGCTGGCCTGACACCTCTGGCTGTTGAGCCACTCTTGCATTGGGCGCATGCGCAGGCGCGCGTGAGGTACCAAATAAATACATGATGCCATCATTCCTAGTAAGCGCATTGCTTTGCGTACCGTCACCTTTCGACCGGCCACATACTGAGGGATTTGAAACAGCATGTTTTGGACCCTCTCGTTGGAGGGGAAGACGAGGCTGTCCTTTGTTCGAATTAGAGCACCTAGGAATTGTTTGATCAGGCTGGGGTCTAAGCTGGACTTCTCGTTGATGGAGAAGCCCAGTTGAAACAAAAGGTCTACAGTCTTTTGGGTATTTGAGAAGCATGCTTCATAAGAATCCCCTGTTATGAGCCAATCGTCAAGGTAAGGGTATACTGGGATGGACAACCTGCGCAGGTGGGCCGCTGCCACTGCCAGTACCGTTGTGAATACTCGGCGCTGATGCTATGCCGAAGGGTAGCACTCTGAACTGGCAGTGTTTGCCCTCTATAATGAACCTGAGGTATTTCCTGTGCGCTGGCAACATTAAAATATGAACGTATGCATCTTTCATGTCCAATGTGGTCATGTAATCTCCCTGTGAAAGCAGGGGGGGATTACCTCCTGTAGAGTCACCATACGAAACGTTTGAGGTTTTACAAATTTGTTCGCTGGGCGCAAATCTAGTACAGGGCGCATGGTTAAGTCCTTTTTGGGTACAAGGAAGTACACAGAATAAATACCTTCCGTTACCTGGGATAGAGGCACAACCTCTATAGCTCCTTTTTCTAGTAGTTGGTCCACTTCTTGAAGAAGGATGGCGAGGTGTTCTGGCGACATGCGTCGTCCCCTTGGGGGTCTGTACGTAGGGGAACTGTTGAATTCTATTCAGTAGCCGCGGGCTATGGTTGATAGTACCCAGCGGTCTGATGTTATACCTTCCCATGCTGGAAGAAAGGATGTTAACTGGCCCCCGACCGGTGAAGCATGGGAGGGGACCCGAATCTTTGAGTCATTTGGGGTTGGTGGCGGCTTGGGAACCTCTTGGGGTGGGACCCCGACCTCTTCCCTTGCCACGACGTTGTCCTCTTTGGTTTTATTGTCCACTGATGCCTTGGTTAGAGGACCAGTTACCTGCAGAGTATTGCTGCTGCTGTTGCTGCTAGCGTTGGCCTCGAAAAAAAACATTTGTTGCCATAACCAAGTTTGTTGGGAGGCCTTGAAATTTAATCTAGTGTCTCGATTGTGTCAAATTCCTTCTTTGCGGTCTCTAGTGCCTCATCCAACTCCTTACCAAAGAGGTTTGCATCTTCTATAGGTTTGTTAATAAGAGCTGCTTGTGTCTCAGGTTTGAGTAGGATTCCTTGGACTAGGGAACGCCCAGCCGTCTCTGCAGCATCCGGAGTATTTTCAATGATGCTTTGGTTGACTAAGGTCCCTTCAGTCACTGTGGCTAGAAGGCGAGTACGTAGGGGTTCCGGTACCTCCTCAATGTCCTTATGTAGTTTGCTCCATTGTGCATCTGCGTAACTTGCCAGCAAAGAGTTGTTGTTGGCAATTCTTGCGGAAAAGGCAGCTGAGGCTGTAATCCTTTCCTAGGGCATACGATTTTTTACCCTCTTCATCTGGTGGTGCCTCGCTAGTTGACAACGGGACCCCTGCTTTCTTCCTGGTATTTGTCACCACTAAGGAGTCTGGTACAGAGTGGCCCCTGATGTATAACGGGTCCGATGGAGAAGGACAAAATAATTTTTCCATCCTCGGGTTGACCCCTCTGATCAACGCGTGAGTAGATAGTGAAGGAATAATTTGTCTCTTTACTGAGGCGAGGAGGGGAATAGTTTGGCTGACAGGGGGTTTCTCCTTAATGATCTTTTCTACAAAGTCGATGTCAGGAGAAGTTTCCCCGGTCTCGATCTCGAAATGCGCTGCTGCCTTGCGTAGGAGTGCATTAAAGGTAGGTTGATCGACTATAGGAGATGTATTCCTAATAGGCGAGTCTTTGGGTGGGGACAGGTTTATGGCTTCAGGGTCTGAAAACGCTGATGGGGACTGCCAGGGCTGTGAAGCGCCTTCTTCGGGTCCTCTCCGAAGCCCCCCTCACCCATATCCGGGTTGTGTTCAAAACCTTCCTCCTCTAGGTTTTGTTCCCCTTCATTGCCCAAGAATTTGTCATCATCCTGAAAGTGGGGGTCCTCTCCAGTGAGGTCATATAGATCTACATCCTCTTGGGGGGGGGGAGGGGATCAAACAGCCTGGGGTACTTGGCCCTGGGATCCTCCTGAGGTCCCTCTCTTGATTTCTTGGGTGTTGGAAGGTTCTGAGTCTCCATAAACCTCTCCATTTTGTCCATACAGAACTGGAGTCTTTCTAGGGTTTCTTGAGGTACCCCGGAGCGGTCAGGGGGAGAAAAGGGAGGGCCTTCCGTTAGAAAACGCTTCGACCTATCCCATAACGTCGAAGAGAAGTTTCCCTCGCCTTCTGAAAAGCCTTCTGGTAGGCTAGGAGTCCCTCTTGACAGAGCGGGCAGTTCCTGCCTTCCTTCTGACCTTTTCGGCGTTTCCCGGGCCTTATGAGCGGTAACCAACATCTCTTTCGCCGTCCGTCTCTGGCTATCAGTGGAAATAATCCTCGCCAGGCTCTCGACAAGTAAACTGTCTGTCGAGGGTACCTCCGGCGTCGACGTTACAGGCGTCGCTTGCTCTACGCTGACTGGCGCTCTCTGCCGGTGCGCGTCGTCTGGCGGTTTAGTGATAGCGCTCTTATCTGGGGGTAGTCGTCGCTAGTCGCGTTTGCGAGGGGGGCTTTAGACTTACAGTCTGAGGAGCCCGCCGGTAGGACCTGCGTCTCCATTGGCGCTAATGCTCTCTTCGGCTTCGAGGAAGAGCCGTGGGTTGTGTGTTTATGGGAGTGTTTTCTGTGTGCGTCCTTGTCGCCGGGGTATTCATCCCCATAAGCAGAGCGTGAGCCGAGCTTGTCGGGGCCGGGGCCGGACGACGAGGAACATGAACGCTCCTTAGAGAGGTCTACGACTTCCGAAACGGACGTCGGGTTGTCACATTCCTCGTCACTTTCGGCGGCGGGTGATGAATCGGACCTAGACATGGCGTAGGCTGCCCACCTCTTGACCCTACGGTCTTTCAAAGTCTTCGGCTTAAGGAGCTGACAGGCCGTACAGCCGTCTTCTTTGTGGTCGAGGGGCAAGCAACTGTTACACCGTTTAGGCTTGTCTTCCATGTAAATTTGCCTTTGCAACGCGGGCAAAACCTAAAGGGTGTCCTCTCCATAGCTGAGGAACAGATTGCATGTGACAATAACCCCGAAGGAAAGGGAGGGGGAAAGGGAAAGGCATTCTCAAAGAGAAACAATAAATGTCCCACGACCCCACTCTCCCTACTGTATTTGGCCGTCGAGACCAGGCCACGTGTTCGGTGAACGCCGAACAACCTCCTCCGTCGAAGGCACCGCCGTTGGTGATCTTGATCGGCAGTGAACAGCTTTACAGCTACGATGTCGAAGGAGGGATGTAAGTAATAATATAAGTTAAGCGCGACCAAAAGTCGAATAAAGTTTTTTGCAATGTCTCTCGAGGAGCTCAGCGTTTAGGTGACCAATATCTGGGCGGAAAAAAACAATCTGAGGAACCTCGACGCATGAGGTATTGTGGGTACACTGCACGTCACTATAGGGATAGTGTTACAGACACGCCTTGTTGACGTCCCCTTTTCGACTACGAAAAACAAAATGCAATACTCTGCAGTGACCACTGGATGTCGGACTATGCACAGCATGGGATTCTAAGCAGATTAACAAACATCAGAAACATTTATTCTTATTTACACAAGGACGGTAGATAAATACTTAATTCACTAACCAACATACAGGAATTCTTAATACTTTTTAAAGGCGACAACTTCAATAGTAGTTGCTTGCGGCTACAATTGTTACAGCGTTTGACACTAATGACAGTTCTACCGTATCATTGGTACTACCGCACACTCGCGTCACTTAACAGTTAGACAGCAATTGTATTTAGCAGCAAAACCAAATCAGATAGTCTTTTTGTAGGAAAAAGGTTGGTGATACACAGAGCAGCAATGTTCTAGAGACACTGTTCCCATCTTCGAACGTGTTTAAAGTCCAATCCCTAACTATATGAAAAAGTCAATGTAGGAGTGCAGCCAAAGTCTTATGAAGCAGCAGGATCAGCAAAGCTCCTCAGGATACTTTCAGTCACTAAAATAACATGCTTAAGAATATAACCCAAGTTAGGGGGACCCTGCAAAAAAGACTCCCTAAAGGGACACAAGCTGGCATGGAGGAAATTAAAAATATTCTTAAGCAGGGCAAATACTTTCAGATAAGAGAAGAGTCATTCAATTCAATAGGCTAAGCCAAAGTCAATAGGCAAACGTCTTTGTATAGGTTGCAGCACTTCAGGTGAGTAAAGGGAAAAGTCTTTGCACAAGTTCTTAGGAGTCTTCGATAAAAAGAAGAACCAAATGTAGGGCCACAAGCTGATTAGACTTGTGAGTTGCAGAAGTTGCAAGCACTTCCACAGTAAGAGGTAAGTTCCCTTAGGCTAGTTTTATAGTACCTTAGTAAAGAAGAAAAAGATGCAGCTGAAGACTTCTGTTCCCATACAGCTCTACAGATCTCACTGCTCCTGTGCCTCAGTCGTGGGGACAAGAGGGAGGACGTCAGGGGACTCCTGCACTGTGTTGGCACTGTTAAAGCCGGCAACCGGCAAACTTTACTTTCAGTAGCTGTTTCCCGTTCAGCTCCTTGCGGTACAGCAAATGGCTATAAGCGCGGTTCCTGGCTGTGAAGGTGGACTTTCCTCACATCGGAGGTCCCACACTCAATTGATGGTAGTCAGGCTTGGTCAGTCCTGCTTCGTGGGAGTCGAGGAGATTCCAAAAGCTTTCGGCCAGTTTACAAGCAACGCACACAATCCCTGGCTCTACAGTGTCCTGCAGCACTCTGAGGAAATGCAACCAACTCCGAGATTGGGTGTCCAGGTGGCTTACTTGGGAGTTGATTGGTCCCACCAACTCAAAGGGAGAAGTCATCCTTGCAGCGCTCCTCTGTCGATGCGAACCTGGCGATTCGGACCGGCATCAGGGCTTCACCGGGCAAACCAACAGCCTAGGAGTTGCAGCAGCCGTCCAGTGGTCGACTCTTCCTTCCAAGCCAAGATACACACCTTTTATTCAGTTCTCTCCCATTCATTCCAGCCTAGCTGCCACTCACCCAGCAGGGTGGCTGTCCTTGCCAGACAGTCAGCCAGCCAGCCAATCGTCACAGAGTGCATTTGGGTCTCCTAGGAGACTAAGCACAGGGAGTTTCGGGCACCTCCCTCACTTCCAGCCTACCCCAGACACTCTGGAGCCAGAGGCGGGTTTCACTCCTGAAGCCCGCCAAAGGCAAATGAACAAAGAGACCAAACCTGGTTTGGCGCGCAGAGAAAAACTCGAGAAGGACCTTTCCACAAAGAAATGGCGAAAAAAGAAGACCAGGGACCATTTTAACGAAGACAGCTCAGCGCCATTTTGAAAAACATGGCTCCCACGATTTAAAGTTACCGGAGCTGTGAACAGTTTGCAGTCGGGGTAAATCATGGTAGTTCATTGCAAAACCACTGCCACCAGCCATTCCGAGAGGAAAGAGTAACATAAATGCTACATGAGTAACTAGACACAAGGGATACTAAGTAACCCCTCCAGCACTCTATTGTAAGTAGGCTGTGCTAGGTCTAGAATTTTACAAGACTAAGTGAAGTCAATGTCACTCCACTCTTCTGGGAAAAAGTAGTTGATCCCAGAGAAGGTATTTAAACCTTGGGAAGTCTGAAAGACTTGCCTGTGCCACTGCAATGAAGGTGCTTTGGGACACAATTGGAAAAGATGATGCCTATGGAGTTGGTTAGACTCCATAACCAGATGAAACACACAGAAAACACATTGAAAAGTTCAAAGTCCCAAGGTTTAGCAAAAGAGCTGGAGGGATCTAAGGTGGGAGGAATTGGCACATTTCTCAGAATTTTCCCCAACACTGGGCTTCAGGGCTTCAGCCTACCAAAGGCAAACTACACAAAGGACTAAAACCTGATGCAAACAACAGAGTAAAAGCCCAGAAGAAACTATCAAGAAATGACAACAAAAAGAAGATGGGGGCCATTTTGGGAAAACTGTCACCCTTAGGTGCAGTACTGCAGCGGAGGTATCAGCCAGCAGATACGTCCCTAGGTAGTAAAAAAGAAACCACTGCCACCAGCCATCTAAGTGAGTTAGTCTAACAAAATGTTACACGAGGAATGGGTTAATGGAATTACTAAGTAACCCCACCAGCACTCCACATAGCGTGGTGCGTGCTGGACCCATAAAGTAAGGTAAGTAAGACAGATGTCATCTTACTATTCTTGGGAACAATTGGTCACCCAAGAAAATGTATTTAAACATTAAGAGAAGTGCAAGGGACTTCTCAGTGGCACTGCACAGAAGGTGCTGTGTGACAATGCAAAGCAGATGCCTATGGAGTTTATCAGACTCCATTAAACAGTAAGGAACATAGACAATCATAGTCAGGAAAACACATGAGTGACTGAGAAAAAGGCTCCACTCAATCAGGAGTAAAAGTTCAAAAGCCCTGAGTCCAGCAAACAAGCTGGGGCTCTCTAAGGTTAAATGGAATTGAAACAGAAATGAAAATTCTACCCAACATAAAATAAGCAATTTCTTCTTATAACAGATACCCCTTTCCACAGTTTACTCAGCTTGAAAAGATGAAAACCATAGATCATAGGAAGTATTGTATTTTGTTATTTATATAGCGCTCTTTCCCCACTTGTGTGGCCTCAATGCGCTTTTTTCCTCGGCTGAACGCCCTTGGTGACCTTAGTCCATGTGGTTGGAAAGTTCTAGGGGATTTAGTTTAGGAGATGCATGTGTGCATGTTGCCGTTCTATGACTTGGGTGGCTGCCAAGGCGCAACGAGGCAGCTCAAGAGAGGTCAGACACATGGGTGGGTTTTGCTAAGGGTTAGAGATAGATTGTTATTGTTGAGAGAATCTATGTGAGGCTAGCTATACCAAATTCCATTGTAAGCTAGTGGCAGAGGTGTTGAGGTACGTCAGGTGTTTCAGTCTGGACGGCTGTGCGTGCACTAGACCGGATGTGCTTAGCCGTAGGCGTATTCTTTCGTGCATGGATGCTTGGCCGTGCCTGCAGCCTGTGTCCATGCTGGTGGTACGAGATATATGTACCGTAGGCTGCGATGTTGCTCAGCTGGGGCAATATATGTATGGGTCTATACCAGAGGGCCTAGCTTTCATACTGTAGTAGGTATGGAACAAGTTACTTACCTGTAACTGTTGTTCTCCAGCATGGGTCTGGCATGGATTCAAATGCTCATGAATATTCCCCGTAGTCAGGCTGGGAATCCTCGGTAAAGAAAAAAATCAGTATCAGTTTCGTTTCTGATCTGTCTTTCTTAGTAGTAACCAATCACTGGTCTCTGGGTCATACTGCCCCCAGCCAATGACTGCCCTCTCCCTAAGCCCCGCCCCTGGCAGCCATCCTCAGATTTGGTAGCACGAAAAGTGGCAGTATGACCAAGTGAAGAGCCGCAGAGGGGAAGGAGGGAGGGTTTGCATGTGAATCCATGCCAGACCCATACTGGAGAACAACAGTTACAGGTAAGTAACTTGTTCCTTCTCAAGCATGGTGTCTGGCATGGATTCACATGAATATAAGAATACACAGCAGTACACACATGCACAACCACGGGAGGTGGCAAGGCTCAACATTAAGCATTACATAAAACTCAACATTAAGCATCACTAACCTCCTCACCAGGCTCACCTTAAGCGAACAGGTTGCGCAGCACTGCCTGACCGACTCTGGACTCCTCCCTGGAATCCCGGTTGACGCAGTAGAATCTTGTGAAGGTGTGCGTCGACCTCCACGTAGCAGCCCTGCAGATGTCCAGCAGGGGCACACCAGACCAGAACGCCGTGGTAGCAGCGATCGCACTGGTCGTATGGGCTCTCGGATGGCCGGGCAACGGTCGGTTTGCCAACCGATGACAGTGCATGATGCAGCCGGAGAGCCACCTGGAAATGGAAGCCTTCGAGAGAGCCTTCCCTTGGTTCACAGGCCCAAAGTTCACTAACAGCTGTGATGTCTTCTGAAAACTCTTTGTTCGGTCCACGTAGAACTTCAGCGCTCTAGCTACATCCAGCGAGTGCAAAGTCCTCTCGGCCGGCGCCGAAGACGACGGGAAAAAGACGGGCAACACCAAGGGCTCGTTGAGATGGAAGTCCGACGGCACCTTGGGCATGAATGAGGGGTGTGTCCTCAGTACCACCCTCGTCTCGTGGAAAGTCAAGTATGGAGGCTTGCAGGAAAGGGCCTGAATCTCTCCCACGCGTCGTGCAGAGGTGATGGCCACAAGGAACGCTGTCTTCCACGACAGGAACTTCAATGGAGCCGAATGCAAGGGCTCGAATGGTGGGCCCATGAGCCTGGTCAGCATCACGTTGAGCTCCCACGCCGGGGCTGGAGCCTTCACCGGCGGGAACGATTGGAACAGTCCTTTCATAAACTCCTTCACCAGGCGATGAGACCACAGGGACGACCGTCCTGCAGTTCTGGTGCATCGTGTGAGCTAATCCAGCTTTGGCCAGCGACAGTAAGTACGGTAGCACTTTTCGGGGGTATGTAATCAGTAGAGGGTTAATCTGCGGTGCACGGCACCAGACAGAGAACCTCTTCCACTTGTGCCCGTAGCACTTGAGAGTTGAGAACGCCCTGGCCTTTGCAAGAACCTCTCTGCAGACAGCCGGGATATCGTACCCTCCAAACTCTATTGCTGCAGGAGCCAGGCCTGCAAGTTCAGCGACTCCGGGTCGTGATGAAGACTGGCGCCTCCTTCTCTGGAGAGGAGATCTGCGTCCGTCGACAGTTTGACTGGTGGGGACGCTAAGTCCAGAAGGTCCGGGAACCATATCTGTCTCGGCCACCTCTGTGTGACGAGGATCATCCTGCACCGGGACCTCTTGAGTTGGTTGATGAGCCTGAGCAGCAACGGCAGGAATGCGTACAGGAACAGGCCGTCCCAGGGGAACGAGAAAGCATCACCCATGCTCCTCGGCTGGGGGAACTTGCTGGAGAACCTCTGGCACTTGGAGTTCGTCCCCGTCGCGAACAGGTCGATTTGGGGTTTGCCCAATCGCCGGAAGAGTTGATCCACTTGATCCTGGCGTAGTTCCCACTCGTGGCACAAGTGCAGCTCCCTGCTGAGTGAGTCAGCGATGGTGTTTTTTATCCCTGCTAGATAAAAGGGCACCAGAAACATCGCCTGGGCAACGTCCCAGTACCACAGATCCTGGGCTTCCTTGGACAGGGCTGAGGATCTGGTTCCGCCCCGCTTCCGGATGTAGAACATCGTGGTAGTGTTGTCGGTGAAGATCCTCACCACCTTGCCCTTGAGAGACGGGAGGAATGATTTGAGGGCCCAGAAGACTGCTCGGAGCTCCAGTACGTTGATGTGGAGCGGCTTCTCCTCCGGGAGCCACAGGCCTCTTGCGTGAAGATCTCTGGTGTGCGCTCCCCACCCCTCCAGGGAGGCATCCGTCGTCACCGTCACCTGGTATGCTGGGGTCTGAAAGTCTGTGCCCGCGGCGAGATGCGCGCGGGTGCCCCACCATCGAATTGCTTGGCGGAATACTTCGTTGAGGGAGATCTTGTCCTCGAAGCTGCCCATCGCTTGCCTCCAAGAACTCCTGCAGAGGACGCATCCGAAGCCTGCACAGGCGCACTAGATAGATGCAAGAGGACATCATCCCGAGAAGGGACTTGATGGACCTCACTCTGGCCACGTCCGCGGCCAGCAGACGCTGTACCTTGCCCAGGATGGCCTGCGTTCTTTCCTCCGACGGCGAGGCCAACTGCGCTACTGTATCGAGCTTGGCTCCCAGAAACAGCGCGACCTGCGACAGAACCAAGTGGGATTTGGAAAGTTTGGGAATCCCAGGTCCGTGAGCAGCCGGACGGTCTTTGCTGTGTGTTCGACGACGAGTTCCCTTGTCCCTGCTCGTATGAGCCAGTCGTCCAGGTAGGGGTAGACGTGGATCCCCTGCAGGCGCAGCCGCGCCACCACTGGTGCTAGGCACTTGGTGAACACCCTGGGCGCCAACTTCAATCCGAATGGGAGGGCCTTGAACTGGTAGTGCCGCCCTTGGACTACGAACCTGAGAAACTTTCGGTGTCCTTTTAGGACAGGGATGTGAAAGTATGTGTCATCCAGATCCAACGACGATAGGAAGTCGCATTCCTCCAACTGGCCCAGCACGTGCTGGAGGGTGACCTTCTGGAACTTCTGTGCCTTGATGTATTTGTTTAGGCGACGCAAGTCCAGGATGGGACACCAACCTCCTGTCTTCTTTGACGAGGAAGTATCTTGAGTATACTCCGGAGCCCCGGAGCCTCTTTGGGACGAGCTCGATGGCTCCTTTCTTAAGCATCGCCCTTACCTCTAACTGCAGTTGAGGGATGTGGTTTTCCTTCCTGGCCATGGGTGGAATTCGGGGGCACTTTAGAAATTCCAGAGTGTGCCCGTGGGCCAGGGCATCCAGCACCCAACGGTCGGTGGAGCCGGCTGACGAATTTTGTCAGCCAGCCAGCCTCCCACTGCGGTGCTTCGGTGGGGGCCCGATGCTACGGCCGGTTCAGTCTTGCTTGGAAGCAGCCTTGCCGCCTTGGCCTCCCTGGCGACGACGGCTAGATCCACCTGACTTGCCTCGTCCCCTGTGGGCTTCTTGCGATGAGGAGCGGGCCACCTGACGGTAGGTCGAGGAGCCGCCGCCGAATCCTTTGGAGGCACCTTGCTTGCCTCCGGAGTTCCGAAAGGGCGGCCGCCGTTGCTGGAGAACTCCCAAGGCCTGAGAGCTGTCTCCGTGTCGGTCTTGATGGCCTGCAGCGACTCATCCACAGTCTTTCCAAACCGATTGTTCCCGTCGAAGGGCATGTCCAAAACCTTGGCTTGCACGTCCTGGCGGAAATCGGTCGCCTTGAGCCACCCCCGCCGTCGAAGGCAAACGCTGTTGCCCAACTGGCGGAAACTGGTGTCGGCAATGTCCGTGGCCACAGTTATTGCGTGGTCCGACGCCACCTCCCCCTCCTGTAGGATCGCCAGGGCCTCTGCCCTCTTGTCGTCCGGGAGGAAGTCCAACAGGGGGGTGATTTTGTACCACAATTCCCTGTCGTAGCGGGCCACAATCGCTAGGGCGTTGGCCGCCTTAATCGTCGTCGCCGCCGACGACGACGAGATGACCCGTCGTCCCACGGCGTCCAGCTTCTTCCCCTCGCCGGCCGGTGGGGAAGTTGAGGATGAAGCCGATGCCCCCCCGCTTTCTTCTTGGCCGCTGCTGAGATGACCGAATCCGGGGTCGGCTGCACCCTAACGCACAACGGGGCGGTGTCAGGGACCCGGTACTTCTTCTCGTACCAGTCCCTCTTGGCAGGTGTCGTGGGTGGGTTCTTGAGGAGGGCAAGTCCCTCGTCCCAGATGTCATCCAGCAACGGCACCGCGAGGACCATCTTCCTCTTGGCCTCGCGCCGTTGGTAGAGGAAGCCTTCCTTCTCCTCAGGGCAGAGCTGAAAAAGCTTGAATGCCCTGGCAATCATGGCGTGGAAGGAGCCAATCTCATTGGCCGGGGACGCCCGAGGAATCGGAGACGGGAGGCCAGTCCCATCGTCACCGCCGTCGTCATCCGTCCCCGTCATGGCCGTGTCCGTTCCCGTGTCGTCCCCCGGGATCAGGGAAGGCGACAAAGGCTGAGAAGGCCGTGAGGGCTGAAGGGGCACTGGATGAATTCTCCTCCTCTTGTTCGGAGGGCTTCCTGACGGACCCGGTACAGCTGTCGAGGGTAGGGGCAGTCTCATCCTTATCTCCGTGCATAAGGCTTGGATTGCCTTCAAAATGGCCGCCGAGTTGTCCTGAGGCTCAGGTTGCGACAGGCATGCTGAGAGCGACGGTTGTTCCTCCACGGGAACCTCGTTGTCGTTGCCACCCTCGCTCTCGTCGTCCCCCTCCTCGGGATTACTCACGTGGGGCTGGGCCTCTTCCAAATTCTCGGCCAGTTCCTCCTCGGACGTTGTGTCAGTGACGGTCACTGCCCCCCCCTCTTTTTCCACCATGGTCTTCACGGGGGTTTTCTCGATGGGCTTAAGAGGATTCCCTCCGCAGAGGCAGGGAAACTCTGGGCCCCAAGGTCGCCTCCACTGGGATAGCCTCCACAGGCTTCGCCAGGGCTGCAGCGACTCCCTCGATAGAGGCTTTAGCCGGGTGAATTAAGGCCTTCACCTCCTTGGGCGCGCTTGAGGCCTTCACCTTAGGGGGAGGGTCACTGCCTCGCTCCCAGTCAGCCGGTTCCTCAGAGATCGACCAGGGCCTCTCCAGAAGCTTAGCAGGGTTCTCGGATTTTCTCTTCCCCGAGCCAGAGCGTTGGCTCGCGGTTGATGGCGTCTGTGAAGGTGCGCCCTGCCTGGCAGCCAAGGAGCCCGACCGTTCAGCGCTCCCGGTGCCTGCGGACTCGCGGTGCTTTGCCTTCTGTTGAGCCCCTGTCCCCGGGGCACCCTCACAGGACTTAGAAGACCACTCGGACGACTTCTCACCTGCTGGGCTCTTGCCTTCCAGCCAGTTGGAGAGACGGGTCCGGCGATCCCTCATCGTCCGATCCGACATGTTAAAGCAAAACGCACAGTCCTTCTCCACGTGCGTTTTGTCCTCGTGGAGGCAGTAAATGCATTTCGAATGCTCGTCCTCCTTGAACACATTTTGCAGATTGTATCCCGGGCAGATTCTGAACAGCTTGCCGGGAGTCGAGCTTCCCTTCTCCTGGGCGTAGATGAATCCGAAACGGGTCCTCGTTAATCGGAAGTAGAAACAGTGGAGCTTGAGGCTCGATTAAACCGAAAAACCTCTTTGAAAAAGCGCAAAACGCAGTAAAAGCTCGAGAGCTATAGTACGAGGACTCCCAACACTTGAGCGTGTGGTAAAAATCTGAGGATGGCTGCCAGGGGCGGGGCTTAGGGAGAGGGCAGTCATTGGCTGGGGGCAGTATGACCCAGAGACCAGTGATTGGTTACTACTAAGAAAGACAGATCAGAAACTAAACTGATACTGATTTTTTTCTTTACCGAGGATTCCCAGCGCGACGACTGGGAATATTCATGAGCATGTGAATCCATGCCAGACCCCATGCTGGAGAATTACTGATATTAAGCCAAAATGGAGGCCACACAGAGATTGAGAGTCCTGTACAGCGGTAGAGAGGCCTACACCCAACAGTACAATTTTAGAGTACCAGGCCAAGTACAGACTGATATTCGAGTCCTGTATAGTGGGAGAGAGGCCTAAACCTAACAGTGCAATTTGAGTACAAGGCTAGGGACAGCTAGAGTTGATAGTCCTGTTATGATGGGAGAGAGGCCTACGCCTAACGGTGCTATTTGCGTATCCGGCTAGGCAGAGCTAGATTTGAGAGTCCTGTATATTGGGAGAGAGGCCTACACCTAACAGTGCAGTTTTGGTTACAAAAGGCTCAGCCAGATTGAGAGTTCTGCATAGTGGGAGAAGGCCTACACCCGAGAATGCAATTGAAGTACACACACAAGACCAAGGCTTGACCGGCCATGGGTTTCAGCCTATTGTATAGTGGGTATGCGTAATGACACCTGGCTTGGGGAAATAGGTTTGTGGGGGGGTCACTCGTCTCATTGTTGGTTGTCTCTCGTGTGGACTGGTGGGCAGGGTTGGGTGGGTAAGGTGCAAGTGTAGCCACAGCGAAGGCTGCTGGTTTAGCACGGGTGCTTGTTGTGTCGCAATTATGTTGGGGGTGGGGTGATGGAGGATCAGGAATGCCACAATGAAAGCTGCTGGATTACCTGGCGTTCTAGTAGGCAGGCAGAATAGTTGAGCAGTCAGTGGTGGTGTGTCAGGAGAGGCAGCTGCGAGAGCTGCCAGCCCCTGAATTTCCTTTGAAAGCAGTGGAGTTTATTAAAGGCGTATTCACAGGGTGCTGTGGCTTAGAAGAGTATAGGGCAGTAGGGACAATGGCGAGGAATCTGCTACAAAAATATCTGAAGGATGGGCAGACCATATATTGTGGCTTCCCCAGCCTGCGGATGCAGGCAGTAATATGCAAGTTTGCAAAGAATGTGATGTTTCCAAATGACAGATAAAGAACAGGGACATCTCATTTAAGAGTTTAAGTTGCAGTCAAGTCTCATGGAGCAAGCCTCAAGACACATTAGCAATTACGTTTTGCATCCTTGATAGCAAAGTATGACTTTCTGAGAAGCAGAAGACAAGCCGGTCTACAGAGTTTTGTTAACACGCTGCTACCACAAACTAGTTTGGGGTCCTGCCTACCCAACTTTCTGGGTCACTGGAGTGAAAACGTTCCAAATGAATAGTTTCTGGAGGCCGAGTGTTTAAGTCACAAAACACAGAAGACCTTAGGAGACGAAGCATTCTGCAGCAGGCAGTTTTGTGGTTTCAAGAGGAGGTAACTGTGCACACTATTTAGTGACCACAGAGGACTCCAGCGATGACGCAGTGGTGCAGGAAGGACCCCCAAGGCCCCTGGGAAGGAATGATTATTAACAATGTTCTGGTTCCTGTGTCTGAATTGGAGGAGCCGAATGGTGGAGGTGATGTAGTTGGCAGATGCAAGGCCCTCCAGTCATCTTCAGGCACATTATTCATATGAGGCTAGGGTTGCCTTAGGAAGTCCCCAGGTAAGAATAATTATTTAAACTATTCTTGCAAAGTTAGATTGGTGAGGATGCACCCAGGGAAGACCGTCTGTGTGGAGAGTTTAGAAGGGCCTCACAGGCACCTGAAGCATCCCAGATGGGGGGTGATCGAACCAGTCATGCCTGATGTCCTGGGTTGTTAGGTACTCTTTGGGGTGCTGGCAGAGAAAGGGATCCGGCTTCTGGATCAGGCGAGGCAGTTGTGATCCAGTTGTCCTCAATGGATCAGGGGAAGGTGTGCTAGTCTGTTCGTTCTAGTTTGCTTGGAGAAGCAGAGCTTCACTATTCGATCAAGATGAGCTTCAAATGATGCTGGCGCAAACCTTTGGCCATTCTCAGAGCAGCATAGTTTTCTGGAGTGGTTAGGCAAGAATTGATGTAGTAACCCTGTGGGAGACTACACAACCCTTGTCCTCTTGGTATTAGGTAACCCACCTTTTGGTATAGGCCTGTACTTGGTAGTGTGACTGAGCAGCCACGCTTATCTCAAGAGGGGTAAATGTGAGCTGTAGCAATGAAATCCACAATTACAAGTAGCCAATTAACACTTACACTCAAGGTTTTTGTTATAAATAATTATTTAACAGTAGTTTTTAAATGAGCATTCTTTAAAACGGGCAATATATGTAGCAATCAAATAGACTTTAAAATACTTTTCCAGAACCAACACAAAACAAGTAGATACTCTTGAGAGATGCTTCTTACACACTTCCTACACCCGGAGAGGACTTCACTAACTAGGACAGTAATGGCATTTATATATCACTAGAACACTTTGTAAGTTCTGAGGTTTTGCAGGAAGGTAAAGGTTATGGGAAGGAAAAGGGTTAAACAGGTTTCTCTGTGGATGTGAGCATTTTAAATCTTCCAATGAAGTCTAGATACAAACCTTTCCCAGCAATAATAGTTAAAAACCAAGTTATCACCTATGAGGGACAGTAAAAATCAAAGTTAAATGGACTACAAGAGTCTGCAGGGAGCCAGAACAGCCAAAGTCAATTGGGGCACAGTATGAAGCGGAAGCACTTCTTAGATAAACTATTGGGCAAAGTTAGAGAGCTTGTTGAAGAAATATCACTATAAGGTCACAAGCTTTTACACTTGTTAAGGGTAGAGCTGAAATCAACTCTAGCAAATTAGCTACTGCAAATCTCAACTGAGAAGAGCAAAGCTAAAGACACCGAGGTAAGTACCCCAAGTCAGAACAGTACCTTTGGTTAGAAGAAGGGTGGTCCAGCTGGCTTCTGTCTGGTTGCAGTGATGCAGATCCTGGGTTCCTGTGCCTCAGTCGTGGGGACAAGAGGGAGGACGTCTGGAGCACTCCTGTGGCAGCCATTGGACGGTCGGCGGCAGCTATGGGCTCTTTTGAGGTCAGCAGCACATTGCGGTTTCAGCGTGCCATAAACAGCCCCACCGCAGATCTTGGATACAGGTTGGGCTTCCTTCACTCCTTGAGTCCTGCACTCTGGTGAGAGGTCTCTAGTTCTTGTCGTCCTGCTTCTGGAGGGTCTGAGGAAACTCCAGTAGCTTCTGGCCAGATCACAGACATTGCACTAGACTATAGATTTCTCGACCCCTGGCACTCGGTTCCTGCAGCAGCAAAGTAGTAAAGCCAGTCGGGTAAGGTGGTCCAGTGGAGTTAGTTGGACCCACTAACCCAAGGGAAGAAGTCATCGTTTCTGGAGGTTCTCTTGTCTATTAGAAAAAGGAGTTTCAGCACAGCAGCAGGACTTCACCGGGCAATTCAAAGGTCGAGGAGGATGCAGCAGGCTTCGTTCACAGATTCTTCGTCGGTCTTCAGTCCCAAAACCCTTGCTTTTTAAGCAGGTTTCTCCCATTCATGCACAGTCTAGCTGTCACTCAAACAGCAGGGTGGCTGCCCTGCAAGGACAGCCAGCCAATCAGGACTGCGTGGATTCAGGCATTCCTAATGACAAAGGACAGGGGAGTTTAGGGAACCTCCCTCACTTTCAGCCCTTCCAGACACACTGGTGCCAGAGGCGGGTTTCAGTACTGAAGCCCGCCAAAGGCAAAATGAACAAAGGGCTCAAACCTGGCTTGGCGTGCAGAGTAAAACCCAAGAAAGACCACAAACAGAGAATGGCGTAAAAAGAAAACCGGGCCATTTTGACAAAATGGTCACCCATGGGTGCTATACTGCAGCTGAGGGTTCAGCTTGCAGTAGAAAAGCACAATGGTAGGAAAATTAAACCACTGCCACCAGCCATTTAAAGTCGGGAGGGTAACATAAAAAATGTTATGAGAAGGTAGGGTTAGGACAGTTTGTCTGAAGTCCAACTAAGGGCTTAGTAAAATCATTCAGCTGAGGCAGTACAAGACTCCAATCTTAGTATAAAGCTGTACCCCCCCTGCCCCCCTCCCCCAAGTTCATGGTAGTGTAGACCGAGAGGCAACGACATATCTTAGGAGGGAGAGAGGGTTGTAAAATCAGTACAAATGAAATTGTAATACAAATGATCCAAAGAAACACAAACACTAGGTACGTAAAAATAAATCCTTCATTTAAATACTAGTAGGCCCAGATACATCTAGGGGTAAGTACTATCACACCTTATATGTAATCACAATTATAAAAACAAAACACTATGCTTGAAGGTACACAGACAAAATTATAAACCTTATTTGGAACACCCAACAGTAGTTCTAGGGAAGTCCAAACCTTTTCATACATTCAGTATAGGTCACACCTATTCATGGGTAGTAAAAACCAATTGTTACTTTCAAACTGCATTCAGTAATTCAAGGGTAGTAGACCCTACCAGTTGTACAGTGACACTCAGTAACAAATCACATAATCAGTCAACTGGACAATTTACGTTTTGAGAATAGTGGAACACATTCTAGGTGCAGTAAAAATCTATCTAACCGTAAAAGAATTTCTGATGATTGTATCTGCTTAGATTCACATGCTGTGCATATGGTCCGACATCCAGTGGTAACCGCGGAGTATTGCATCTGGTCTTTCAGGGGACCGAAAGGGGACGTCGGCATAGGCGTGTCTGAAACACTATCCCCATCGTGACGTGTGTAGTACCCAAAATCCCTCATGCGCCGAGGTCCCTCTGATTGTATTTTTTCTGCCATGATGGAGCCCAAGGCTATAGCGAGTGAGTACATGAAGAGAGAAAGTAGTAAGAAGTCTATGTTCCTTCCACCCCGAGCGGGGAGGCAGGGAGGGCGCATGTGAATCTAAGCAGATACAATCATCAGAAATGCTTTTACGGTAAGTAATGCATGTCTTCTGATGCTTCTTAATCTGCTTAGAATCACATTCTGCGCATAGACTCGCGAGCAGTACCCGGAATTGGAGGTGGGTTGTGAGAAGTAACAGTAGAAAAAACATGTCTTGGTACTGCTTGTCCCACCTGAGAATCAGACCTAGAATGAGTGTCTAGGCAATAGTGTTTTGTAAAGGTGTGTACAGAACTCCAGGTTGCCGCTTTGCAAATGGACTCTAGGGGAACATTTGCAATGAATGCTATGGATGCCCCAGTGCCTCGAGTAGAATCTGCTCTAGGCTTGAAGGGCAGTTCTCTCTTTGCAAGAGTGTAACATAGTGTGATGCATTTGACAATCCACCTTGATATTGCTGATTTAGAGACAGGGTCCCCTTCTCTACCAGCTGCCACTGAAACAAAGAATTGTTTAGTTTTCCTCAGTGGTTTAGTTCTATCCATGCAGAACATGACTGCCCTGCGCACATCTAGTGTGTGAAGGCTTCTTTCAGCCATGTTAGTAGGTCTCTGGAAGAACATGGGTAGTTCGATTGACTGGTTCACATGGAACTTCGAAATAGATTTCGGCGCAAATCTGGGATGAGTGCGCAGAACTACCTTATCTTTGTGGACTGTAACAAAGGGGTCCAAAACCGAGAGGGCCTGTAGTTCGCTAACTCTTCTGATAGAAGTGATAGCTACCACAAAGGCTGTCTTGTAGGTCAGGTCTTTCAGACTAGCTTTATGCACAGGCTCAAAAGGGGGTCCCATGAGCCTAGTTAAAACCACATTTAGGTCCCACCCAGGGGCTGGGTGAGTGATGGGCGATATACATTCTTTTAACCCCTTCCATAAAGGCTTTAATCACAGGTATTTTCCACCACGACACCTTCTGCTGTGACGTGGTGACAAATTTCCCCGACCAAGTTATCCAGAGCCCGTTCCCTTTGGATCGGTTCTGGGGGTACCTGGAGGCGTAGTCTTGGCATTGGGCGTTTTCCTGAGTAGCGAACAGGTCGATCTCTGGAAACCCCCATTCTGCGAAGACGTTGGATACAATGTCTTCATGCAGTCGCCATTCGTACTCTTCTGGCAGAGGAAATTCTCTACTGAGTATGTCTGCCAGAAGATTGAGTTCCCCTGGAACATGTTGGGATATCAGGAACATCTTGTGTTTGAGAGCCCATATCGAGATATTTTGGGACAGCTTGGATAGCCCTGGAGAGTGAGTGCCCCCCTGTTTGTTCAGGTAATACATTGCTGTTGTGCTGTCGGTTAGGACCAGCACTGTCTTCCCTTGCAGTTGCTCCTGAAAGGCTTTCAATGCTTTGAACACTGCTAGTAGCTCCAGTAGGTTTATATGGTTGGACGCTACCTGAGGGGACCACACTCCGTGAGCTGTCTGTTGAAGCAGGTGAGCCCCCCACCCCGTGAGAGATGCGTCTGTCGTGAGAGTGGCTTCCACTGCAGGGGTGGTGAAGGTTTTCCCCTTCAAGAGGTTCTCCCTCGACCACCACTGCAGAGAGAGAACGAGGGCTGGCGAGACAACTAACAAATCTTCCCATTGTTCGCTGGCCTGACACCACTGGCTGTTGAGCCACTCTTGCATGGGACGCATGCGCAGCCGCACGTGGGGAACCAAGTATATGCATGACGCCATCATCCCTAGCAAACACATAGCTTTGCGTACCGTCACCTCTCGACTGGCTACATACTGAGGAACCTGAGAGAGCATGTTCTGAACCGTCTCGCTGGAAGGGAAGACTAGACACTGTCTTCAGTACGAATTAGAGCCCCCAGGAACTGTTTTACTTGGCTGGGGACTAAGCTGGATTTCTTTTCGTTGATGGAAAATCCCAGGCTGAACAGTAGGTCTACTGTTTTTTGAGTGTTCGAAAAACAACGTTGAACGAGTCCCCCATGATGAGCCAATCGTCGAGGTAAGGGTAAACTGGAACTGAAAGTCTGCACAGGTGTGCCGCTACCACTGCCAGGACCTTGGTAAACACCCTTGGCGCCGAGGCTATGCCGAAGGGGAGTACCTTGAACTGGTAGTGTTTGTCCTGAATCACGAACCTTAGGAATTTTCTGTGCGCTGGAAGCATTGAAATATGAAAGTATGCATCTTTCATATCCAATGTTGTCATGAAGTCCCCCTGTTTTAGCAATGGGATCACATCTTGCAGTGTTACCATGCGAAACTTCTGGGGCTTTATGAACTTGTTCGCTGGGCGCAGGTCTAGAACAGGACGTATGGTGAGAACCTTTTTGGGTACAAGGAAGTACACTGAATAGATACCCTCATTTACCTGAAGAATCGGGACAGCTTCTATGGCGTTCTTTCCCAGCAGCGCTTCCACCTCTTGGATCAGGATCTGCAGATGTTCCGGTGAAAGGCGTCGATGCTTCGGCGGTCTGAACTGTGGAGGTCGGGTGAATTCCACGCAGTAACCGTGGGCGACCGTCTTTAAGACTCACTGTTCTGAAGTTATCCCCTCCCATGCCTTGAGGAAAGATGTTAATCGCTCCCCAACCGGGGAGACATGGGAGGGGACCTGGACTGGGTGGTCATTTCTGACCCGAAGTTGACGCTCCTTTGGAATTGGAGCCTCTGCCTCTATTCTTACGGCGCTTCTGACCCCTCTGGGGGTAGTAAGTGGGGCTTGCAGCAGGTTGACTTGAAGTCGCCCGTGCCGAAATTGTTTTGAGCGGCGCGGGCTTGTCCTAGAAAGGACCGCCGAGAATTACTGCCTCTCTGTGAAGAGCGTTTCTGGGAAATTTGGTGCAGCGACTTAATAGTCTCGTGCTCCTTCTTGGCTGTCTCCAACACATCGTCTACCGCCTTCCCGAAGAGGTTGGCCTCTTCTATGGGTTTGTTGATAATGGATGCCTCGGTCTCAGGCCTGGAGCCCGACGTGCACAGCCACGCGTGCCTCTTTAGGAGAGTACCCTGTGCAAGAGACCTGCCTGCTGTCTCTGCGGTGTCCAGGGTATTTTTTAAAACATTCTGATTGGCAAGTTTGCCCTCCGAGACAATGGCGAGAAGCATGGCTCTGGTTGGTTCCGGAACCTCTTGAAGGCCTTCTTGGAGTAGGTTCCATTGGGCGTCGACGTAGCTTGCCAGTAACGTCGTGTTATTGGCAATCCGGACGGTATAGGCCGCCGCCGACGTAACCCGTTTGCCTAAGGCATACAACCTTTTGGACTCCTTGTCCGGGGGCGACTCTCCCGTGGCAAGGGGAACCCCTGCTCTCTTGCGAGTGTTGGTCACCACCAGCGAGTCTGGGATTGTGTGTCCTTTGATATAAAGCCGGTCAGTGGGGGAGGGTCGGACAAGTTTTTCGACCCTTGGGTTCACAGCCCTAGTCTGAGCGGGTGTGAGTAAGGAACAAGTTACTTACATGTAACTGTTCTCCAGCATGGGTCTGGCATGGATTCACATGCTCATGAATATTCCCCGTCGTCAGGCTGGGAATCCTCGGTAAAGAAAAAACCAGTATCAGTTTCGTTTCTGATCTGTCTTTCGTAGTAGTAACCAATCACTGATCTCTGCGTCATACTGACCACAGCCAATGACTGCCCTCTACCTAAGCCCTGCCTCTGGCAGCCATCTTCAGATTTGGTAGCACGTGAAGTGGCAGTATGACCAAGTGAAGAGCCGCAGAGGGGTAGGCGGGAGGGTTCGCATGTGAATCCATGCCAGACCCATGCTGGAGAACAACAGTTACAGGTAAGTAACTTGTTCCTTCTCCAGCATGGGGTCTGGCATGGATTCACATGCTCATGAATAAAGAATACATAGCAGTACACACATGTACAACCACGGGAGGTGGCAAAGGCTCAACATTAAGCATTACATCAAACTCAACATTAAGCAAATCTTACCTCCTCACCAGGCTCACCTTAGGTGAACAGGTTGCGCAGCACTGCTTGGCCGACCCTGGACTCCTCCCTAGAATCCCGATCGACGCAGTAGAATTTCGTGAAGGTGTGCGTCGACCTCCACGTAGCAGCCCTGCAGATGTCCAGCAAGGGCACATCAGATAGGAACGCCGTGGTAGCTGCGATCGCTCTGGTGGAATGGGCTCTCGGACGGCCAGGCAGCGGTCGGTTTGCCAACCGATGACAGTACATGATACAGCCGGAGAGCCATCTGGAAATGGAAGCCTTCGAGAGAGCCTTCCCCTGATTGACAGGTCCAAAGTTCACAAAGAGTTGTGACGTCTTCCGAATCTACTTCGTGCGGTCCACGTAGAATTTCAGCGCTCTAGCCACATCCAGCGAGTGCAAAGTCCTTTCAGCCGGCGATGAAGGCGACGGGAAGAAAACAGGCAACACCAAGGGTTCCTTGAGGTGGAAGTCCGACGGCACCTTGGGCATAAAGGAGGGGTGCGTCCTGAGCACTACCCTCGTGTCGTGAAAAGTCAAGTACGGGGCCTTGCAGGAAAGGGCCTGGATCTCTCCCACCCGTCGTGCGGAGGTGATGGCCACAAGAAACGCTGTTTTCCACGACAAGAACTTCAACGGAGCCGAGTGCAGAGGCTCGAACGGAGGTCCCATGAGCTTGGTCAGCACCACGTTGAGCTCCCACGCCGGGGCCGGAGCCTTCACCAGCGGGAACGATCTGAACAGTCCCTTCATGAACTCTTTCACCAGACGATGAGACCACAAAGACGTCCGCCCCGTGGTTCTGGTGTATCGGGAGATCGCAGCAAGATGAATCTTGATGGACGCGTGCGCCAGTCCAGCTTCAGTAGGTACGGGGGAGCCGTAATCCGCAGAGGGTTAATCTTCTGTGCGTGGCACCAGACAGAGAACCTCTTCCATTTGTGTCCGTAGCATTTAAGAGTTGAGGACGCCCTGGCTTTTGCAAGAACCTCTCTGCAGTCGGCCGGTATGTCGTATCCTCCAAACTCTAACACTGCAGGAGCCAGGCCTGCAAGTTTAGCGACTTCTTCGTGATGGAGGATGGCGCCTCCTTCCCTGGAGAGCAAATCCGCGTCCACTGGCAGCTTGATTGACGGGGACGCTGACAAGTCCAGAAGGTCCGGGAACCATATCTGCCTCGGCCACGCAGGTGCGATGAGGATCACCCTGCACCGTGACCTCTTGAGCTGGTTGATGAGCCGGATCAGCAATGGCAATGGAGGGAACGCGTATAGAAACAGGCCCTCCCAGGGGAACGAGAAAGCATCGCCCATGCTCCTCGGCTGGGGAAACCTGCTGGCGAACCTCCGGCACTTGGAGTTCGTCGCCGTCGCGAACAGATCGATCTGGGGTGTGCCCCACCGTCGGAAGTGGCGGTCCACTAGATCCTGTCGTAGTTCCCACTCGTGGCACGAGCGCAGCTCCCTGCTGAGTGAGTCGGCGATGGTGTTTTTTATCCCTGCCAGATGAAACGGCACCAGAAACATGGTGGTGGTGTTGTCGGTGAAGATCCTCACCACCTTGCCCTTGAGGGACGGAAGGAAGGACCAGAGGGCCCAAAACACTGCACGGAGCTCCAGGACGTTGATATGGAGGGACTTCTCCGTCGGGAGCCAAAGGCCTCTCGCGTGCAGATTTTCGGTGTGCGCTCCCACCCTTCCAGGGAGGCATCCGTGGTCACTGTCTCCTGGTGGCCGGGGGTCTGGAAGTCCATGCCCGCCATCAGATGTGCGCGGGTGCCCCACCACCGGATCGCTCGTCGGAAACTCTCGTCGAGTGCGATCCTCTCCTCGAAGCTGCCCATCGTCTGGATCCAGCGCGCGTCCAGGAACTCCTGCAACGGGCGCATCCGGAGCCTGCACAGGGGGATGAGGTAAATGCAAGAAGACATCATTCCGAGGAGGGACTTGATGGACCTCACTCTGGCCGCGACCGCAACCAGCATCCGCTGCACCTTGCCCAGAATGGCCCTCGTCCTTTCCTCCGACGGAGAGGCCAGAAGCGACACTGTCGAGCTTCGCTCCCAGAAACAGTGCTTCTTGCGCGGGCACCAGGTGGGACTTGGCGTAGTTTATGGAGAATCCCAGGTCCGTGAGAAGTTGGACGGTCCTTGCCGTGTGCTCCACGGCGAGCTCCCTCGTCTTGGCTCGGATGAGCCAGTCGTCCAGGTAGGGGTAGACGTGGATCCCCTCTCGGCGCAGCTGCGCCGCCACCGGTGCGAGGCACTTGGTGAACACCCTGGGTGCCGACCTTAGTCCGGAGGGAAGGGCTCTGAACTGATAGTGGCGCCCTTGGACCACGAACCTGAGAAACTTTCAGTGTCCCTTTAGGATGGGAATATGGAAGTAGGCATCCTCCAAATCCAACGACGACAGGAAATCGCCCTCCTCCAGCTGACCCAGGACGTGTTGGAGGGTGACCATCCGGAACTTCTGTGCCTTGATGAATTTGTTCAGTCGTCGTAGGTCCAGGATGGGACGCCATCCTCCCGTCTTCTTCACGAGGAAGTATCTTTAGTAAACTCCGGAGCCCCGAAGCCTCTTTGGGACGAGCTCGATGGCGCCCTTCCTGAGCATCGCCTTTACCTCCAAGAGACGTTGAGGGACGTGATGTTCTTTCCTGGCCACAGGGGGGACGCGCGGGCACCTTTTTTGAAACTCGAGCGTGTGACCCTGGGCTAGGGCGCCCAGCACCCAACAGTCGGTGGAGATGGACTCCCACACGCTGACGAAGCTCGCCAGCCGGCCTCCCACCGGGGTGCTTCGGTGGGGGCCCGACCCCACGGCCGGTTCAGTCCTGCTTCGACGAGGCTTTGCCGCCTTGACCTCCTTGGCGACGACGGCGGGGTCCGCCTGACTTGCCTCGTCCCCTGTAAGCTTCCTGCGACGACGAACGGGCCGCTTGACGGTAGGTGGAAAATCCGCCGCCGGAACCTTTGGAGGCACCCTGTTTGCCTCCGCCGCTCCGAAAGGGCAGCCGCCGTTGCTGGAGAACCCCAAGAGCCCGGGCCGTCTCTGTGTCTGCTTTGATGGCTTGAAGGGAATCTTCCACTGTTTTCCCAAACAGGTTGTTTCCATCGAACGGCATGTCCAAGACTCTGGTCTGCAAGTGTTGACGGAAGTCAGTAGCCTTGAGCCATCCACGCCGCCTAAGGCACACGCTGTTTCCCAACTGGCGAAATCCAGTGTCAGCGTTGTCCGTCGCAATCGTAATGGCGTGGTCCGACGCCACCTCTCCTTCCTGCAAGATCTCTAGGGCATCCGCCCTCTTGTCGTCCGGTAGGAAGTCCAGCAGGGGGGCCAGTTTGTAACACAGCTCCCTGTCGTAGCGGGCTACAATAGCCAAGGCGTTGGCCGCCTTAATCGTCGTCGCTGCTGACGAGATGACCCTGCGTCCCATCGTATCCAATTTCTTTCCCTCGCCGTCCGGCGGGGAAGTCGACGTCGAGGCCGCACCCCCCCCTGCTTTCTTCCTGGCCGCCGCGGAGACGACGGAGTCCGGGGTCGGCTGTGCCCAGAGGCACAAGGGGGCCGCGTCCGGGACCCGGTACTTCTTCTCGTACCGATCCCTTCTAGCCGGCGTCGTGGATGGGTTCTTGAGGAGGGCAAGGCCCTCATCCCAAATATCGTCCAGTAGAGGCACGGAGAGGACCGTCTTCCTCTTGGCCTCGCGCCGTTGATAAAGGAAACCTTCCTTCTTCTCTTCCGGGCAGAGCTGGAAGAGATCGGATGCCCTGGCGATCATGGAGTGAAACGATCCAATCTCGTCGGGCGGGGAAGCCTGGGTGGGAGGTGACGATGGCAGATCCTAGTCGTAAACCTCGTCGTCCGTACCCGTCGCGGCCGTGTCAGTCCCCGTATCATCCCCAAGAGTCGTGGACGGGGAGGAGGGCTGAACAGGGCGCGGTGGCTGAAAAGGAGGTGGAGGATGAATCCCTCTTCTCTTAGGGGGAGGGCTCCCAGAAGGGCCTGGCTCCGGGTCCCCCGTCGGGAGCGGTTCCTCCGCTGGTGGTAACGGCAGTCTCGTCCTTATCTCTGAGCATAAGGACTGTATAGCCAACAAAATGGCCGCCGAGTTGTCTTGCGGCGCTGGTTGAGGGGAGTCCGACGGGCGGTCAGGGGCCCCTTCGGCACCCTCAACGTTATCGTCGTCTCCTACATCGGGATCCCTCCCGACGGGCTGGTCTTCTTCCACGCCAACGCCATGGCTTAAGACCTCGATCAGCTCTTCCTCAGAGGTTGAGGCCGAATCCACGATGACCTCCTGCCCCCCCTTTTTCTTCTCCGTCGGAGGTTTCACCGGTGTCCTGTCGATGGGCATAAAAGAGGACTCCCTCCGCGGTGGCAGGGAGACTCTGAGCCCAGAGGTCACCACCACTGGTGTAGCCTCCACAGGCTGAGCCAGGGCCGCCGCGACTCTCTCGATAGAGGCCTTGGCCGGACGGATTAAGGCTTTCACCACCTTAGGTGCGCTCACCGCCTTCTCCTTGGGGGGAGGGACACTGCCTCGCTCTCCCTCCGATGGGGCCTTCGAGCTCGACCGGGGCCTCTCCAGGAACTTCGCCGGGTGCTTGGCCTTCCTCTTACCAGAACCAGAGCGTTGGCTCGTGGTTGATGGTGCCGGGGAGGATGCGCCCTGCCTGGCGCCCGTAGAGCCCGACCGTTCGGCGCTCCCGGTGCCAGCGGACTCGCGGTGCTTGGCCTTGTGTTGGACCCCCGTCGCCGGGGCATCCTCAAAGGTCTTAGAAGACCACTCGGATTTCTTCTTCTTCTTCTCGTCTGACGGGCTCTTCCCTTCCAGCCAGTTGGCGAGACGTTGATGGCGGTCCTTCATGGTCCGCTCCGACATATTGCCGCAAAACGCACAGTCCTTCTCCACGTGCGTCTTGTCCTCATGTAGGCAGTAAAGACAAAAGGAGTGTTCGTCCTCAAAGACATTCTGAAGCTGGCATCCAGGGCAGACCCTGAACAGCTTTCCGGGCGTCGAGCTTCCCTTCTCCTGGGCCATGTCCTAGATGGGCCTGAGAAACTTCTGGAGTCTCCCAAAAGCGTGGCTCGACGAAATCTTCACTTTTGAGGGGCCTAGACGAATCCGACACGGGTCCCAGTTGATCGGATGAACAAACGGTGGAGCTTGAGGCTCTTTTTGACCGAAAAATCGAAGTTTTTGAGAAAAAACGTGAAAAAATAGCACTAACGCTCGAGAGCAATAGCACGAGGATCCCAACACTTGAACGTGCGGTAAAAATCAGAAGATGGCTGCCAGAGGCGGGGCTTAGGTAGAGGGCAGTCATTGGCTGTGGTCAGTATGACGCAGAGATCAGTGATTGGTTATTACTACGAAAGACAGATCAGAAACGAAACTGATACTGGTTTTTTCTTTACCGAGGATTCCCAGCCTGACGACGGGGAATATTCATGAGCATGTGAATCCATGCCAGATCCCATGCTGGAGAAGGAAGGGGCCAGTCGTCTCTTTACAGAGCTCAAGAGAGGGATAGACTGGCTTGCCGGAGGCTTTTCATTAATAATGTCCTCTGCAAAATCTTGTTCGGGCAAGGCTTCCAGCGTGGCAATTTTAAAGAATTCCGCTGATTTTTTCAACATGTTGTTGAAAGCCATTTGATCATCCACCGGGGAAGCTTGTCGAATCGGGGTGGATGGGGGAAGAGTCGAGGCAAACGATAGAGTTGTGATCGTTCTGCTGGGAGTCCTCCCAATTGTCCGTTGCCCCTTGATCTTCCCCATAGTTGTCCAGAAAAGAAGACTCTTCTTCTGTATAGATGTCTCTATACGTGTCCATCTGGACATCTTCTTGATAGTCAACTTGGTGTTGGACATCTTGTGTTTGAGCGTTAGGGTCTTTCCAAGCTTTTTTTGGCAGAGGTTGATCAGAAGCCCTGAAAAACTGCTCCAGCCGATCCATACACCCCTCGTATTGCTCTGTGGTCCACTTGGATGACCCAAATGGACCTAGCTGAGTAGGAACCGTGTTCTCCGTCTTAAGGCGTTGAGATGATCTCCTCAGGGTGCTTGAGAGGGGTAACTGGCTTTCTTCGTAAGAGTCTTCGGGATAGACTTCCCAATCAGTGGAAAACTTTTCGGCAGATTGGCCCATAACTGTGGGCGGAACCGGTACTAGGCCCACCGCCGTAGCAATCCTATTGATGCTCTTAGGGATAGTCACTGAATCTTCAGGAGACAACGCCTCCGATGATGTGTCGGCAGTGAAAATGTCTTCCGCGGCTCCAGAAGGGCAAGCGGATGGCTTCTCGGGTAGAGGCCTACTCGTAGGGCCTTGGAAACCTTGGAATCCGTCGAAGTTTCTTGTTCTGAAACTTCGGTGCGTGTAGTTTGGGGAGTAGCGCCCTTGTTATGTGTCGCGGCAGGGGAGGGAGGCTCCACGCGTGACATTCCGTACGCGGCCCACCGCTTCAACCGGCGCTCCTTAAGGGTTTTAGGTTTAAAGAGTTTACAGGCCGAACACCGCTTCTCGTCGTGCTCCAGGGTAAGACTAGCATTACACGACGTGTGCTTGTCTTTCCACAGATATCTGACCCTACACACAGGGCAGAATCTAAATGGAGTCCTTTCCATAGCATAAGGGAAGGGTGACCATACCAAAAAGGAAAGCAGTGGAAAAGAGGAAAGACATAACAGTATGGCAAGCCCTGAGCCCACTCTCCCTACTGTGTAGGCCGGCCAGAAGGCCCGACCACGTGGAAGTCCGAACGCCGGATCTTAGGTGCCGGAACCCACAGCCGTAGACGATTCCCCCGTAGTCTTCGTCGAAGATGTTCTTGATGGGCGAAGTGACCTAAGCGGGAATAACCGACAATTCGGTAAGATAAACAATGTCTCATGAAGAGTTCCGCTATAGGGCGACCAGTTATCTGGGCGGAAAAAAACAATCTGAGGGACCTCGGCGCGTGAGGGATTTTGGGTACTACACACGTCACAATAGGGATAGTGTTTCAGACACGCCTATGCCAACATCCCCTTTCGGTCCTCTGAAAGACAAGATGCAATACTCTGCGGTTACCACTGGATGTCGGACCATATGCACAGCATGTGATTCTAAGCAGATTAACAAGCATCAGAACTACTTTTTCAAGGAGCCATCAGCAACTAAGGGCAGGTATAAACCTAAGACTCCTTTTTGTGTCTGTCTAAAACAGCACAGGGAACGTAAAACCCAATGTTACACTTTAGTGAATGACTCAGTTATTCTAGGTAGGTAAAACCTAATGCAGACTTATTCTGGACAGGCCAACAGCAAGTCAGGGGAAGCAAGACCCAGTTGGGGGACACTCATACAATTTTCTTAACAGGTATAATCTGGTGAAACCAACACAATTTTGGGAAAGGGCACAACCAAGTCACAGGTGAGTAAGATACCTCCACATCTATTTTCTGTTAGAATGGCAAAACTGTTTCTAAGGAAAGAAGGATGTTTTGAGAAGAGTGCATCACACATCCAAGGTAAGTCAGAACTTTTTGTAACTGTTCACTCTTATGCTTACAGTTACCAACCAACTCTTTTTCAAGTAAGTAACCTTTAAACACTTCTCTTTTCTAGGAAAAAGGCCCAATCCCTTACAAGTATTTCCCTTATTCTTGGATCATGAGTGTTCCCAGTGGCAGAAGGAGGGTCACTAGGATCTAGTGTCAAACAGACAGTGTCGGAATAGGTTCTTAAGTAGCAAAACTCAGAGTTCCTTATGAAGACTGGGCAAATAGGTGAGTATTTTACTTGTAGAGTTAAAAGAGGGTCCAGGGGCTTTGCAGAAGATAGCCTAGCAGGATTCCAGCAGTGGAACTGGGTGAACTGGACAAGAGGCCTCCCAATCACAGAAAACACCCCACACTTTGCAGGAATCACAAAAGACTTAAGGTAAGTACATACCCAAGCCAACACAGTACCTCAGCATAGAAGAAATTTTTGTAGCCGGAGAACTTCAGGATCTGCAGCTAAACACCCAGTCAGTGTATTCCTTGTCGTGGTGACTGAAGACAGGACCTTAGAAGAGACTTTGCAGCAGGGATCAACCGAGAAGGCTCTAGGCCAGGTTTTCCTCGCGGTTCTGTGGATTTGGTGCCTTTTACAGGAGCACAGAAGAAGAAAGATAATTGCAGTTGAAATCTCATTGTTACAAAGGTTCAGCACTCTGGTGAGGGGACTTTTCAGACTCGATTCCGGTCTCTGGAGATACACCAGGATTCCAGCCAGGTTTCAGCGAGATTTGTAATTCGGACGACTGCGCACCACACAATGGCTCAAGTTCCCAGGGTATTGGGGTATTGCAGCCCCACAAGGTCGCAGCACGGCGTGGGATGGCTCATAATGCAGGTCTTCTGGAGTCTAGTGGGTCTCACCAGGCTCTGGGTCGTCGTTTTCAGAGTCCCCAGGTCGATTGAAAGGAAGGGCTACAGCAGGCTGAGGTTACAGAGCAGGCTCTCCGGTCGCTGGAAATCGTCTCAGCTGCTTTCCCTTCATCATCCTCTTCGGTTTAAGTTCCAATGGTCGACTTGTCTTCAGCTTCCAGGTTCGCAGTATTTCACAGGAACTACAGCACAACTTCTGCATTCTCTCCCTGCATTTTACTACAAGGGGCAGTCTGGTTGTCCAATCAGGACAGTCAGCCCCTCCACTGGGATGTTTCCCCATTCAGGCAATGAGGAAGACAAAGGGCTGTGGATTTTGTATGTTTCCCTATACAGGCAGTGAGGAAGACAAAGGGCTGTGGAGTTTGATTCCTCCCTCGCTTCCTGCCTTCACAGACAGACTGGAGCCTGGGCGGGGAGTCCAGGGAACGCCCGCTGAAGATCAAAATCACACATAGGAATTTCCCGCCCTGGATGTCAGGGGAAGGAACAAGAAAGGACAAGAAACACTAAAATGGTGAAAAAAAAAGACAACAGGTGCCATTTTGGTCAAACGAGCACCCTTAGGTGCCTTTACTGCAGCTGTGAACACAGCCTGTGGTAAAGGTGCACCAAATTAATACAAGCTATCACTGCCATAAGCCATTGAATGCAAGCTTGTCCCTGTAACATAATTATTACAGTTTTAGTGCGAAAGGGGATACATTTCATCTTCCCAGCACTCCACATAAGGTGGGGTGTGCTGGTTTCACCAAATAAAATGTAAAAGGGATCCAAAGATCCTTTTTACCCTTGAGGACTGTAGTCCTCATAAGGTTAGGCAGAGAAAGTTAAAACGGGAGCCCCTAGGTCATCTCAGCAACAACAGGCACTCATTGCCAAAAAGTTGTTAAAGAGGAGAACTTTAAAGAGACACTATGGAGAGTCTAACAACTGACACCCACAAAAAGAGTAGAAGATTCTGTGAGTGCGGAGAAAGGTTCTCACTCAGAGGTAGTAAGGAAAAAATATCCACTAGTAAAGCAAAAAAGTTCTGGGGTTGACAAAGGTCAGGAAGATTTACCATTTCTATGAAAATCTTACCTAATGGGTAGGCTAAGGGGCTACTAAGTAACCCCCAGCACTACACATAAAATGGTGTATTCTGGACCTACAAAGAGAAAAAGTAAGCAAAGTCAATTTCGCTTTACTATTCTTGGGAACAGTAGTTTACACAAGAAAAGGTATTTAAACCTTATGAGAAAATTATAAGTTACTCACCGTAGTGACCAACGTACATTTAGTCCATAGTCCCCATTCCTCCATACTGTATGGGCGTCCCTTCCAAGGGACGGGAGACTGAACCTTCTTCCCCTTTAAATTTAGAGGCAGGCAGGGGTGTGGCCCAGGGAGCATGCGCTACCCTGACTCCACCCTCCGGCCCCACACCTCAGTCACCATTGACGCGTCAACAATAGATTTAACATTGCCTAATGACACCAGTATTATTAGGGGGGAGGTTGGTGGAAAGTATGGAGGAAAGGGGACCATGGACTAGGAATACGTTAGTCACTACAGTGAGTAACTTATAATTACTCTTAGGCCCCCGTCCCAATTCCTCAATACTGTATGGGCGATTACAACTGAATGTAGCCCCAGGGTGGCGAGGAGACCCTCCTTAAGCAAATAGGTTCCTGGGAACCGCCTGTCCAAAAGCCGCATCTGACTTAGAGCCGGTGTCCAAACAGTGCTTACAGAAAGCCAAAGGGGTGGCCCAGGTGGCAGCCCTGCTGATGACCTGCCATTGGAATGCAATGGCTGTGGCCTTGGCCCTGACCGCACAGAGTGCATGTTAGCTGGAAGCGGCTTGTGCTGCCCGCCCCTCGTAGGCCTCTTTGATGGCCGAAACCATCCATCGTGTAATTGAGGCCTTGGATGCTTGATAACCGGGCTTCAACCCCACTCACCCCCCACCTCCCTTGAAGGTGACAAATAGTGCGTCCGACTTGCGGAAGCCTTTGGTCCTGTGAGCACATCGTCCACCATGTACAAAGGGGGTCGATCTCCTTAGAGGCCGCCCAGTGACAGAACCTAGCCCACTCACTCTTTTACTGGCTCCTGGTAGCCTTGCTCTTAGCACCCTGAATGATCTCTAGGTTAGCCTATGTTAGGCCAGATTGTGAGCAGTACCCTTTAGGAGACTACACCAAACTTATCCTCCTGGCAATAGGTAACCCAACCTTTGGTATAAGCTTATCTCAAGAGGGGTCAATGTGAGCAGTAGGGTTTTTACACAGATTCACAGCGACAAGTATTCAAATAAACGCTTGCACTCAAGGTTTCATGCTTAAACAATTATTAATTTAACAGTCAGTTCTATCAGCCTTCAGAAGGGAGTAAAACATGGAACACTTAATATGCTTCACGACACACTGCTTCTCTAAATCAGATGATACCCATTGGGGATGGCACACAGACACTTCCTACACCCTCAGGGGACTTAAATTGCTAGGACACTGTGGACATTGATTTATCACTGTTACATTTAGAGCAATACTGAGTTTAGTGCAAAGGTTAGATAGGGGAATAAAAAAAAAAGGTTAACAAATAATTCACAAACGGGTAAGTACTCTTTGAACCCTCCAATGCAAAGTAATTAATCCTTTCCTGGAGGAAAGGAAAAAGCAAAAAGTCATAGGTATGAAGAGTCTCTCAGGGAGCCAGGAAAGCCAATGTTAGTTGATCAAAGTCTAGGGGAGCTGGAAATCTTCTTGCAGGTAAGTAAAAGTCTTGCACAATGTTTTTAGAAAAGATTGTAGAAATAAGATCACTTGAAGGGCCACAAGCTGGGAGGCTTGTGAAAGGCAAAGGTTGCAAGAAACTCTGCAATGGCAAGTCTGAAATAATAACAAGTAAGGCTACACAACAAGAGGTACGTCCTGCTAACTTTACAGTACCTTTGGTTAGAAGAAATGGTTCCAGCTGGCTTCTGTTCCTGCATAGCTCTGCAGATCCTGTTCTTGGGCTTCAGTCGTGGGGACAAGAGGCAGGACGTCTGGGGACTCCTGCACTAAACTTTCAAGGTCAGCGACATCAATGGGCCAACTTCAATTCAGCGGCACTTCGCAGTTTCAGCTCCTCGCGTATATAGCAAATAGCACTAACGCGGTCTCTGAGACACCACTCTGGACTTTACTTGCATCTGGGGTCCAGCACTCTGTTAAGGTGGCTCAGGCTTGGTCAGTCCTGCTTCAAGGGAGTCCGGAGGATTTTCCTGGAGCTCGTGTCCGACTTAAAAGCGATGCACTCAATCTGGTGTTCCTCTCCCTGGCACTTCGGTTCCTGCAGCAGCAACGGAAGTACAGCCAGCACCGAGAGGGTGTCCAGACTAGTTCACTTTGGGGTTGATTGGTCCCACCAACCCAAGGGGAGAAGTCGTCCATGCAGGGCTTCTCTAGTTGAGGTGATTTCTGAGCTTCAGCACAGCAGCAGGGCTTTATCGGGCAAACCAACGGGCCAGGAGGCGCAGCAGGCGTCTCCTCCAAGTACTTCTTCGGACTCCTTCATCCAGTGGTAGACTCTGCCTTCCAACCAAAAAGCATTGCCTTTTATGCAGTTTCTCCCATTCATTCGCAGCCTAGCTGTCAATCACACAGCAAAGTGGCTGTCCTCCAAGGAAAGCCAGCCAGCCAATCACCTTTGGGTGCATTCCTGTAACTAAGGGGATTAAGCACAGTTAAGCACAGTGAGTTCCGGTCCCTCCTTCACTTCCTCCCCCTGCCAAACATGCTGGAGCCAGAGGCGGGCTTCACCAGAGAATCCCGCCAAAGACAAAACTAACAAAGGGACCAAACTTGGTTTGGCGTGCCGAGTAAATCTCAAGAAGGACCTTTCCAACAAGAAATGGAGATAAAAGACGACCAGGGCCATTTTGAGGGAGGGAGAGGTTGAGGGTGGAAAGGTACAACACAACTCTCAGGCCAGCCTGGCTCTTCTGTATAGTGAAAATCCTGGAGCAGAAGCCCAAGCCTTGCTGGAGGCTGGAACTTCTTCCACTGCTTGGCTCTCGACGAGCGAACGAATCTCTGCCAGCAGAGTTGCTGTTCCAATCTGTGGGAGTGGAGGAGAGGATGGAGGAGAGAAAGTGACTAGTAAGCGGTACCCCGTGGATACTGAGAGGTTCCAGGGGTCTGCGAACTTCTGACACCAAAACTGTACGTGAAGGCAAGTCTGCCCCCCCACCAGAGAAACAGGGATCCCAAAGGAGGAGTCCTGCCTGCTTTCCCTCCGAGGCTGTTGCGGAGGAGGGGGACTGAAAAAAGCCCTTACTCTTCCCCCCTACTCCCCTTGTTGTTTACACCTGTGTTGACTCTGAATGGTCAGGCTGCCTGATAGCCACAGAGCCAGAGGCGAGCCTTCAAACGTCCGCCCCTTGTCAGAATGCTGATGTGACTGGGTGTACGCCTTGGCCGTGGCCTTCGTAAGGATGAAGACTTCGCAGTTTCAGAACTGTTTTGCTTTTATCTAACTCTTCATCAGTGGAGGGAAAGAGGCAGCCACTCTTAAATGGAAGGTTCAATATGTGTTTTTTGACTTCTGGGTTGAATTTAGTAGTCCGAAGACAGGCAATCCTCATGTCCGTGGCGATGCATAGGGCCTGGCCAGAGATGTCGACGTGGGCTGCAGCGGATTCCATTATGTCCTGCCAGTCCCGCCTTGAAACGTGACTGGCTCTAAACCGGAAGTTCTGGAAGGAAGTCGGCTATTTCCCAGCCAAAGCTTCTTGTTAATGGCTGCCAGCATGGCATCCGCGTTGGCTTGACGAAGATCCAGAGAAGCATTGGAATAAAGCTTCTTCCCATATGCCTTCAAGTTCTTCTCCTCCTTGTCTAACAGCGCTGAGGACGAGGTGGCCGAGGACGACTGAGGCTTTGAGTAGAATGACGCCACAGCAATCGCCGAAGAGTGTGGTTGAGGGTGGGACGACAGCGAGTGTGTATCCCAATCCAATTGCCTATATTTGGCGTCCAGATGCTGATTGACCGGCTGGACAGAGTGGCGTTTGAGTCACCCTTTTTTGGCCAACGCGACTACGTCCTTCTGCATCGGAATCCCCGTTCTAGCCATGGTACATAGAGTGAGGACTTCGGCAAAAAACTCCTGCCCCTGGTGGTTCGACTTCGGGTTGAGGAAGGCCCGAAGTACTCTGCTAGCCCTGCAAGTTGTTTGTGGAAGGCCTTGGCTGACGACGTGTCAGGGTCTTCTTCCTCGTCTGCGTCCACCAGGGCTGAGGTGTGGAGACCGGAGCAGGAGGCTGCAGCAGAGGCTAGTACGGCACCACCTGAACTGTGGGAGGCAGGGGAGCCAGAATCAAAGAAGCCGGCGTGGAGAGCTGTGGCTGCAAAGGGGCCTGCGGCGCTGGAGCCATAGGAGTAATGACTATAGGTGTGGGCGGGGGGCCGGCGGGAGCATGTCCCTGATAACATCCTTGAGGATGGCCCCCATCTGAGGAGATCTCATGAGTGAGAGGAACTTTTCAAAGAACCTGTCCTTGCAGGCCGGCAGCTGATATGGACGGGATAGCAGGCTGCTGCTGGGGCCAGTGAGTATTCTGCTGGTTGCAGAGGAAATCGGCCCTGTGCTGCTAATGGATAAGCTATAGGCCACTTACCTGGTTGACACCAGTCCCACCTTGTAACTCGTTCTCCCACCTGGTCCGTTCCTCGGGGCGGTATCAGACGAGCGGTCATCTTGTCTGGCATGTCGGTCATCTTGTTCGAGCTGCATGCCACGTGCTGAAGTCGTGGTGCTTGGCTCACTGGGCCAAGCCTCCTCCAGGACTCTTGACGGTGGAGCATGAGGCCTACCCTGCACCTTAGGCCGAGGCCTGATAGGTGTGTCACCCTCGGCAGAGTCGCTGGTAGTGCTGCGTGCAGGCGCCCTCTCGGCCATGTTGCCGGTACAAGGGCGTAGTCCCTCGGGTGTACACCCGGTAAAAGAAACTTGTAGTCCCCCAGCACCGTCTCCGGAAGGATCTATGGACCCCATTGTCTGGCGGCCGGTAGGTGAGCTAGCCTCGATAATCGTGCTGGTGTGAGAACCTGAGAGGTTCCTCCCGCTCGGGTGTTTCCTTGGGAAGGAGTCACCTTTGCGGGGTGCGCTGGAAAAGAGCGGGCCTTGACTTATGTCTGACAAAGTCCTTCAAGTCCTATGGAGGCGACTTCTCGAAGAGCTCCCTCGACCTAGCTAGTCTGTTCTTCAGAGCATGTGAAGAAAGTGCGTCTCATGCGGTGCAACCCTCCCATCCGTGGTCGGGCCAAGGCAGCGGAGGCAAAGAGCGTGGGGATCTGATGGAGGGAAGAACCCCTCACAGGCTGGACACCTGCTGAAGTCGACATGCGCCGGGGAGGAGCGTGGCGCCAGAGGACCGAGTACCTGATTGATAAAAAGACAAAGAGACAGAAGAAAGTATCCAGGGATGAGCGCGTGGTATTACATGACCAAAGCCAAACCCAGGAGCGCTGGTGAAATTGGCCCGTTCCTGTCAATGCAGAAAAGGGGACTGAGGTGTGGCGGCGGGGCGGGCGGCGGGGGAGAGGCCCCCCGCCCCCGCCGAGTCAAGTTAGCGCATGCTCCCAGGGCCACACCCTTGTGCGCCTCTAAATTTAAAGGGGAAGAAGGTTTTTCTGGTGAAAAAGGTTCCGTCTCCCGTCCATAGCAAGGGACACCCATGCAGTATGGAGGAACGGGGATGGGACTTAAGAGTAAAGGGGACTTCCATCCCTTGTTCCTCTCGGCTACAGGCACTGGTTCTATAGCGCCTTTCTCTAGCAGGGTTAAAATTTCCTGCACAAGGAGTGGATCTGGAATCCTCAAAGAGTGGTTCCCCAGTGGATTGCTCTGTGGTCTCTGTATGAAAGGAAGGCAGTAACCGGGGGCTAAGGTTCCCAAGGCCCAAGCATCTCAAGTACTTTCTCACCATTCTTCTAGATGCTGAGACAGTCTGCACCTCCCACTGGTGAACTGACTCAGGACCTCAGAGGCGGCTGATGCAGTGAAAGAAAGTAAAGACGCCCCTGCTTGAGCTGGCTTTGCACCTCTCCCTCGTTCACCACGAGGGAATCTTCTTTGGTCCCTGACCAGCATTGCTCTCGCCCTTCCAACTGAGTAGTAGTAGCTCTACCCCTCCATGGCTGTACACTAGTTCAAAAAGGAAGAGGTTGCCTAATAGCAGCACCTAAACATTTGGCTGTCGCCTTTGAGGTCTGCAACTACTCAAGGCTCTCGTCAGCCTTGTAGCCAAAAAGATGAGACCCGTCAAAGGGCATGTTGAGGAGTCTGGATTGCACATTCGGAGCAAAACCCGACTTTCTCAACCACGCAAATCTGTGCATAACGGTGCTAGAAGCCATGGCTCTGCTGATGCTGTCAGCAGAATCCAGAACTGACTGAAGAGCCTCACGCATGGCTTCTTTGCAATCTCTGACTATGGCTAAGAACCTGTCTCTTTCATCCCCCTAGGGAATGTGCTCTGCCGCCATGGAAATGCAGTCCCATTGAGAGAATGTAAATTTCATAAGGGCACATGTGGAGTTGGCTGAGTTGAGCACCATACCTCCCTGCACGATATACCTTCCTTGCCCATCCATCTACTCTTTTGTTGTCCCCAACTGGACAGATGGTGGGGTAAGTCACTTGCTTAGAAGTGGCTATAACTGCCTGTACCACCAGACTCTCTGGAGTGGGGTGTTTTGACAGGTAGTCGGGGGGTCACTACCGGAAGGGCAGTACTTCTTGGTCATGTTTTTATTCACAGCCAGATTGGTTTCTGATGTTTCCCAATTCGTTGTCATCCTTTTTTGCAGAGCAATGTGAAAAGGTAATATAGGATCTGACTGAAGACCCTTATCCAGGATGTCGGTCAGATCATCCTGTTTACTCCACCCCATGTAGTTCACTACCTTTGAAATGAGCGGTCTGTATGACGCATCAGCATGCAACCCTGCCTCTGGTCTCCCAAACTCGGTTTCCACCCCAATGTCCGTCTGCAGGTTGTTATAAAGGTCTCTCAACCTAGACTCCTCAGAGATAAAACCTTCTGGTAAAGTTGGCATACAATATTGGATGCCAAATGGTCTCATTCTCCTCATATATAGAGGAAATGGACTGAAAATAGTTCTTTCTTGGTAAAAGCACATCAGTCTTTTCAGGTATCAGGGGTTAATGAACAATGGATTTGACGCTGGAGGAGCCGTTGAAACTTTTTTCACTTGCGCCATAGGCTTTGATGGGGCGCTCAGCGTCGATGTTGCAGCTGGCAATGATGGCGCAGTTGACGTCGCTGACACTGAGCGTTTGGCTGGCATCGACTTATGCTTTCGGCTCAACGAATCCTTCAATGACACATCATCGGATCGAGGCCTCGACAGCTCCCTATGAGGATCAGGCCTTCATACCGGGTACGAGGGTGTGCAGGATTTAGGTCGAGCCCTTTCCTTCCCGGCTTCTTTCGAAGGCGCGGTAAGAGCATGGTTTGGAGGCTTTTGTTTTTCAAATATCTTTAGCATTTCTGCTCTGAAAGCTTCCCACTCGGCCGTAGTGGATTTTTTAGTGGAGCAATATACCCTCTCAGGTGAAGCGTCCAACGACAAAGTCGAAGAAGGCGACCTAAGGTGCCTCCTCTTGGACTTCGACAACAATGAGGAGTGGTGGGAGACACTCCTTGATCTTGATCTCAACCTCTTAACTTACTTCTTCCGAAGAGAGTCGGCTCTCGACTCGTCGGTCGAAGGTTTCTTGGTCGGGGTAGATGATTTGGGGTTTCAACCTACCATCAATATCCCTCTTTCATTCCTTCATGGCCTTTCCCGTCATCAACTGGCACTTGGAGCAGTCTGAGGTGTTATGGTCTTTCCTGAGGCACCATAAATATATCCGAAGAGGATCGTCAACGATATTTTCGACCAACAATCAACACTTTTTTAACCTAGTCTTCGGGGTTGTCAGTGTCGACAAAGAAGGCCCTCTCGATTTCGCGCAGTAACGAAGTTGATACAAAGTAAAGAAGCACGTTGTATTTATCGAAGCAATAGCATTTGATGAAAGCGAAACTGAAGCCAACGGGCGCTGCGCATGCTATGTATGCCTTCAATGACATCCTCGAGACAGAGGACATCGAGTCGACGCCATCGAAGCACAGCGTCCTCTGGCAAATTATTTTTCTGAAGCAGCCGTTAGGGACAATTCTCAGAAATGTGCCAATTCCCTCCACCTTAGAGATCCCCAGCAACTTTGCTGGATTTTGAGGACTTGATTTATTAACCTGGAGAGAGTGCGACCCTTTTTTCCCCCCACTCTCTTATGTATTTTAATGTGGTTTTGAACACTTTCTTTTGGTTGTGAAGTCTGACAAACTCCATAGGCATAATCTTTTACATTGCGTCACACAGCAACTTTAGTGGAGTGGCACAGGGAAGTCCTTCAAATTTCCCAAAGGTTT
Source organism: Ambystoma mexicanum (assembly GCF_040938575.1). NCBI lineage: Eukaryota > Metazoa > Chordata > Amphibia > Caudata > Ambystomatidae > Ambystoma > Ambystoma mexicanum. Next base: position 1,282,417,651 of record NC_090923.1, on the reverse strand, counting down.
GAATACCTTCTCGTGGTTAAACTACTGTTACCAAAAGCAGTAAAGTGAAATAGACTTTACTTACATTTGTAACTTTCTGGACCCAGCACACACTATCTTACAATAGGGTGCTGGAGGGGTTACCTAGTATCCCCTTTGGCTAGCTTCTCATGTAACATTTTGTATGTTACCCTTTACTCACTGAATGGCTGGTGGCAGTGGTTTCGTTTTAACTTCCGTGGTGTGAATTCACCACGGGCTGCATTTGCATTTGCAGTAAAGCACCAAAGGGTGCCATTTTTGTCAAAATGGTCGCGATCATCTTTTTTCGCCATTTCTTTGTGGAAAGGTACTTCTTGAGATTTACTCCGCGCCAAACCAGGTTTGGTCCCATTGTTCGCTTTGCCTTTGGCAGGATTCACGAGTGAAGCCCACCTCTGGCTCCAGGGTGTCTGGGGTAGGCAGGAAGTGAGGGAGGTGCCCGAAACTCCCTGTGCTTAGTCTCCTAGGAGACCCAAATGCACTCTGTGGCGATTGGCCGGCTGACTGTCCGGCAAGGACAGCCACCCTTGATGGGTGACTGACAGCTAGGCTGGAATGAATGGGAGAGAACTGAATAAAAGGCGAGGCTTTAGGCTTGGAAGGCAGAGTCGACCACTGGACGAAGGAACCGAAGAACAACTTGAAGAGGACACCAGCTGCAATACCTGGACCGTTGGTTTGCCCAGTGAAGCCCTGCTGCTGTGCTGAAACTCCAAATTCATATTGACAGAGAAGCCCCTGCAAGGACGACTTCTCCCTTTGAGTTGGTGGGACCAATCAACTCCAAAGTAAGCCAACTGGACATCCATCTCGGAGCTGGTCGAATTTCCAGAGTTGCTGCTGGAAACTGTATAACAAGGGAGAGGACCACCAGTTTGTGTGCGTTGCTTTTAAGCTGGCCAAGCGCTCCAGGAAGATCCTCTGACTCCCAGGAAGCAGGACTGACCGAGCCTGAGTCCCCAGGAACAGTGAGATCTGCAGAGCTGCACAGGAACAGATGTCATCTGTGTAAGGCAACGCTTGTATGCAGTACCCTTTGGGACCACTACACACAACTAGGACTACAGGTGTTAGCAAATCAAACCTTTGGTATAAGTCTGTCCTACACGGTTTTGGTAACTGAGCTGAGCAGCCAAACTTATCTCAAGAGGGGAATGTGAGCTGTAATGATGTTACACAGCGGTCTACAATCACAAGTGTTCAAACAAACTCTTACACCCCCCACCTTATAGACCCCCAGCTCTTTTGCTTGGTTTAAGACTTTTTAATTTTAACCCTGGAGCAAGACCTTTTTCTCACTCTCTCATGCATTTTTGGATTTTGCGTTTTCGGAGTCTAACAAACTCCATAGGCATCTACTTTTTGTATGGTGACATACAGCACATTCAGTGCAGTGTCACAGAGAAATCTGTCCAGATTTCTCACAAGGTTTAACTACCTTTTCTTGTGTGAGTTACAGTTCGCAAGAGTAGTTAAGTGAAATTGACATTGCTTAACTTTTCTCTTTGTAGGACCAGCACAACCATCTTATGTGGAGTGCTGGGAGTTACCTAGTAGCCCCTTACCATACTCTCTCATGTAACATTTTTATTTTCCCCTCACCACTTTAAATGGTTGGTGCCAGTGGTTGAATTTTTCCTACCATTGTGCTTTTCCACCGCAGGCTGAACCCTCAGTGTTAAGCAGAGTTTGTATGCAGTACACATAGGGACCACTACACACAACTAGGAGTAAAGGTGTAAGCAAAACCAACCTTTGGTATAAGTCTGTACTACACCATTTTGGTAGCAGAGCTGAGCAGCCAGGCTTATCTCAAGATGGGAATGTGAGCTGTAATGATGTTACACAGAGGTCTACAATCACAAGTGTTCAAATAACTCTTACACTCCAGGTTTCTTTGATAAATACTCATTAATCTGTCAGTTATAAAACATTCATAAGGAGGCAATTATATATCCCACACAAATACTCTTCAACACGATTTCAGAAATACTTTTCAAGAGGAGTTAAAGGCAAATATTATTGGACCATGAAAGGTTACAGTTATTCTTAGACAGTGCAAATATTTAGAGTTCACCAGAAGAGTCAATTCAATAGGCTAGGCCAAAGTCAATGGGCTAAAGTCTTGGATAGCATAAAGAAGTTCTGGTAGATAAACAAAAAGTCTCTGCAAAAGTTCTCAGGAATAGTTTGTAGCAAGAAGAATCATATGTTGGGTCACAAGCTGATTAGGCCTGTGAGTTGGGAAAGTTTCAAGCACTTTCATCCCAAGAGGTAAGTACTCTCAGTCTGGTTTTACAGTACCTTTACAAATGAAGAAAAAGATGCAGCTGATGACATCTGTTCCTGGCAATTCTGCAGATCTCGCTGTTCCTGGGCCTCAGTAGTGGGGACAAGAGGGAGGACGTGGGGTGGCGGGGAGGGGACCCTGCACTGCACCGAGACTGGTCAAAAAGCTGGCAACTGGCAAATCTTCAATTCTGGTAGCTGTAGTCAAGCACACAAGCTGGTGTCCCTCACCCTGGTGATTCGGTTTCCTGCAGCACTCTGAGGAAAATACAACCAGCTCCAAGATTGGTATCCAGGTGGCTTAGTGTCGAGTTGATTAGTCCCACCAACCCAAAGTGAGAAGTCGTCCTTGCAGGGCTTGTATGTCGAGATGAACTTGGCGATTCGGAACTGCAGCAGGGCTTCACCGGGCAAACCAATGCTCCAGGAGTTGCAGCAGCCGTCCTCTTCAAGCTAGTATTTGGTTTGTTCGTTACAGTGGTCGACTCTGCCTTCCAAGCCAAGAGACTCGCCTTTTATTCAGTTCTCTCCCATTCATTGCAGCCTACCTATTCATTCCAGCCTAGCTGTCACTCACCCAGCAGGGTGGCTGTCCTTGTCGGACAGTCAGCCAGCCAATCACCACAGAGTGCATTTAGGTCTCCTAGGAGACTAAGCACAGGGAGTTTCGGGCACCTCGCTCACTTCCTGCCCACCGCAGAGACTCCTGAAGCCCGCCAAAGGTAAATGAACAAAGAGACCAAACCTGGTTTGGCGCGCAGAGCAAAACTCTAGAAGGACCTTTCCAAAAAGAAAAAGCAAAAAAAGAAGACCGGGACCTGTTTTTACAGACTGGGCTCATATGCCATCTTGAAAAACATGGCTCCCGCTATTTAACGCTACCGGCGCTCGCGGTCGGGAAAAATCATGGCAGTTCGTTGTAAAACCACTGCCACTAGCCATTCTGAGGGGAAAGGGTAGCATTTGACTGCTACATGAGTTTCTAGACACAGGGGATACTAAGTGACCCCTCCAGCACTCTATTGTAAGATAGGTTGTGTTGGGTCTCGGAATTTAAAAGACTAGTAAAGTCAATTTAACTTTACTTACTCTGGGACACAGTAGTTTATCCCAGAGAAGGTATTTAAACCTTGGGAAAGCCTGAACAGGTTTCCCTGTGCCACTGCACTGAGGGTGCTGTGTTACACATGAAAAGTTGATGCCTATGGAGTTGGTGTGATTCCATAACCAAAAGAAACACAAGATTAAAACACATTTCAAACACATGAGAGAGTGGGGAAAAAAGGGTCACACTCTCTCCAGGTAAAAAAATCAAGTCCTCAAAATCCAGCAAAGTTGCTGGGGGTCTCTAAGGTGAAGGGAATTAGCACATTTATGAGAATTCTCCCTAACACTCAGCTGCAGAAAAGCACCCATAATTGACCATTTTGTCAAAATGGGCCGGTCGTATTTTTTTGCCATTTTCGGTTTGAGTTCTTTCTTGGGTTGTACTCTGTGCGTCGAGACGGCTTTGAGTCCTTTGTTTGTCTTGCTTCGGCAGGCTTCCGCCCTGAAGCCCGCCTCTGGCGCCAGTGAGTCAGAAAGGACAGGAGAGGGAGGGTCCCGAAACTCCCATGTTCTTTGTCTCTAGGAATGCCTGAATGCAACCAGTCCTGATTGGCTGGCTAGCTGTCCTTCTCCTTTTGTGTTATTGGGACCAACTAACCCAGAGACGAACGCCACTGTACCACCATCCCCAACTGGCTGTGCTTCTTCGTTGCTTTAAGAACTCAATGCCAGGGGTAGAGTGTTCGTAGTCAAGTGCAAGGTCTGCTGCACAACAAATCAGGCTAGAAGCCCCAGGAGATTCCCAAGGACCTTCCCGAAACAGGACCTCCAGATCCAGAGTCCCTTCACCAGAGTGCAGGACCGAGGGAGCAAAGAGTCCAACCGGTAACCAAGATCTGCAAGTGCGGCTGAACCAAAAAGATCCCGTAGCTGCCGACGACCTCCCAAGTACCGCTGTAGGAGCCCTCCAGATGTCATCCCTCTTGTCCCCACGGCTGAGGCTAAGGAACAAGAGTCTGCATCGCTGTAGCAAGACAGAGTCCAACTGGACCACTCTTCAAACCAGAGGTACCATTTCGGCTTGGGGTACTTACCTCAGTGTCTTTTAGCCGTGCTCTTCTCAGTTGGGAATTGCATTGGCTTACCTTTGAGAGTTGATTCCAACTCTCTTCTCTCAGGCTGAACAGCTTGTGGCCCTACAAGTGATTTTCTTTCCCCAACAAACTCTCTAACTTTGGGCAAGACTTATCTAAGAAGTGAAACAGATCCATAGACTGTGTCCGAATTGACTGGCTGTCCTGGCTCCCTGAAGACTCTAGTCCATTGACTTTGATACTGTTTGTCCCTCATAGGTGGTAGCTTGTTGTAGACTGTTAGAATGCTTATCTAGATTTCATTGGAAGATTTAGTTTTCCTCACACATACTGAGAAACTGTTTAACCTTTTTCCTTCCCCAACCTTTCCTTCTGCAACCTCAGAATCTGTAAAATATAACTAGTGTGACATATAAATGCCATTACTGTCCTTGTGATTGAAGTCACCTCGGACTGTAGGACTTGTGTAAGAAGCATATCCCAAGATTATCCACTAACTTGATTTCATTCTGAAAAGTAATTTTAAAGTATATTTACATTGTTACACAAATTGCCTTTTAAAAAAATGCTCATTTAAAAATGTATGTTAATTAAATAAATAACTATTTTCTAACTGAAACCTTGAGTTTAAGTGTTACTTGCTACGTGCATTTACGAATTTCATTTGTACAGCTCTACAGCTCACATTTACCCCTCTTGAGAAAGGCCTGGCTGCTCAGTCACACTACCAACTTGTGTAGTACAGACCTATACCAAAAGGTGGGTTACTTAATACCAAGCAGATAAGTGTTGTTTAGTGCAATCCTAAAATAAATTAGAGTTATTGCTTACCCCAATCTGTGTGCCACTGATTTGAAAACCAACTGTGATATTATATTACAACATTAGGTTTTACCTGCCTAGAATAGCTGTGTGACTTTCTTAAAAAGTGATCTGAAGGTGTAACGGACTTTGGTCTGCCTGGTGCAATCCTAAATGAATGTAACGAGTTCTTGCTTATCTTAGTCTGTGTTACACTGAGCTGAAGTGTAACTGTATATTACACCAAAAGGTCTTAGCTAGTATAGCTTGTGTTATCCTGAATGTGGTTATAGGTTTCTACTGTTCCTTGAATGAGTGTTCCACTGTTCAGAAAAGTGAACTTGCAGGTTGGTTCACTAAGTGATTTGTTTGCTAAGTGTCAATGCATTATTGACAGGGTCTACTACTTTTTGTAGTACTTCTGATAATAAGTGTTTTTGCTGAACCCTTGGTATACTACAAGTTCTTTGTACCTTCCTACAGCCTGCTCTCCCTCCTAAGAGGAGCCTGGCTGCTCCATCTACGCTACCAAATACTCAAGTGTTACAGCCTTCTACCAAAAGTGAAGTTTTGTACTGTCTCCGTTGTATGGTTTTTACTAAGCCCTCAGTTGGACTTCAGAAAAACTGTCAGAGCTCAGCAAAGACTTGGTCGGATTTGGCCTTTCAAAGACGATGTACTGCAATTGGGACAGGTCTCCTAGTATTCACGGTCTGCAGGTCTGGAAAGCAACAGCACCTCGGAGATGGCTCAGAGTGCAGTTCGTCTCAGGGATGGTTGGTCCCACCAGCCAAAAGGGAAGGAGTTGTCCTCTTCGGAGCTCCTCTGTCGCATAGTAACAGGATCGGGACAGCAGTGGTTGCTTCACAGTTTTGCAAAGGGTCTGCAGGCATTTCTGGTCGTCTTCTTCGGTTACTACAAGTTGCAGTGGTTGACTTGTCTTTCACCTCAGGAGCTCACCTTTTATTCAGTTTCAGCACACACTCCTCTGCAATCTCTCTCAGAAGTTTACAGAAAGGGGTCGGTGGCTGTCCAATCAGGACAGCCAGACCCCCCAGTGGGAACTTGTTCAGTTCAGGCACTCACGCAGACTGTTAGGGGAGTTTTCCTCAAGTCCCTCTTTGAGGTAAAACCTCAGTAAGCCATCGCAGTGGTTTGTAGATCCCCCAATTCTTAGCATCAGTCTGTACTACTCAAGTGTTCGGCAGGATTGTATGTAGTAACCCTGTGGGAGACTACACCAGCCGTGTCATCTTGGCAATAGGGAACCCAACCTTTGGTATAGGTCTGTACTACACAAGTTGGTAGAGTGACTTTGAGGGAACACCCACCCACCCCCCCCCCCCCCACCCGCGCCCCCCACCCCCTCCCTACGGTGACTTCAATTGCTAGAACACTGTGAACATTGATATATCACTTTAACACTTAAATGCAATACTGAAGTTATGGAAAAAGATTAGGGAAGGAAACAAAGGTTAACAAGTTCTCTCAACAGGTAAGTACTTCACAATCCCCCCCAATGAAGTATAGGTTAACCCTTTCCCAGCTATAAAAGTAACTTATGTATGACTTTTTGAAGGACAGATAAACGCAAAGTCAGAGGGTAAGAAGAGTCTGCGAGGAGCCAGGACAGCCAATGTCAATTGAACAAAGCATAAGGGGGCTGAGGAACATTTTGAAGATAGCACACAAGTCTTGCACAATGTTATATAGCGAGTTTGTAGAAGAGAATCACTGTAGGGCCACAAGCTGGGAGGCTTGTGAAAAGCAAAGATGCAAGTAGCTCTGCAAAGGCAGCTAGTGCAAGTCTCCAGCGAGAGCAAGCAAGCTACACACAACAAAAGTTAAGTACCCCTAGTTAGACAGTAGCTTAGGTCTGAAGAAAAGGGTCCAGCTGGCTTATGTTCCTGTTGCAGTCCTTCAGTTCCTGTGTTCGTGGGCCTCAGTCGGGGGAGAGGGAGGCTGTCTAGGGACTCCTGCACTGCGGTTTGAAGGTCGGCGGCAGCAATGGGCTTACTCCCGATCAGCGGCACTTCGAGGTTTCAGCTACCGGCAAACAGCACCAGTTTGAATGCAGTACCCTCCGGGAACACTACAAGCAATTATGACTAAAGGTATAGGCAACCCAACCTTTGGTATAAGCTTGTACTACACAGTTCTGGTAGCTTGTTGAGCAGTCAGGCTTATCTCAAGAGAGGAAATGTGAGCAGTAGTGGAGTTACACAAAGATTCACAGTTACATGTATTCAAATAAACTCTTATACTCAAGGTTTCTTGCATAAACAATTATTAATTTATCAGTCAGTTATAAAGCCTTCTTTAGAAGGGAGCAATACACTAGTAACACACTAATATGAGAATGCATTACTTACCGTAAAAGCATTTCTGATGGTTGTATCTGCTTAGATTCACATGCTGTGCATAGGTCCGACATCCAGTGGTCACTGCGGAGTATTGCATTTTGTTTTTCGTAGTCGAAAAGGGGACGTCGACTAGGCGTGTCTGAAACACTATCCCTATAGTGACGTGCGTTGTACCCACAATCCCTCACGCGTCGAGGTCCCTCTGTTTGTATTTTTTCTGCCCTGAGGGAGCCTTCTAGACGTGAGTGAGTACAGAAAGAGAGAGAGATATATAAAGGAAGTCTATGTTCCTTCCATCCGAGCGGGGAGGAAGGGTGGGCGCATGTGAATCTAAGCAGATACAACCATCAGAAATGCTTTTACGGTAAGTAATGCATTCTCTTCTGATGTTTGTTAATCTGCTTAGAATCACATGCTGTGCATAGACTAGCGAGCAGTACCCGGAGTTGGCGGTGGGTTATGAGAAGGAACAGTAGAGAAAAGGTGTCATAATACTGCCTGTCCCACCTGGGAGTCAGATCTAGAGTGTGTATCTAGACAGTAGTGTTTTGTAAAGGTGTGCACAGAACTCCAGGTAGCCGCTTTGCAGATGGACTCAAGGGGAACATTTGCAATGAATGCTATGGATGCCCCCGTGCCTCGAGTAGAGTGTGCTCTTGGCTTAAAGGGTAGTTCTCTCTTAGCAAGAGTATAGCAGAGAGTGATGCATTGAACAATCCATCTAGAAATAGTGGATTTTGAAACCGCATCTCCTTCTCTTCCTGCTGCCACCGAGACGAAGAACTGATTAGTCTTCCTCAATGGTCTGGTTCTTTCCATGTAGAACATGACCGCCCTGCGTACATCAAGTGTGTGCAGAGTCCTTTCTCCCAAATTGGAAGGATTTTGAAAGAACGTTGGTAGTTCTATAGACTGGTTTACGTGGAATTTAGAAATAAATTTCGGAGCAAACCTAGGGTGAGTGCGTAGAACCACTTTATCTTTGTGAACTGTAACAAAGGGGTCTAGAATAGAAAGAGCCTGAAGTTCACTTACTCTCCTGATGGAGGTGATAGCTATTAAAAAAGCAGTCTTAAGAGTAAGGTGTTTAAGGGATGCTTTGTGCATGGGTTCGAATGGAGAGCCCATGAGTCTGGTAAGTACCACATTAAGGTCCCATCCGGGAGCAGGGTCAGCTATCGGGGGGTGTATTCTCTTTACTCCCTCCATGAATGTCTTTATAACTGGGATCCTCCACCACGACACTTTGAGTTGGGAGGTGGTGTATGCAGAAAGTGCCGCTAGGCCTGAATCCAAGAGATGGGTCAGGTATAGTACCACATGTGTGGGAGAGCAGTCAATAGGGTTGATGCTTTTACTCCTGCACCAGATGACAAATCTCTTCCACTTGCTAGAATAGCAGTGGCGAGTGTTCGGTTTTCTGGCTTCCCTGAGGATGTCCATGCATCTTTGCGGGAGTTGTAGATGTCCGAACTCTATGATTTCAGGAGCCAAGCTGCTAAATTCATGTTCTGGGGGCATGGGTGCAGAGTCCTGCCCTTGTTCTGAGATAGCATGTTGTACGGGCAGGGGAGTTTTACTGGGGGAGATAGAGACATCTCCATCAAGTGAGCGAACCATGGCTGTCGGGCCCACATTGGGGCCACCAGTATCATGGTCACTTGTTCCTGGTGCATCTTGTGCACCACCTTGTTGAGAAGGGGAGTCGGGGGAAAAGCGTAAACAAATTTCCCTGACCATTGCATCGATAGACCGTTCCCCTTGGATTGGTTCTGGGGGTACCTGGAGGCGTAACTTAGGCATTGAGAGTTCTCCAGGGTTGCGAACAGGTCTATTTCTGGGAATCCCCATTGTGTGAAGACGTCGAAGACGATGTCTTCGTGTAGACGCCATTCGTACTCTTCGGGCAGAGGGAAATCTCTGCTGAGTCTGTCTGCCAGCAGATTGAGTTCCCCGGGTACATGTAGTGACAGTAGGAACATGTCCTGTTTGAGAGCCCACTTCCATATATTCTGGGACAGTTTGGACAAGCCTGGAGAGTGGGTGCCCCCCTGCTTGTTGATGTAGTACATGGCTGTAGTGCTGTCCGTAAGGACCATTACTGTCTTGCCTTGTAGGTGTTTTTGGAAGGCTTTTAGCGCCTTGAATACTGCTAGTAGCTCCAGTAGATTGATGTGTTTGGATGCTACGTTCGGAGTCCACACTCCGTGAGCAGTCTGATGGGATAGGTGAGCACCCCATCCTGTGAGGGATGCGTCTGTGGTTAGAGTGGCTTCCGCCGCGGGTGTGGCAAAGGGTTTTCCTTTTTCCATGTTCCCCTTTGTCCACCACTGTAGCGAGAGAACCAAGGCCTGCGAGACCACCACTAGATCGTCCCATTGTCCGCTGGCCTGACACCACTGGCTGTTGAGCCACTCTTGCATTGGGCGCATGTGCAGGCGCGCGTGAGGTACCAAATAAATACACGACGCCATCATTCCTAGCAAGCGCATTGCTTTGCGTACCGTCACCTCTCGGCCGGTCACATATTGGGGGATCTGAAACAGCATGTTTTGGACCCTCTCTTTGGAGGGGAAGACGAGGCCGTCCCTTGTTTGAATTAGAGCCCCTAGGAATTGTTTGATTTGACTGGGGTCTAGACTGGACTTCTTTTCGTTGATGGAGAAGCCCAGTTGGAACAAAAGGTCTACCGTCTTTTGGGTATTGGAGAAACATGTTTCGTAAGAGTCCCCTGTTATGAGCCAGTCGTCGAGGTAAGGGTAAACTGGGATGGACAACCTGCGCAGGTGGGCCGCAGCCACTGCCAGTACCTTTGTGAATACCCTTGGTGCTGAAGCTATACCGAAGGGTAGCACCTTGAACTGGTAGTGTTTGCCCTCTATCATGAACCTTAGGTATTTTCTGTGCGCTGGCAACATTGAAATATGAAAGTATGCATCTTTCATGTCCAATGTTGTCATGTAATCTCCCTGCGAAAGCAGCGGGATCACCTCCTGTAAGGTCACCATACGAAACTTTTGGGGTTTGATAAACTTGTTCGCTGGGCGCAGATCTAATACAGGGCGCATGGTTAGATCCTTTTTGGGTACAAGGAAGTACACTGAATAAATACCTTCCGTTACCTGAGATAGAGGCACGACCTCTATGGCTCCTTTTTCCAGCAGTTGTTGTACTTCTTGAAGAAGGATGGCAAGATGTTCCGGCGTCAACCGTCGTCCCCTCGGGGGTTTGTAGGATGGGGAACTGTTGAATTCGATACAGTATCCGTGGGCTACGGTGGAAAGTACCCAACGGTCTGACGTTATCTCCTCCCATGCAGGAAGAAAGGATGTTATCCGGCCCCCGACCGGTGTTGCATGGGAGGGGACGCGAATCTTCGCGTCACTTGGAGTTGTTGGGGGCTTGGGAGCATCTGGGGGTGGATCCCCGACCTCTCCCTTTGCCCCGGCGTTGGCCTCTTTGGCTGTACTGCCCACTATTGGCTTGGTAATTGGTGGCAGGGTATTGCTGATGGTGACCTTGTTGTTGTTGCCGTTGGCCACGAAAAAAGCGTTTGTTGCCATAGCCGCGTCTGGTAGTGGGCTTAGAGATCTGGTCAAGAGTCTTGATAGTGTCGAACTCTTTTTTGGCCATCTCTAGGGCTTCATCTACCGCTTTTCCGAAGAGGTTAGCGTCCTCGACAGGTTTATTTATTAAAGACGCCTGTGTCTCCGGTTTAAAGCCTGAGTTGCGCAGCCATACATGGCGCTTTAGGAGTATTCCTTGTACCAGGGAACGTCCTGCTGTTTCTGCCGCGTCCAGAGAGTTTTTTACAATGCTCTGGTTCACTTGTGTTCCTTCGCCAATAGTCGACAGTAGGCGTGTACGTAAAGGCTCCGGTGCTTCCTCTGCGTCTTTGCGCAGTTTGGTCCACTGCGCGTCTGCGTAGCTCGCAAGCAAGGAATTGTTGTTGGCAATTCTTGCTGAGAAGGCAGCCGAGGAAGTAACTCTTTTTGCAAGGGCATATAGCCTCTTGCCCTCCTTGTCAGGGGGTGCCTCACTGGTGGAAAGTGGTACCCCTGCCCTCTTTCTAGTATTAGATACAACTAGGGAGTCCAGTATGGAATGTCCTCTAATGTAGAGCGGGTCTGAGGGTGAAGGAGCGAAAAGTTTCTCAATCCGTGGATTGACCCCTCTGATCAAAGCGGGAGTGGACAGCGACGGGGTGATCCTCCTTTTAACTGAAGCGAGGAGAGGAATGGTCTGGCTGACCGGGGGTTTTTCTTTAATGACTCTTTCCACAAAGTCTAATTCTGGAGAGAGTTCTCCCGTGTCCAGTTCGAAATGCGCTGCTGCTCTGCGCAACAGTGCATTGAAAGTAGGCTGATCGTCTATTGGAGACGTGTTCCTAACTGGAGAATTATCCGGAGGAGTTAGATTTAGGGCATCAGTGTCGGAACACACTGATGGTGATTGCCAGGGGTGCGAAGGTCCTTCTCCTGGGCTAATCCCGAAGCCTTCTTCTATAATGTCTGTTCTGTCTTCTAGACATTCCTCCTGGTTCTGTCCTTCGTTGTCCATGAAATCATCTTCTTCTTCGAAGTATTGTTCCTCCCCAGTGAGGTCATATACGTCTTGGAAGTCTGAGGCTGTGTCCAGCAGGGGATCGACCAGCCTCGGTTTTTTGGCTCTGGGGTCGTCTTGAGGCCCTTCTCTAGTTCTTCTGAGAGTTAGAGGGGCTTGGGTACTCATAAACTTTTCCATCCTCTCCATACAGAGGTGGAGTCTCTCCATAGTTTCATGGGGTACCCCAGAGCGGTCTAGCGGGGGAAAACTCGAGTTGTCTACCTCGAAATGGCTCGACCTCTCCCAAAGCGTCGAGGAAAGTGTCCCGTCACCCTCCTCAAAACCCTCAGGTGTGTAGGGAGACTCCCTGACTGAAGGGGGTAATACCTGCTTTCCTTCGGGTGTTTTCGGCGTATCCTTTGATCTATGCGTAACGCTCGACGAAATTTTCGGCGTACGCTTTTGGGCGTCGGCTACAACGATCCTGGCTAAGCTATCGGCGACATTCTTGTCGGCGGAAGCTTGAGTTTTCGACGCTATGGGTATCGAGCGGTGTACGGCGGTATGCGCCTTCTGTTGATGCGCACCGGCCGGTGGTTTGGTGGTGGCGCCCTTGTTTGCCGAAAGCCCAGTCGCAGGTCGCGGCTGCGGTTGCGAGAGGGGCTTCGAACCCGAACGGTCCGAGGAGGCCGCCGGTGGAACCTGCGTCTCCTTGGGCGCCGAAGCTCTCTTCGACTTAGACGAAGAAGAGCCATGGGTTGTGTGCTTATCTTTATGTGAATCTTTGTGTGCGTCAGTGTCGCCGGGGTGTTCATCCCCATAAGCAGGGCGTGAGCCGAGCCCGTCGGGGCCGGGGACAGACGACGAAGCGCGTAAGCGCTCCTTAGAGGGGGTTTCGACTTCCGTGGCGGAGGTCGTGTCATCGCGTTCCTCGTCACTGTCGGTGGTAGCAGCGGCGGGTGAACCTTCGGCCTTCGACATCGCGTAGGCCGCCCACCTTTTAACCCTACGGTCTTTTAGAGTTTTAGGCTTCAGAAGCCGACAAGCCGCGCACCCTTCCTCTTTGTGATCGAGGGGCAAGCAGCGGTTACACTGTGAGTGCTTGTCCTTCCAAGTGAATTTGCCTTTACAAAGTGGGCAAAACCTAAATGGTGTCCTCTCCATAGCAGAGGCAATAAATCGCTATAAACACCCCCAGGGAAAGGAAGGGGAAAGTGAAAGGCATTCTCAGAAAGACCCAGAGATGTCCCACGACCCCACTCTCCCTACTGTAAGTGGCCAGCGAGGCCAGGCCACGTGTTCGGCAGCGCTGAAGATTTCCTCCGCTCGACCCTCCGTCGACGATTTTGCTCGGCGGAGAACAGCTACACTGCGTCGAGGGAGTGCTGTATTAATCTTCGTAGAAGAAACGGCCAAAGGTCGAGGGTTGCAATGTCTCTCGAGGAGCTCCGCGTGAAGGCGACCAGAAGCTGGGCGGAAAAAAACAATCTGAGGGACCTCGACGCGTGAGGGATTGTGGGTACAACGCACGTCACTATAGGGATAGTGTTTCAGACACGCCTAGTCGACGTCCCCTTTTCGACTACGAAAAACAAAATGCAATACTCCGCAGTGACCACTGGATGTCGGACCTATGCACAGCATGTGATTCTAAGCAGATTAACAAACATCAGAAATTTCAATACTCTACAGTCAGTTTCTGAATCAGACGAGACCCTTTATGGATGGTCCACAGATACAACCTACTCCCACAGGTGACTTCAGTAACAAGGGTGCTGGAGACATTAATATCTTACCGTTGGCATTCAGAACACTCTTAAAAAGTTGGAAAAGGCAAAGAATATTAGAACATAAGAGAGCATCAATTTCTTAAGCAGGGCAAATACTTTCAGATAGCAATAGAAGAGTAATTCAATTCAATAGGCTAAGCCAAAGTCAATAGGCAACAGTCTTTGCATAGGATGCAGCACTTCCGGGTAAGCAAATGGAAAAGTCTGCACAAGTTCTTAGGAGTCTTTGATAAAAAGAAGAATCAAATGTAGAGCCACTAGCTGATTAGACTTGTGAGCTGTGGAGGTGCAGTCTGGCAGAAACCTCTGCTTTCTTTCTGAGAGAACCAAGTCTCTTTTCCCCGTCACTGGGAGGGAGGAGGGCTTAAACACTCATTCCTACCGCGGAGTGGGCGGGGGAGCTGCGAGGAGGTGCAGTCTGGCAGGAATGTAGCCCAGCCCGGCCTGCCCAACAACAGAGACATCATGACTAAACTGGACGGAAAGACCTCTGCTCCCACGAGAGCGAGCTTGAAGCAGAGGATTACATCTGAAGACTTCCAAGACTTTCAAGTAACCCAGGTAGAAGAGGGGCGTTTACTTTGAAGTAGTCGCTGTACAGCTAAAGATCCACCAGAAAGAGTGGAACGGAAAACAACTTTCAGTCTACCGCCTCCTCCCTTGAATTTCCAGAAAGGACCAAGTTTAATACACAGAAGCCCAGATCCCTCGAAAAGTACTGAGAATATCATAATTCGACCAGCAGACCTAGCCTCACAAGACAGGCCGAAAGTCTCACACTGCCCCCCCAATGCCCCCCTTGAGGTCCCCCCACAAACACAACTTACCCCAGGGCGATGGTCCCGGCTCTGACCTGTGGGGCTCCTCTGGGGGATGGTCTCCGGCTGGCTTTGGTGGTGCTTCGCTCCTGGGGGGAGGTCCTCCCTCTTCTGGGGTGGAGGGTGCAGCGGTGGAGGGCTTGAATTGCGAAGCACCTGGCCATGCTGGATGCCGGCTCTCACCGTGCCCCAGTGGCGGCTTGGTGGGGCTGTGACGGCAACAGAGGGATCCGTGGGCGGGAGAGCCCTGGAGGCTGCCGATTCTGTTTGGGTTCTCGACGACCGGCTAGTGAAACGGGAGGCGGCTCAGCTGTTGCCGGAGAGCCGGGCACGAAGGAGCCTCTGCAGCCTCTCGTTGAGGAGACTGTGGGAGGGCATGCGGAAGAGTGCGGCTCAAGATGGGGGACAACCAGTCCCACAGATCTCTCTGGCAAGTGTGAAGGCCAGTACAGAGGGATTGCACACAGACCAACACAGGATGCCACCTCAAATCAGTATGGTCAAAAACCCCAAATCACTCCTAAATACTAACAAAGACAAAAAGGAAACCGAAAAGGATTCAGGGCCAAGTAGTTCATATGCAACCACAGACTCCGAGATTCACCCAGTAATAGCTAGGGGGGAATTACCGAGTCCACTGCAAAACTTATCAGATTTAAGATCAAATAACTTCATAAAAACAACAATAATCAACTCAGGTGACTCGGAAGACTTGGAAACAGGTGACCTCAACATATTGAGAGAACATAATTGGGCAAAAGACTGGATGGATCCATCATTGGACAAGCAAATAGAAAAGCCCGATTTAAGTGAGTTGAACACAACTCATAACCACTTGCCTGCTGGGCGAAATACTGAAAGGAACACCCCCGCATAAAAATTGAACAAACTCAAAACCCAAAGTTTTCCGAGCAACAGACAGATAAAAACCACCTTAACAACTTCATCAACACCAAACTACCGAACGACAATGAAGCCTCAATCTAGAAAACATGGCTTAAACCAGCCTATTATAAACAACTCAATAGGCAAGTTCTTTAACAAATTGGCAAGAACTCAATCCACAAGCCAATTCGAATTATCCGACGCCGAAATACTAGAGAGGATTCCATCATCACCCTGCGAAAAACTCTACAAAAAGTCAAAAACTGAATTGACCCCTCTAGACGAGCCACCAGCTCGTCAAGTTCGTTGGCATTACAGCCAACCTAAAATGCTTAGCACCCACGGTGAGTTTTCTGCTCAAAGCACAGTCCACCAAACCATGTGGTGCAGGGGTTCCCTGGGGAACAGAAACAAACGTCCTCACCGAAAACATGAGGAATAGGACACCAGAGAAAGAGAAAAATACTCAAGGTTAGCTCCTCCAATCCCCAATACCAAATGGCACAGTACCCAACGAAAAAGACAGTGAAGAGGCTGAACATAAAGAGGCCTCCTCAAACTACGAGCCCATAGCTTCAAAACAAAGAAGACTTCTAGGCAGAAATTGACACTTCAACAGCATAGAGACGACACCCCGGTGGACATATCTCGATCATTCCTGCCAAACCCCAACTAAAGGAAAGAGGGACAGAGAATCTTACAAATCCTTAGAAAAAAACTCTCCTGGCAAAAAACCTGACATCTTTGCCATAATGTCAGCGGTGACCATAACCCTGGCGCCTTTCGGAAAGCTTTATTAAATCGCTCAATGAAACTCTAAAAGATCACACATCGCTACTAGCAACTGTAAGCTCAAAACTGATCCACCTAGAAGGCTACATAATGGCCGCAGAAGCCTGGAAGGAGAATACAAGAGACCAAGGCACAATGACCGACAAACAACAAACATCAACTAGTATACTGGAACACCAAAGACAAGAAGTCTTTCGTTTTAAAAAGAAATCCCTTACCATCGGCACTCAAACCTTACGACAAAGCATTTTAGAAACATTCGCAGAAAAGGAGCTACTAGTGACGCCTCAGGACAGTCACCCGAGAGACACCTCAACAAATAGCCCACAAAAAAATGTGGAGAATACTCAAGTGAATATACCCACTGGTAAAAAGGAAATATCATCTGAAGAAGAGTCTATCAAGCCACATCAGAAAAAAAAGAAGCTACATGAAAAGGATATCCCTGACCAGAACAAACAAAACCCTAAGCTGAATCGTGAAGGAAAAACCAAAAACCTTACGCTACCATCAGAAGTTGGGACAAATGAAGCTAAGCCTACTGGACAGACGTCTTTTAAAAAACAGACGCCAGTTTCAGTAACTAAACACCCAAAAACACAAACACACAATGGAGCCCATTGTTAAGCCAAAAGAAACCATGACAAAATGGATAACAATCCTAGAAAAGAAAAAAAACTCCAAAGGAGAAAACACAAAGTGTCAAAGAAGGGAGGAGTTTCATGAAGAACATAAAGACATCTCTATCGACTTACTGGACGTCGGCGTGTATTCAATCGAGAATTCAGAATCAGAAATTCCACGTCCCAAGCCAAAAAAAAGGAAGGTAACATTTAGGGATGAAGACTCAACAATGGAAACTTTGAGGCAAAATGGTTCAAAACACAACTTAACGTCTCAAAATAAAAATAAAAAAACACAATGAAAAAATTGAAAACAGACAGTGGCCTAATCAAGAAAGCAGCACTCTACACCGGTTTTCCGGTGTAAAACTAAACAAAGGCCACCCTAACAAAGAAATGAACCACAAGGGCCAAAGTACATCGAACCCAAGACGAGACACAACTCGCACTTTTCTCGATTCAAGGCTAAACGATAGAACGCCTAACAGCGAACGGAAACACAGAGAAAATCATACCAACGCCAAGGACTTAAGGCTCAGCGAAAGAACGCCTAATAGCGAAAGGAAAGAGAATATCTGGAAAACTCTAAGGAAACCAGAGTAAAACCCGCTTACTCCAACGACCGAAGATATCGCTCCTCTACCAAAAGTAACAACTCGGAAGCTAACTTCTCAGACAAAATCAAAAACATCAACAAAGAACTTCCAGCACGGCCTCATCTCTCAACCAAACGCGAACATCAGCCCTCTTTACTCACAGAAGTAAGTTAACGAGAACATTGCAACTGGAAAAACAGCCGGGCTCAAGAGACAGAATACTATTAAATAGAAGAGTAACGTTAAGATTGTTCGAAAAAACCACGAAAGACCACATTCGAACCACTGACATAAAAGTGGTAGAATTTGCTCACAAACGTCGCACTGATAGCATCTTCCTACACATTACATCTCACTCAGTAAAGAATCTCTTGTTGTCGGTGGCTGGGGACCTCGAGAAGAGAGGATACTTACTTCGAGAAACAACAGCCGAAGAAAGAGGTCTTGACTTCCCTAAAACAAAGAACACAGAGAGCCCGAAACAACAGAAGTACGGCCCAGCAGGGGAAAGACTCGACAAACATGACATTGATGGAAAGATACAAGTCTCGAGAAAAACCAAAGAGAAATCAAACCACGGGAAAAGAAGAGGCGACTAGAGACACGATGAAAAATAGGTCCAGAAAACCGGTCGGACCTATCTACTTGCAAACTAAGAATGGAAAGAACAAAGATATCACAACTCCGACATTGCTAACAGAAGGACAGCAAAAAGCTAATGAAATAGAAAAAAAGATGGGCATGGATACCCACAGCGCTTGCTCGATACTCTAGAAAATAGCAACCAATTAATGTGGCCATCAGCACCAACATAGAATCACCTGGGGAGAAGATTGTGCCTCAAAAACTCACCATTGGCTCATGGAATACCAGAGGACATATCCACCTCACTCAGGCTGGAGAGATCAACATAGGCCTATTTGATCTCCTAAGCCTTCAAGAGACTTGGGCTTCAATTACCTCCTAGCATAGACAGCTTTGAGATCCATCTTTCACAAGCACATAAAGGACCCACGGGTCGCCCGACATCGGGCCTCCTAACAGCAGTCCGCACAGGAGGGAGCCTGCGAATAAACAGAATTTTGGTATCATCTGCCTTTATACAAGCCATAATCTTAGAATGGGACAAATACTGCAGGCCGTTAGTGAGCAAAACATGCAAGTTCATACTTCTTCTTAACATCTACTGGAACCCAGCGGCGATCTCCACCAAAGATTTCATAAATAAGGTTGAAACAATCCTAACTGAGGCAACAAATGAGTTCAACGTGAATCACACACTGATCTGCGCAGACTTAAACGCCAGCTGTCCAGATACAGAAGGTGGACACCCTACTCCGCACTCTAATCACAACCTACAAGTGAAGAAAAGAGGTAGTGCTTGGTCAGAATTAATGGATTTGTGGGACCTGCACAACCTAAATTCTCTAGAAACAGTTTTCCCGCCCGTGGCGACATGGGAATCATCAGGATACAAAAGTACCATCGACTATATCTTCACCTCAAAGGAACTGTACACCCTAATGGAATCATTTGAAGTATAAAAAAAAAAAACAAGAAGTGACCACAATCTACTTACAGCAACGTGGTCCTCATTCAAAAAGACGGCAAAAGAAATGTCATACCAGCTAGAAACAAATGCTCAAGGAAACAGACTAAAACTGACAAAAAAAGCCATCAGTTCCATCACGATGGCTTATAACCAAAAGAAGGAAACCGAGACCGAAAATCAAAGCCAAGCATCCCTGGACTACTGTCCACTCCTAGTTCCCTACCTACAACCTAGGGTGATGAGAAACGGTCTAGATCACCAACATCTTCATAAATTTAACGAGGAATTTAGGGCCAGGAGAGCCCTGCAAAGAAAAGCCTCAAGACGTGTACAAAAACACCCTTCCAAGGAAAATATAGCCCTTGCATTAGAACAAACAAAAGGCTATAAATCGTGGCTGAAAAATCATTGAAGGACGTTATACCAACATGATGCAGACTATGCTGAGAGCAGTCTGCGGAAGATCTTCCAAAGACTTCTGGTCTCTAGTTAAAAACTCAACAGCGATAACGGACACGACCATCTCAAATAGTGTCAGCGAGGAAAAATGGGTGCAACATTTTAACAACTTATCTGAAATCACTGGAGAAGATGAAGCGACAAACAAGGCCAAGAGTGACTGGTCAATCACTTACAACAAAGCAATAATTGTGAAAAAAATTAAAAACTTAAAAAACTCAAGAGCTCTGGGCCCGGATGGCATTTCAAATGCCCAGCTAAAACAGGACCCTGAATCCTGGGCAGTTTTGATCATGGAGATATTCAATCGATGCCTTGGAACAAGATCTATCCTGGAAACCTGGAAAACAGCTAACATCGTCCCAATTTTTAAAAAGGGTTTAAAGAGTGAAGCAAAGGCTGATAGCTTTATTGGATGTCATAGGGAAGCTATTCGGATCACTAATTCTGGATGATCTGCAAGAATGGCAAAAAGAAGCCAAAACGGCAGACTTGTTCCAATCTGGATTTGAAAAGAACCTGGGAACATCTATCAACATCATGATGATTAGTATCTTGAAGGCAAGAGCTTGGGAAGGCAAATTATCAACATTCATAGCTTCCATAGACATAGTAGAAACTTTTGATCGGGTAAATAGAAAAAGACTGTGGAAGAAACTAGAAAGATCAAAATGCCCCCCCTTCCATAATAGCACCGATCCGAGCCCTACATAGTGAAACTTCGGTGAGAGTGAGGCTAAATGGGGCCGGCCTGCTGTCAAAAGCAATAAAGACAACAAGAGGGGTCAAGCAAGGCTGCCCTTTGGCCCCAGCATTGTACAAAGCCTATATGGCCGACATTGTGGATTCAGAAAACGGCACCCATTCTTTTCCTCCCAAAATAGGTGAATCCAAGGTTACAAGGCTGCTCCTACGCCGACGACAATCTTGTTGGACCAAACTGCCATCGGTCTACAACGCCAATTAGACAGCCTCTCAGCCTACCTAAAAAAACAGTTTGGATATCAACACAAACAAAACGAAGATCATGATCATCGAAAAGCCAAAAACAAACAAAAAAACACCATTGGTTCATAAATTCAGAGAAATTGGAAACAGTAGAAAGCTTCACATACCTGGGAGTCAAAATCTGCCACAGCAAAATTGAAATTTCTCTGCATGAACACCTTTTTGCAAGGACAAAAACCCTTGCAGCCCAAGCTCTGATTTTAGACAGAAAATATGGGAAATTTTTGCTTCTTCCGGTGATAAACCTTTTCAAAACAAAAGCCACGCCGGCCATAACATACAGAGCCGAAGCAATGCTACAACTTTCTGCCACACTGTGGGACAGACTCGAGGGCCTATTTTGGCGTAAAGTACTGCAGCTGCCTAATTCGACACCTATAGCAGTAATCAGACAAGAGCTAAGTCTGTCTTCAATGAAATACATGATCGAAAGAAACAGTCTTTTATTCCTGGGAAAAATACTGAGAACCCCTTGCCCGCAAATCCTAGACATCTACAGAGAACTGGTAAGCGAAAAGACCCAGATGCCGACTGTCTGGTACGAAAAACAACTCGACCTGGCAGAAAAAAAAAAATTATAAAAAAAAATAAAATTAAAAAAAATAAAAATCGGGTGTTCGGAATGGGACATCGAAAGAATCCCTGGAAAGATCAAAGAGACTGAAAACTCAAGATTGGATCGATACACTGGATGAAGCAAGTGAATACATATCCTCGTCACATCTGACATTCAACACTCAAAAAATAGACGAGGTGAGAACTTATCTAAAGAAATCCCCGAATAAACACTTGCGATCAATCTTTTTAAGAGCACGCCTGAACGTCCTAAAGAGGAACAAAGTCTTATATTTCCGAAAACAACATATGCCGTTACTGCCCAGTCCCACAAAATAT
Organism: Ambystoma mexicanum; assembly: GCF_040938575.1. Classification (NCBI taxonomy): domain Eukaryota; kingdom Metazoa; phylum Chordata; class Amphibia; order Caudata; family Ambystomatidae; genus Ambystoma; species Ambystoma mexicanum. Next base: position 1,282,396,074 of record NC_090923.1, on the reverse strand, counting down.
CGAGACAGTGCGACATCTACTCCTTCTCTGTCCAGGAACAGACAAATTAAGAACAATCCATCTTCGGCCACACAGACTCAAACATCAGACGACAACTGACAATGTTTGGTGGAATCAGATGATGAGTGGAGATTCTACATCGCTGACATTAGCAACAGCTAAATTTTTGTACGATTTGGACTTAGGCAGAAAGGCTGCAGATCAAAACTGGTACAAAGAGGACAGAGCTCCTCAAGGCCGCATTTCTTAGCTAGGAAAGGAAATGCGACAAAGGAAAACATGCACCAAGTTTGTAAAAATTGTTAATCACGATTAAACACAATTTTTTTTTTTTAAAAGAAGGTACAAGCACTTGTACAGTAAGAGGTACGTTCTCCTAGACTTATTTCACAGTACCTTGGTCAAGGAGAAAAGATGCAGCTGATGACTTATGTTCCTGGCCAGCTCTGCAGATCTCACTGTTCCTGGGCCTCAGTCGTGGGGACAAGAGGGAGGATGTTGGGGGACTCCTGCACTGTCAAAAGGCAAACTTAACTTTAACTTTTCGCCCCTCCAGCACTCTATTGTAAGATAGGGTGTGCTGAGTCTAGCAAGTACAATGCTAAGTAAAGTCAATTTCACTTTACTGCTCTGGGAAACAGTAGTTGATCCCGGAGAAGGTATTTAAACCTTGGAAAGTGGCACTGCACTAAAGGTGCTGTGTGACAATTGTAAAATATGATGCCTATTGAGTTGGTTGGACTCCATAACCAAAAGAAACAGTGTATACAAATCACATTAAAATACATGAGAGAGTGGGGAAAAGGGGTCACACTCTCTCCAGGTAAAAAACAAATCAAGTCCTCAAAATCCAGCAAAATTGCTGGGGGTCTCTAAGGTGGAGGGAATCAACACATTTATTTAGAATTCTTCCGAACAGTCCAGTGGTGAACTCTGCCTTCCTTGCAAAAGACCTCGCCTTTTATGCAGGTTTCTCCCATTCATTCGCAGCCTAGCTGTCCCTCACACAGCAGGGTGGCTGTCCTGAAAGGAAGGACAGCCAGCCAATCACCGTTGGGTGCATTCCTGTAACCAAGGAGACTAAGCACAGGGAGTTTCCAGCACCTCCCTCGCTTCCTGCCCTGCCAGACACGCTGGAGATAGAGGCGGACTTCACCCGTGAATCCCACCAAAGACAAGAAAAAAAGGACCAAACCTGGTTTGGCGCGCAGGGTAAAAACCAAGAAAGATCTCACAAGCAAGAAATGGCGAAAAAAAAAAGACCGGGACATTTATACAAAATGGCCACTTATGGGTGCAGTACTGCATCCGAGTATTCAGTCTGCGGTAGAAACGTACAATGGTAGGAAAAATAAACCACTGCCATCCATGAATTGTAGTGAGGGTAACATAAAAATGTTACATGAGTAGGAAAAGGGGCTACTAAGTAACCCCCCCCCCCCAGTACTTCTACATAAAATCGTTTGTACTGGACCTACATAGGAAAAACTGGTAAGTAAAGTCAAGAGAAGATATTTAAACCTGAACAGAAATCCAGAGGACTTCTCTGTGACACTGCCCTGAAGGTGCTGTGCGTCACAATACAAAAGGTGATGCCTATGGAGTTTGTCAGACTCCAAAGTCAGACACACAGTGTCCAAATCAGATAAAAAATACATAAGTGAGAAAAGGGTCTCACTCACTCCAGGATAAAAAAAACAGTCCTGAAAGTCCAGCAAAAGAGCTGGGGGTCTCTAAGGTAGAAGGAAATTGACACAGAAGAACAAGTTACTTCTTACCTTGTAACGTTCTTTCGACGGGATGTTCCTCCGACGTATTCCTCATCTTAGATATATATCCTTCCAGCTCTGCTGGCCTCGGAAAAATTTTTCTCCAGAGGGCGCTGCGCGTCGACGTCCCTCGAGTCGATGTCCTTCAACAGCCGCCGTATCGACGCTCAACGTCATCCTGCCTATAAAGGCCGCGCGCAGCGTCCGTTGCTCAGTTCCGTTTTGTAGCCCACAGTATTACTGTCTGGACTAGACTAATCACCCTGAAGGAGCGTAAGCTGCAACAACAAGGGAAGTAGAACTGCGGGGATGGATGGGAGGGTCGATGAGGAATACGTCGGAGGAACATCCCGTCGAAAGAACGTTACAAGGTATAAAGTAACTTGTTCTTCGGAGGGATTGTGTCCTCCGACGTATTCCTCATCTTAGATAGGCTCCCATAGCAGTATTCTATATTCGGAGGAGGGAGTACTGACTTCACGCTGTCTTCTATTGATGAATAGAATGCAGTACAGCCCTTCCAAACCTAGTCTCTTGACTAGAGGAGGAATCCAGATTGTAAAAACGTGTAAAGGTATGGACAGACGACCATGTAGCGGCCGCACATATGTCTTTAATCGGCACGCCTCTTTTGAGGGCCGATGAAGCTGCAATACCTCTGGTCGAATGAGCCCTAAGGTTTTGAGGGGGCTCTTTCCCTGCCAGTTTATAACATTCCAGAATGGCTAGAATGATCCATCTGGAAATGGTCTGCTTAGTTATTGGTAACCCCAGCTTGTGACCTGCGTAACCTACAAACAGCTGGTCTGCCTGTCTTATCCTGGCTAGTCTACTAATGTAAAAACTTAAAACCCTCCTAGGGTCTAGTCTGTGTAACCTCTCTTCCTCTTTCCCCGGGTGAGGAGGAGGATAGAAAGATGGTAGGGTAATCTTCTGAGAGATATGGAATTCAGAAACTACCTTTGGGAGGAAATTAGGCTTCACTTGCAGGACAACTTTGTCTTTGTGAAAGATTGTATGAGGGGGTTTACAAGAAAGAGCTTGTAATTCGCTCACCCTTCTAGCAGATGTAAGTGCTATTAATAAAACAGTCTTAAGGGTAAGGAATCTTAACGAACAAGAATGGAGAGGTTCGTAAGGTGTACCCATCAGAAAGTTAGTACTAAGTTTAAATCCCATAGGGGAACCTGGAATGGTCTTGGGGGATAAACATTGGTTAACCCCTTTAGAAACTGTATAGGATGGTTCCTCCGCAGTACGCTTAAAGATAGATAGCGCTGCGAGATAGCCCTTAATGGTGCCAACTTGAAGGCCTGAATTTGCCAAATTAAGTAGGAAGGACAAAACCATTGGTGTACCACATGAAAATGGGTCGATATTCTGTTCTCTACACCAGCTGCAAAATCTGTTCCAACGGCAGCGGCATAAAGACATTGTTGCTGGCTTCCTTGCCGAAAGCAACACCTCCATAACATCATCAGGGAGGTCCCAATCCTTGTACCTCAGCCGTTCAGAAGCCAAGCGTGAAGGTTGAGGGTTTTGGTGTCTGGATGGAGAACCTGACCTCCCTTCTGTGAGAGTAGGTTCTCTCTGAGCGGAAGTCGAATTGGAGGGCAGATGGACAAGTCTAGAAGGTCCGGGTACCACGTTCTCCTGGCCCAATCCGGGGCAATTAGGATCATGGTTTGCCGGAATCTTCTCAACCTCCTGATCATTTGAGGAATGACAAGGACCGGTGGAAACGCGTACAGGAGCGGAAACTCCCAGTCCACTATGAACGCGTCTCCCAGAGCTCCTCTCAGAGGAAATTCCCTTGAGCAGAACAGGTCGTATTTCCTGTTTAGGCTGGTGGCGAACAGATCTACCTGAGGGGTTCCCCAAAGGGCGAAGATCTCTTGAAGGACTTCCTGAGCTAGCTCCCACTCGTGGGAGACTGTGTTCTGCCTGCTCAGAGCGTCCGCTGTCAAGTTCTTCTCTCCGGCTAGGTGAACTGCCGATAGAGAGATTCCTTCTTGGATTGCCCAAAACCAGAGCTGCATCGCCTCTCTGCACAGGGGTAGTGATCCTACGCCTCCTCTTTTGTTGAGGTAATGCATGGCCACCGTGTTGTCCGTCATTATCAGGACGTTCTTCCCTTGTACAGCTGGCAGGAAAGCCTTCAACGCAAGTCTGATGGCTCTCAGCTCTAACAGGTTGATGTGTAGTCTGGACTCCGATGGAGACCAACGACCGCTGATGGTCAAGTCGTTGGCGTGGGCTCCCCACCCCGTGAGTGAGGCATCCGTGACTACTGTTATCTCCGGCCAGGGTTGCCAAAACTGTTCTCCTTTCAGAATGTTCTCCTGACAGGCCCACCACTGAAGGTCTCGAGCCACCCTGCCGGGAACCTGAAGAAGATCTGTCATTCTCCCTGAGAATTGTGACCACTGAGTCCTCAGTGCCCACTGGAGGGATCTCATTCTCAGGCGAGCCTCTGGCACAAGGAAAATGCAGGATGCCATGAGGCCTAGCAACCTCAAAAAGTCGAAGGCTGGGAGACGTTGGGCATGTTGGAACTTGGTAACCATCTGTAGAATATCTTGAGCCCTCACCTCTGGTGGCGAGGCTTTTCCCAGGGAAGTATCCAGGATCGCTCCTATGAACTGGAGTCTCTGCGATGGTATCATTTGAGACTTCTTTAAATTGAGGGAGAAGCCCAGTTTGTGAAGGGAGTAGCACACGTGATTTAGCTGGATCTGAGCTTGCTCCGGAGAAACAACCCTGATCAGCCAATCGTCCAGGTAGGGGTAGACGTGAATCCCTTCCCTCCTTAGACTTGCAGCCACTACCGACATTAACTTGGTGAAGACCCTCGGGGCGGAGGTCAGCCCAAATGGCAGTACTCGAAATTGATAGTGAGAGTTGCCAATTGCGAACCTCAGGTATTTCCTGTGTTTGAGATGGATAGGCACATGGAAATAAGCGTCCAGAAGGTCCAGAGATACCAACCAGTCCTGAAACTGAAGGGCCTGGAGGATCTGAGAAAGAGTGACCATCTTGAATTTGTCTTTCCTGAGGAATTTGTTCAATTCTCGCAATTCCAAGATGGGTCTCAGTCCTCCGTCTTTCTTCGGAATGAGAAAGTAAGGGGAGTACCAGCCCTTGTTCCTCTCCGCTACAGGTACCGGTTCTATGGCACCTTTCTCTAGCAGGTCCAAAATTTCCTGCAAGAGGAGCGGATCTGGAGCCTTCTGAGAGCTGATCCCCGGTGGATGACTCTGAGGTATACGTAGGAAAGGCAGGCAGTAACCTTGGGCGACTGTTTCCAATGCCCAAGCATCTGACTTGATAGCCTGCCATACCGTCAGATGTTGAGTCAACCTGCCTCCTACAGGTGTCCTGTGAGGGGAGTCCTCAGAGTGGTTTTGGGGCGGCTGATGCAGATGCCGATGGTAAAGAGGCACCTGCTGTTGCTGCGGCTTTAGAATATCTACCCCGTCCACCTCGGGTAGTTCTTCTTTGACCCCTTTGAGCCGGTCGTCCTCTACCTCTTCCGAATGCGGAGTAGAAGCGAAAGGACTTGCCCCTCGCAGAGGTTCCTGTGGGACGAAAAGGAGTCTGACAGATTGCAGCTCCTAGGGATTTTGCTGCTGCTTTTGAAGTTTGCAGTTTCTCTAAACTGTCATCCGCCTTTTTCCCGAACAAAGAAGAGCCATCAAATGGCATGTTCAAGAGCCTGGCTTGCACATCTGGGGCAAAACCCGACTTTCTCAACCAAGCGAACCTCCTGGTTGATGTACTTGCCGCCATTGCTCTGCTGATACTGTCAGCCGAATCAATGCCCGTCTGGAGGGATTCGCACATAGCGTCTTTACCGTCCTGTATAATATTCAGGAACGCATCCCTTTCTTCTCCCTCCGGGATGCAGTCAGCCGCTGTAGAAGCACACTCCCAAAGTGTATGGCTGAACCTAGCAAGGGTGCAAGTAGCATTAACAGACTTTAACGCCATGCTACATGCTGAAAAGACTTTCTTTGCCATAGCATCATATTTTTTTATCGTCCCTGTCCTGTGGGACTGTAGGATAAGCCGTTTTGACATCGGTAGAGGATGCTGCTTGTACCACCAGACTTTCTGGGGATGGATGTTTAGACAAGAACTCTGGGTCTGTGGAAGATACCCTGTACTTTGCAGACAGTTTTTTATTTACTGCTGGTATTACATCTGGGGTTTCCCAGTTTGTCATGATCTTTCTCTGAAGAGCTTTATGAAAGGGCACCACTGGATCCTCTTGTGGGCCTTTGTCAAGAATATCCGTGAGGTCATCTTGCTGGAAAGATTGTGAAGGTGTAGACCACCCCATGAACTCTGTAATCCTGGCCATTAAGGCTCTGTAGGGGGTTTCAGCATGCTCCCCCGGGTCTGGCTTAGCAAAATCCACCTCAGGGGAAGTGTCTAACCCACTTGCCTCATGTAAAGAATCATGAAGATCCTTTAATCTGCGCTCTTCAGAGGAAAATTCCTCTCTAACTGGGGTTACAGGTCCCTGTAACTCAAATGTGTCTTGTTCAGACAAATCACCCTCTTCTAAAATTGAGGATATAGTTCTCAATTGTTCTGAACTCATAGGGAGTAAATCCCATTTCAAAGGCAGAGGGTGCCGAACTTGTCATTATTGGCCTCGAAAACGTCGATGTCGTCGACGCTGACGTCGAAGGCTTCGAGCGTGGCGTCGAAAACAGAGGTGGAGGCCTCGAGGACCTCGACAGAATTGGAATTCTACTCGACAATATCGACGTCGAGGGCCTGGGGATCGTCACTGGATGTGTGGTCACCGTGACTTTTCTCGGCGTCGACGCCGGTGTCGAGTCGACAGACCCTTGTGTCGAAGGTCCCTTCGACAACGGCGTCGAAGACATCGACCTCGACGGAACCTTCGTTGACGGCGTCGACGGAACCTTCGAGGAAGGTTTGGCGGTCATAGTCCTACTCGAGGGTTCGAGACGCGCTCGAGAGGTTTCTTTCGCCGGGTACTGCGACTCCCGGCGTTTTTGACCTTCGGGTCTTTCGACCAGAGCATCGCTCTCGGCAGTCTTCGAGGGGGTCGAGGCCGCTTTCTCGAAGACGCTCATCATATTTTTTCTGAATTCCTCCCATTCAATCCGGGAACTATGTTTCGTGGGGCAAGGGATTCTTTTTGGCGAAACAGAGGAAGAGGAAGACGGAGAAGGGGATCTTCGACGTCTTCTCTTCGAGTGCTTCGATCTCTAGGAGTGAGGAGACCCACTCCTAGACCTGGAGCGCGAATGGTGACGAGGAGACTAATGTCTCGACTTCGTCGACGAAGAAGAAGCTTTAAAAGTCTTACCTTTCTCCAGCTTCCCCCTACGCTCCTTCAGGGCCTTAGCTGTCATGGACATACAGTCCTCGCACTCCGAACAATGGTGTTCGGCTCCCAAGCACCACAGACAATTTCTGTGAGGATCCGTCAACGACATCTTTTTCCCACAATCTCGACATTTTTTGAAGCCGGATCGAGGAGTTGTCGGTTCCGACGAGGAAGCCATCGAGTACGGATCGAATAACTCGAGGTAAATAGGATTATCTGACTAAGAACTGAGCAACGGTATTCCGAGGCACCGAGTAGCGCGGAAAAACAGAACTGAGCAACGGACGCTGCGCGCGGCCTTTATAGGCAGGATGACGTCGAGCGTCGATACGGCGGCTGTCGAAGGACATCGACTCGAGGGACGTCGACGCGCAGCGCCCTCTGGAGAAAAAAATTTCCGAGGCCAGCAGAGCTGGAAGGATATATATCTAAGATGAGGAATACGTCGGAGGACACAATCCCTTCGAAATGAGAATTCTCCCTAACACTCAGGGACCTTGGTAGAGAGACAGAGCAGTCAAGACTCATCTTGAAAGGAACCCAGTTAGTAATACACAAAGAAACATACATTTATATTAAATTTTATAGATTATATTTACACAAGAGTAGCACAATAAACTAACACACATGGGTATACTTTACAGCAGCAGTCTCAAGGAAGGTCCTCTGGCACGGCTTTCAGCCACTTCTTTGGTCACTGTGCGGTTTGGGTGCCTTTTCTGCAGCACCAACAAAGGACTCTATACGCCCGGTCAATCTTCGTTGGCTTCTGCCGTTCCGCACTCTGATGAGGGGGTCTGGATGAGTTGGATTGGGTCTCTGGAGTATCGTTGAGGGCTCAGCAAAGACTCCAACTAATTCAGCCTTTCCACAACGATGCACTCTAAATGGGCAGCAGGTCTCCCGGTATTGGCGTTCCGCAGCTCTGGAAACCCACACGATCTCGAGAGATGGCTCAACACAAAGAACGGTTGTTCCCCCCCAGTCAAAAAAGGAGTCATCCTCTTCGGAGTTCCTCTGTCGCACAGAAAACAGGATTAGGACAGCAGTGGTCGCTTCACAGCATTGCAAAGGGTCTGCCGGCGTCTCCGGCTGCTGTCTTCTTCAGTTACTCCAGAAGCCTCACCTTTTATACAGTTCCAGCATTCACTCCTCTGCAATCTTACTCAGCAATTTACAGGAAGAGGCGTTTGGCTGTTCAATCAGGACAGAGACCCCCCAGTGGGAGCTGGTCCCGTTCAGGCACTCTAGCAGACAAAGGACAAGGGGGTGGATAACTCCTCCCCCACTTCCTGTTAACCCAGACACTCTGGAGCCTAGGCAGGGACACCCAAGGGTTTCTGCCAAAGGCAAAACACACACAAAGGCCACCCTCTCCTAGAATGGTAGAAAAGCTGACTAACATCCACGCTAGTAATGGCAAAAAAAATAAGCTAGGCCTTAAGTTAGTACTTGGGTGCCCCTTATTGTGCACTATCGGGCCTACGGTAGAACAATGACAATAGTTGGTAAAACAGGTCCACTGCCACCAGCCATAACTAGGAGATTGTCTCTGTGACTAAAAAGCATAGATAACGGGGATACTACTTATCCCTATGGCACTCCACATAAGGTGGTGTGTTCCAATCTCTCAGACTTTAAAGTTTTTGGTGAGATACTAAGGATCGATCCTTAAGAACTGTAGTTACTGTAGGATAAAGAAAAGAACCTCCAGTGAGGATCATAAGGGTCCCCAGCAACACTGCCCATAAGGAGCTGTGTGCTGCAATAGTAAAATACAGATGCCTGTAAGAGTTATGGAGGAAAATAGACTGCATAGTACAGGTAAAATACAAAGAATAGAGTTCCAAAAGACCGAGCACATTAGAATTAATGAGTGAAAAAAAGGCTCCATTCATTCAGGATTTCAGCAAAAATGGCTGGGCGGTCTCACTAGGACAGGGGATGAAGCATGAAAATTAAAGAACTCCTCCAGACTCGGGTGATCCTCTGTCTCCGTCCAAGTGCTGATCATCTGGAACTCCCTACACCTTCACATTCACAATATTGACAATCACCTGGCATTCAGAAGGCCCTCAAAAACTTGGCTTTTCCTTCCCTCCTCTTGAAACCCTCCCCCACTCTACACTTGATAGGCGCACAGAAACACTGACCCAAACACAACAGCACTCCTATATGACAATACCCCACGGATGCCGGCAGCATTCGTAGCGGCACACTGTAGCAAACTTTTGTTGTCCTCAAACAAAGCAACACACCAATACCCCCACGGATGCCAGAAGCGTTTAGAGGCACACCATAACAAACCATTGCCCTCCCTCACCCCGCCGCCCAGTCATCCCCCTGGGCCCTCTCCAAATGCTCAGACTTTCATTCCAGGAGACCACGAATAGCGAGACAAGCCAATCGCACTGGACCACCCAAGAAAAAGAACCTCAGTCGAACTCCAGCCAAGCCTATGGTACATATATCTTACACCACGTCTGTGGACATAGGCACGGCCACCCATCCACGCGCGTGTTCCCAGCGCGTCCACTCCCGATGGCCGCCATGGAAAGGGAAAACGGACTCCGTTTTCCCTTTCCATGGCGGCGCCATTTCCTTTTTTTCCCTCCCGAAATGCTGCAGCACCCGAAATGCCGCAGCAAGCTTTTAGTGCCCCGGTCACGCAATTTTTGTGGGCGGGGGTACTAATAGCAATAGAACCCTCGCGTCTGGGGCATTACCGACTCTGGTAATGCCCCGGGGCCTTCGGTAAGGCCCTCGCTTCACTCGGGTCCTTACCTATGGGCCCCGGGGCATTACCTGAGTCGGTAATGCCCCCGACGCTCGGGTTCTATTGCTTAAATAAATCTCCCTAACACAAAGGGCAGGGGAGTGAAAAAACTCCTCCCCCACTTCCTGTCTGACACACTGGAGCCTAGGCGAGGACGCCCAAGGGTTCCCCTCAAAGGCAAAACGCACACAGACCGCCCCCTCCCAGAATGGTAGAAGGGCAAACATAGAACAAGCACGCTAGAAATGGAAACATCTTCAGTTCCGGAAGCACCGCAAGACCACCCTTTTTGCTTCTGCCTTCGCTCTTCCTCTCCCCTGCTAATCTGTCTGTTTTGGCACCTGGCACCAGGTTTCGGGACTAGATCCCTGTCCTTCCAGCCACACACAGCACTGCCTGCAGGCAACCCCTGCACTTGGGTCTGTATCTGCAAACCTACAGTCCCCTTCCAGCACTAAGACATCGGTTGTCTACACCTTATTCTCACACTTCCCACCTGCTGGCCGCACTACCTGTTCTATCACGTGTTCAGCACTTTCCACTCACCCGCTCCCCTTCGCACTCTCTCAATGTCACTGGGCCTAGTAAGATTCTTTTGTCCTCCCTCGTTCCCCTCCCTTGCCTCGTCGCGCTCTGAAACACCTTTGTATGGGCGCAATACAAATAAAATATCATATCCCCTTAGCACTTTACATAAGGTGGTGTGTGCCAATCTCTCAGAGCATAACGTGTTAAGAAGGATACTAAGTATCCTTAAGAAGAAAGTTACTTGCCCATGGTAACATTCTTTCAACTGGATGTTCCTCCCACCTATTCCTTATCTTTGATATGTCCCAATATCCAGCTTGCCCCTCCAAGGCCTCCGTCTTGGCGTCGATGGTATAAGTAGCACACGCGCCCGTTGCTCAGTTCTGGTTTGACGAGTGAAGCACTGTCTTGTGTTAGACGGTTACTCCCCCAGAGAGAGCGCAGACTGCAACTGCAAGAGAAGTTTTACTGCAGGGTAGGTTGAGAGGGGCGATAAGAAATACGTGGGAGGAACATCCAGTCAAAAGAACGTTACCATGGGTAAGTAACTTGTTCATCGAACGGATTGTGTCCTCCCACATATTCCTCATCTTTGATACACTTCCAAAGCAGTTTACATAATTTGGAGGAGGGAGTACAATTTAAAGTGATCATGTATGCACAAAAATCAATACTGCTTTTCCAAAAGCAGAATCTTGGCTCGTGGAGTAATCTAGACTGTAGTATTTAGTAAAGGTGTGCACAGATGACCATGTGGCAGCGGCATATATATCCTTTATCAGAAATCCACTCTGCAACGCAGACTAAGCTGCAACACCCATGATCGAATGATCCATTAGATGTTCTGGAGGGTCTTTACCAGCCAGTCTAACATTCTAATATGGTTAAAATAATCCAGTTGGAGATGGTTGTTTGGTGATGGCTAGACCCAATTTGTGACCTAAGTAGCCCACAAAAAACTGGTCATTGTGCCACAGTTTTGCCAATCTGGAAATGTAAAAACTTAGTGCATGTCTAGGGTTGAGTCTGTGAAGTCTTTCTTCCTCTTTCCATGTGGTGGAGGATAAAAAGATGGTAATGTTATCTTCTGAGTAATATGAAACTCAGAAACCACCTTGGGGAGAAAGCTAGGCTTCACCTTTAGTACCACTGTCTTTATGAAAAACAGCATGAGGAGGCTTGCAGGATAAAGACTGCAGCTCACTCACCCTTCGGGCTGATGTTATTGCCACTAAGAAAACATTTTTTCAAGGTAAGAAGTCTTAATGGACAAGAATGTAGAGGCTCGAAAGGAGCACCCTTCAGGAAGTTTAAAACCAAGTTGAGATCCCACAGTGGGACTTAAAAGGGGGTCGGAGGGTAGACATTTAGTTAATCCCTTTAGGAATTCTATTACCAGAGGAATCTTAAAGTAGGAGACTTCCTATGAAGTGCGCTAGAAAGGGCTGCCAGATATCCCTTGATAGTACCAATCTGCAGTCTCAGATTTTCTAGATGTAATAGAAAAGATAACACCTTAGGTGTATTACATGAAAAAGGGTCAACATGCTCATCTCTACACCAGCTGCAGAACTTATTCCAACAACAGCTGTAAAAAGATTTGGTTGCTGGCCTTCTGGCCGAAAGCAAAACTTCCACTACGTCATGCGGGAGGTCCCAATCCTTATCTCAACCTCTCAGAAACCATGCGTGAAGGCTGAGAGTCCTGATATATGGATGGAGAACCCCGACCCTACTCTCGCCAGAGAAGGTCCTCTCTTTGTGGAAGATGAATCGGAGGGCAGAAGGTGCGGGTACCACGTCCTCCTTGCCCAATTCAGCGCAATTAGGATCATGGATTTCCTGAACCTTCTCAATTTCCTGGTTACCTGAGGAATGACGGGGACTGGAGTAAACGCGTACAGGAGTGGAAATTCCCAGTCCACCACGAACGTGTCTCCTAGAGCTCCTCTTGGGGGAAATTCCCTTGAGCAGTACAGCTCGTACTTCCAGTTGGCACCGGTCGCAAACAAATCCACTTGAGGGGTTCCCCAAAGGGTGAAGATTTCATGAAGGATTTCCTGAGCTAATTCCCACTCGTGAGAGATTGTGCTTTGCCTGCTCTGAGCGTCCGCCGTCGTGTTATTCTTCCCGGCTAGGTGAACTGCCGACAGAGAGATTCCTTCTTGTAATGCCCAGGACCAGAGCTGCATTGCCTCTCTGCACAGTGGTAGTGACCCTACACCTCCTCTTTTGTTTGTTGAAGTAGTACATGGCCACTGCGTTGACATTCTTTCCCCGTACAGACGGCAGGAAAGCCTTCAGCGATAGTCTGATTGCCCTCAGCTCTAAATTGTTGATATGTAGTTTGGAACCCGATGGAGCCCAACGACTGCTGATGGTCAAATCGTTGGTATGGGCTCCCCACCCTGTGAGTGAGGCATCCGTCACTGGTGTTTTCTCCAGCCATGGTTGCCAAAAAGGTTCTCCTTTCAAGATTTTCTCCAGGCAGGTCCACCACTGAAGGTCCAGCGAGAATGTTTGGGATTTGTAGGAGATCGGACATACTTCGTGATAACTGACCACTGGGTCCCGAGAGCCCATTGGAGAGATCTCATTCTCAGGTGAGCCTCTGGCACCAGAAACATGCTGGATGCCATGAGGCCGAGCAACCTCAGAAAATCGAAGGCTGGGCATTCTGAAATTTGGTCACTATCTGCAGAATGTCTTGAGCCCTCACCTCTGATGGCGAGGCTTTGCCCAAGGATGTATCCAGGACTGCTCCGACGAATTGGAGTCTTTGTGGTGGTATCATGTGGGACTTCTTGAAGTTGAGGGAGAAACCCAGCCTGTGGGGTGAGTGGCAAGCATAGCTGAGATGCTCAGGGCTTATTCTGGGGAACTGGCCCTGATCAGCCAATTTTCTAAGCAGGGGTAGACGTGAATCCCCCCCTCTCCTGAGACTCGCTGCCGCAACCGCCATTAGCTTGCTGGAAACCCTTGGGGCGGAGGTTAGCCCAAATGACAGAACCAGAAACTGATAGTGAGAATTGCCAACGGCGAACCTCAGGTACTGTCTGTGCTTGAGATGGATCGGCACATGAAAGTAAGCATCTTGGAGGTCCAATGATACCAACCAATCCTGGAGAGGGTCTGAAGGATCTGAGGAACAAGTTACTTTCTTAAACGTGTCCTTCCTGAGGAACTTGTTCAAGTCTCTTAAGTCAGTCCAGTATGGGTCTCAATAATCTGTCCTTCTTGGGGATTGGAAAATATGAGGAGTACCAACCTTGTTCCTCTCCGCTACAGGTACTAGTTTTATAGCACCTTTCTCCAGCAGGGTTAAAATCTCCTGCATAAGGAGCAGATCTGGAACCTTCAAAGAGTTGTTCGCCGGTGGATGACTGAGGTTTTTGTAGGAAAGGTAGGCAGTAACCTTGGGAAACTGTTTCCAATGTCCAAGCATCTGAAGTAATAGCCTCTCATTCTGTCAGATGATGTCACAACCTGCCTCCTACTGCAGTCTTGTGAATGAAGACCTCAGAGGTTTTGGAGCGGATGACACAGTGGCTGAAGGTAAGTAATCCCCTGCTGTTGCGGTCTTATTACCTCTTCCGCGTCCACCACGGGGGAATCGTCTTTGACCTCTTTGAGCTGGCTGTCCTCTGCCCCTTCTGAATGCAGAATAGCAGCGAAAGCACCTACCCCTCACCTGTGGGGCGGTTTGGAGTTTGCCTTATTGCAGCTCCAAGGGATTTGGCCACCGCCTTGGAAGTTTGCAGCTTCTCCAAACTCTCATCAGCTTCATTTCCAAATAGATGTGTGCCATCAAAGGGCATGTTGAGAAGTCTGGATTGAACGTCTGAGGCAAATCCTGACTTCCACAACCACGCCAATCTGTGGATCTCTGTACTAGCCGCCATAGCACTGCTGATGCTGTCAACAGTCGATACCAGTCTGGAGGGATTCCCAAATAGCATCTTTCCCATCCTTGACAATATTAACAAAAGCGTCTCGTACCTCCCCTTTGGGGATACGGTCAGCCGCCATGGAAATGCACTCTCAAAGAGTGTGGGTAAATCTTGCTAGCGTGCACGTAGCATTGGCAGATTTTAAAGCCATACTGTCAGCCAAGAAAACCTTCTTGGCCATGGCGTCATAGCGTTCATCAACCCTGTCCTGTGGTATCGTGGGATGGGCATTTTGTCTACCAGAGGAAGTGGCTGCCTGCACTACTAGACTTTCTGGTTTAGGATGCTTTGAGAGATACAGAGGGTCACAACGAGAAGCTCTGTATTGCGTTTCCCAATTGGAAGTCACTCATCTGCAAAGCCTGATGGAACGGGACAATTGGGTCCTCCTGTGGCGCCTTGTCTAGTATATCTGTTAAATCGTCCTGTTCAAAAACAGGTGTGGGTCTGGAACATCCCATATACTCCATGACTCTTGTCATGAGCGGTCTGTACGTTACTTCAGCATGGTCCCCAGGATCTGCCTTTCCAAAATCCATTTCAGGAGAATTATCAATAACACTTGCTTCATGAAGACAATCTTGCAAATTCTTCATGCGAGATTCTTCAGATACAAGTTCATCCGGCACAGATGGTGTCCCATACTGCAACCCAAAGGGTCTTTCTTCATCAGAGGATTCCTTTGAAGATAGTGTCTTAAAACTATTCTGAACGTGGTTGCGGTGTACAAATCATTTCATATAGTAGGTGTTATGGAAGTCATAACAGGAGCCGAAAACGATAGACGGTCTCGACACAAGTGTCGATGGCTTCGATGGAATCGATGAGGTCTTCGACGAAAGTGTTGAAGGGATTGACACATGCGGCCCCGAGGAGGTCTACACTCGAGGCGTCGATGGCTCCTCCATCGGCACCGGTGCCGAAGACGCACTCTTTGGAGCTGTATAGATTTGCTTCGGCATCGATTAAGTCAATGTTTTAAGTTTTGAGGAGGCTTTCTCTCGACTCGAGGGATGAGATCGCTCTCGAGGAGGGTCGACAGCCTGGTCTGAAGACGCACAGCTCTTGTGCTTCCGAGGCCTCATCGCCTCTAGGTGCTGTCGAGGGGGGCAAGGCCGCGTTCTCGAACACCTTCATCATACAGAGCCTGAACTCCTCCCACTGAGCCGGGGTACTAGATTTCGAAGGGCAAACAACCTGTCCGGGTGAACTAGATAACGAAGTGGACGGCAACCTATGGCGCCTCTTCTTGCCATGCCACGAAGACGCGGAATGATGCAAACCCCTTCTCGAACGGGAAGCGTTTAGACCTCTTACGAGGAGGAGACGATGGTCTTGACTCATCTGAAGATTTACATTTAGAAGGGGTAACAGGATTTTTGAGGCCTACCTCTTGCCAACTTCCCTCTGTGCGCTCTCAAGGCCTTGTCCGTCATTGACAAACATTCCTCACACTCCGAACACGGATGGTCTGAACCTAGACACCACAGGCAGATCCCGTGCGGGTCCATCACCGATATTGTAGCATCGCAGTCCCGACACTTCTTAAATCCGGACCGAGGTGTAGACTGCCAATAATGAAGCCATATCGGGTCAAAAACTTGATGAAATTTTGAAGAAATTCGAAGAAACTAGGAACTAAGCATTACGTTACCGAAGCTGTGAAGTGCGGAAAAACTGAACTGAGCAACGGGCGCTGCGCGCACAACTTATACCTGTGGTGATGTCGATGCCAAGACGTAGGCCTCCGGGGGACATAGACTCGACCAGGCACCAACGCACAGCACCCTCTACTGAAAGAAAAATTCCAGGGCAGCAAGCTGGATATTGCGAAAAATCAAAGATAAGGAATACGTGGGAGGATACAATCCATTAGAAATTTAGTTATTTGAGGATAAAGAATCACAAAGGGGAACTCAAAGGGTTCCCAGCAACACTGCCCATAAGGAGCTGTGTGCTGCAAAAGTTAAATACAAATGCCTTAAAAGAGATATGGAGGAAAGTAGACTCCATAGTCAAGGTAAAACGCAGAGTTCCAAAAGTCAGCACATAATGAAAGGAAAGACTCCACTTGTTCAGGATAGAAAGAAAACTGTCTAGAAGTCCAGCAAAAAGTGCTGGGGGTCTCACTAGGTGAAGGGATGAAGCATAAAAATGATACATTTCGCTAACACACACACCACTCATAACATTACATCCGCAGCCAATGGCGAAAAGCTGCTGAGAAAAGCTCCAACGCGCTCCATGGTGGCTGAAAACATTTCTGAAGCGAGACTGATGTGGGAGAATATATGTCAAAGATAGGCAATGTTTTAAAATGTTTTAACAGTCATGCCACTTTTGCTTCAGTTAATCTTACCTTCATCTCTTAAGGTAAAGCGACCCATTTGAGGGAAATCTTTGAATGTCTCAAGGCAGATGGTCCCTGCCGTTTTTAAACGGGCAATGCATACTTGATCTTGTTTTACAAAACGAGGCCGTGTCTTACTCTTTTCTCCCGATTTTTTGTCTACTAGGCAGATTAAGGCCTAAAAAGCAAAGTTACAACAGTATTTAAATATGTTTGCATCAGTTAAAATATAAAAATTCAGCAGACACAAACATGTTGCGTTAATGATTTCAGAGCTACGAGGCACAGAAAAGGTAATTCTTTCATCGTCTAACAAACATTGATTGTCCACACGTAGGTTTTTAACCCTTTGTTCATCCTCTAAAGAGTATATACCCACCACATTTTGCCCTCTCACACTACTTTCCAGTGGGATCCCCCTACAGAATCAAAAGGTTAATTGTAGTATTGCACAACAGAAGCAAGTCGCCGTTTTTCCAGCATGTGCATTTGTAAGTAAAGCTGCAGTAAAGAGTTCAAGAAGTGGGCTCTTACAGATCGAATTTACTAAATGAAATGCAGAGGGTCCTTTATTTGCAATCAGAGTGTGGTAAAATACTAAAGAACAAATAACTCAACTTTATTCTCTCTGATGGACACCAGCATCCTTCTGTAGATAACACCCTGGTGCGTGTGTGTCTCCCCACCAATAATTAACTCCTCGAACAGAAGAGTATCTGGAGGAGGCAGGTTTGTCTGGTGGTCTTTGTAAAACAGAAGGAACTAACAATGGGTTAACCTGCAATGCCCAGGCTTTTGAGGTATTGGAACTGCACTCCTGAATAAACTAAAGCAGACTATCCAAAAACTAAATGGTGAAAGCAATCAAAATTAAAGGGTTTTTGCTGTCTGAGTCACCAAGCGGCCAGCAGAACATTCAACTACTTTGAAGGGCTAAAGTATCAATGTTACTGTTAGCAGCCCTAGGCGAGTGCCCCTTGCTGCATTCACTGAATAAGGAGCAGGGGTTAAATGTAGAACTTCTAGCCTGGAAGATTTACCAACCAATACCAAAGTCTTTTCGGGACAACTTACATTTTTCAGAGAAGCAAATTGCCTTGGAATGAAAGATATGCCATCAAATAGGTCTAATAACAGCATGGAAATGAATGTGTAGCAAAAAGAACTAAAGTGTGCCTCTGGTGAAAGCACCCCAAGCATTTTTCCGGCTACTTTAATGACCTGTTTGCGCAATAAGTACTAATGTATGGACTCATCAGGGATGTGGATGTGCCCGCTGAGAGAACGGACGTATCTGTGTTCAAGTGTACCAAAGACGACATGTTACCTGTGCAAATAACCTTGCACAGTTCAGTCTCACATTGGAAGGTGTTGGCTTAAGAACCTTTATTAACTTGTGTATTTTTCAAAAAGTGGAAAAACCATATTCTATTTGCAGAGGGAGCATTACAGGTGCCCCTGTATTCGAAATTCAAGGCGAGAGTCTCAGGTAAAACCTGTTTCAATTATTGTGAAAACAACTGTTGTGCCCATTTATATACAAGACTAACTGGCCAGGACTAGATCTGTCTGGGATCCAAGTGATGGCAGGAGACAGTTCGGGAGAATTCTCAGAAATTTGCCAATTCCTTCCAACTTAAAGACCCCCAGCAACTTTGCTGGAGAGAGTGAGACTCTTCTTCGCACTCATGTATTTTAATGTGATTTTTAACTCTAGTTTCCTTTGGTTATGGAGTCTGACAAACTCCATAGCATCATCTTTTTACACTGACACATAGCATCTCCAGTGCAGTGACACAGGGAAGTCTTTCAGATTTCCAAGGGCAGTGAAGTGAAATTGACTTGACCTACTTTGTAACTTTCTAGACCCAGCACACACTATCTTACACTAGGGTGCTGGAGGGGTTACTTAGTATCCCCTTTATCTAGTTTCTAATGTAACAATTTTAGGTTACCCTTTCTACAATTAATGGCTGGTGGCAGTGGTTTACCTTTTACTACCATTGTGTGTTTTTACCGCGTGCTGCAATTGCAGCCTTGGTAAAGCACCCATGGTTGCCCATTTTGTCAAAATGTCCCTGGTTGTCTTTTTTCGCCATTTCTTGTTGGAAAGGTCCTTCTTGAGATTTACTCTGAGCGCCAAACCAGGTTTGGTCCCTTTGTTCTTTTTGTCTTTGGCGGGATTCACGAATGAAGCCGGCCTCTTGCTCCAGTATGCCTAGAAGGGGCAGGAAGTGAGGGAGGTGTCCGAAGCTCCCTGTACTTAATGCCCTTGATTACAGGATTGCACCAAAAGGTGATTGGGCGGCTGGCTGTCCGGCAAGGACAGCAACCCTGCTGTGTGATTGACAGCTACACTGGAATGAATGGGAGAAACCTGCATAAAAGGCAAGGCTTTTTGGCTTGGCAGGCAAAGTCGACCACTGGACGAAGGAATCCGAAGAAGAACTTGGAAGAGACGACTGCTGCAACTCCTGGACCGTTGGTCATCAGTGTGTGTGTACACACACACACACACACACACACACACACACACAACCCCCCCAATGGGTATACTACCATACAGAACAAATTAAAAACAGGGATTCATCCCACCATCAAGTCACCGCCCGCTGAATACACAGTGGAGATTGAGAGGCTCACCATCCTATCAAGAGGCAACACACATTGGACAGTTACACTCCGGCCTGATGAAAGTTAGCTAGAATATTGGGGCAAAGAAGTGTCGGCCCACAGTGAACTACAACCGAAACACGTGTAGACAAACAAAAAAACCCTGTAATAGCACAGAGGGCCACACCTTTGAAATGTGTTAGTATGAAGATGGTATGTATGAGTTAGGAATGAAGGATGAATGATGGGAGAAGCTGTGTATAGGGTGAGCCAATTATTTGTATGTTAAGTATTCATGAGTAAATATTCATTGCTTATGTTGTGTGAAATAAACATCATATATTGCTAAGATTTTGTAAAACTAAAGTAGAATCCAGTTATCTTTATCATATTGGTCCGTATTCTGAACCCCTAGCACATGGAAAGCCACAATATGGATCCCCTGGGTCAGGGACCAATGCCAGACCTCCTGAGCCTCTTTTGACAGGATCCGGGAATGTGTGCCGCCCTCCTTCCTCAAATATAACATTGTGGTGGTATTGTCTGCCAACACCCACACCAGTTTCTTGAATGCCAGGTAAAAACGACTTCAGAGCTCAGTGCACCGCTCTCAACTCTAGCACGTTGATATGCAATACTGTCTCCTCCCTAGACCATAGACACCGTACCTGTGACTCGTCGAAGTGCAATCCTACCACCCAACCTGGGAAGCATCTGCCACGATCGTGAAGTGAAACTCTGGTTCCAGCAGGGGCATGCCCTGTACGAGATTGTCTGTGCAAGTCCACCACGGAAGGGCTTCCACCAGCCCCCGTGCCACAACCACTTTGTCCGACCATAACCCTCGAATCTGCGACCACCTGTCTGCGAGGAATTCCTGCACTGGTTTCATAAACAGGTGGCAATTCGGAACGAGCAGAATGCATGACGCCATGGCTCCCAACAGCGACATGCAACTTCGGACTGAGACCACCATACCATGGCCCCACTCGCCTGCCTTGGACCGCAGCTTCACCACTCTTTCGCTGGAAGGTTTCACCAGATTTCTCTGGGTAAGAAACTGAGCCCCCAGAAATACCAAATCCCTGGACCAAGTCAGATAGGTTTTTTCGAAGTTGACAGCGAATCCCAGCTGTTGCAACAGGTCGATGGTCGCCATGAGACTCCAACGTCCGTTCCGGTGACAGCCCCCTTACCAACCAACCAATCGTCCAGGTAGGGGTACACATGATGGCCTTCCGTGCGGAGGAAGGCAGCCACCGGAGCCAGGCACTTTGTGAATGTCCTCAGACTACTTCAGGCCAAAGGGGAGGACACATAAGGAACAAGTTACTTACCTGTAACTGTTGTTCTCCAGCATGGGTCTGGCATGGATTCACATGCTCATGAATATTCCCCGTTGTCTGGCCCGGAATCCTCGGTAAAGAAAAAAATCTGTATAAGTTTCGTTTCTGATCTGTTTTTTCAGTAGTAACCAATCACTGGTCTCTGGGTCATACTGCCCCCAGACAATGACTGACCTCTCCCTAAGCCCCGCCTCTGGCAGCCATCCTCAGATTTGGTAGCACGCAACGTCGCAGTATGACCAAGTGAAGAGCCGCAGAGGGGTAGGAAGGAGGGTTCGTATGTGAATCCATGCCAGACCCATGCTGGAGAAGAACAAGTTACTTTCTTACCTGGTAACGTTCTTTCGATGGGATGGTCCGACGACGTATTCCATATCTATGACATGTAATCACCACAGCTGTGCTGCTTCGGAAACTTTTTTCGGCGTCTGCGTCCTGCGTCGATGCGCCGTCGTCGAGGACATCCTCCGACGTCATCTGATGTGATAAGTAGGACGCACGACGCCCGTAGCCTCAGTTGTAGTTATGTCCCTCAGAACGTGTGACATTAGTCAACTGCCAGTCAGACACAAAGCCTTGCGGAACGTAAGCTGCAATCGCAAAAGAAATCCTGCAGCGGGGAAGGCAGGGCGGGAGCGATATGGAATACGTCGTCGGACCATCCCATCGAAAGAATGTTACCAGGTAAGAAAGTAACTTGTTCTTCGAGGGGATTGGGTCCTCCGACGTATTCCATATATATGAGACTCCCAAAGCAGTACCAGAGCAAGGAGGAGGGAAAGAATTTAGAATCAAAATTTAGAATAGCCAATCAAATAGAGCAAAGGACCGCCTTGCCAAAGGCCAGATCCTGTCCTCGGATGGAATCGAGGGAATAGTGACGTACAAATGTATGTACTGAAGCCCAGGTGGCTGCATCACAAATGTTGCGAATAGGAACACCCCTCTGCAGGGCAGTAGATGCAGCCATACCCCTGGTCGAATGGGCCCGCAAGCCAGCCGGTGGGTCCTTACCCGCCAAGCGGTAACACTTCGAGATGGCCAAAATAATCCAGCGAGACAAAGTCTGTTTCGTCACAGCTTGCCCCAAACGCTTTCCAGCGTAACCAATAAAGAGTTGATCGCCCACTCTGACCCGGGACATGCGTGAAACATAAAAGCTTAAAGCTCTCCTAGGATCAAGCCTATGGAGCCTCTCCTCTTCCTTACCAGGATGCGGAGGAGGATAGAATGCCGGAAGAACAACCTTCTGTGCCAAATGAAATTCCGTCACTACCTTCGGAAGAAAAGAAGGACGAACCCTAAGGACAACCCTTTCCTTGTGAAATACAGTGAAGGGTGGCTTAACTGAAAGTGCCTGTAACTCACTCACTCTGCGAGCGGAAGTAACCGCAACTAAAAACACAGTTTTCAGAGTTAACAGCATCAAAGGGCAAGAATGTAAATGCTCAAACGGAGCACCCATAAGAAACTTAAGAACAAGGTTTTAATCCCAACCGGGCACCAGGAAAGGTGACGGAGGGAACACATGAGAGAGCCCTTTCAGAAACTGTGAAATTAAAGGGATTTTAAAGTAAGAACACTCTTCAGACGAGCGCTTAAAGATGGACAGCGCCGCCAGGTAACCTTTAATGGTACCCACTTGCAAGCCCCTGTGGGCCAAAGAAAGTAAAAAGGACAGAACCATGGGGATGTCACATGCAAAAGGATCCACATTCTGAACTCTGCACCAGTCGCAGAACTTACGCCAACGGCAACGGTACAGAGACTTTGTTGCTGGCCTTCGGGCCGAAAGCAACACCTCCATCACGTCTTCAGGGAGGTCCCAATCCTTATACCTCAACCTTTCAGAAGCCAAGCGTGAAGGTTGAAGGATCTGACCTCTGGATGAAGAACCTGACCCCCCTCCCGTGAGAGCAGATCGTCTCGGTAGAGAAGACGACGTGGAGGGCAGATGGACAAGTCGAGAAGGTCCGGGTACCACGTCATCCAAGCCCACGCCGGGGCAATGAGGATCATCCGGGAACCGAACTTCCGTAACCTCTGCAGCACTTGCGGGATGACGGGGACTGGAGGAAACGCGTACAGCAGCGGGAATGACCACTCCACCACAAACGCGTCTCCTAAGGCTCCTTTTGGAGGAAATTCCCGCGAGCAAAACCTTTCGCACTTCCAGTTGACACTGGAGGCGAAGAGATCCACTTGAGGGGTCCCTCGAAAGGGCGAAGATCTCCAGGAGAATCTCCTGAGCCAACTCCCACTCGTGAGAGATCGCGCTCTGCCTGCTCAGAGCGTCTGCCGTCACGTTTTCGTCTCCGGCCAGATGAACTGCCGAGATCGAAACTTCCTGCTGGATGGCCCAGATCTCGAGCTGCATCGCCTCCCTGCACAGAGGAAGTGACCCTGCCCCTCACTTTTTGTTGAGGTATTGCATGGCCACTGTGTTGTCCGTCAGGATCAGGACACTCTTTCCTCGCACAGTCGGCAGAAAAGCCTTCAGGGCTAGCCTGACGGCCCTCAGCTCCAACAGATTGATATGGAGTCTGGACTCCGACGGAGACCAACGACCGCTGACTGTCAGCCCGTTGGCATGAGCTCCCCATCCCGTGAGGGATGCATCCGTCACGATCGTCACCTCCGGCCAGGGAAGCCAAAATGGAGCCTCCTTCATCAAGTTGCCTTCAACGGCCCACCACAGAAGGTCCCGGGCGACCGAGGGCGGCACCTGAACCGGGTCCGATATCCTGCCGGAGGACTGCGACCATTGCGTCTTGAGTGCCCACTGCAAAGATCTCATCCGCAGGCGAGCCTCTGGCACCAGAACAATGCAGGATGCCATGAGGCCGAGCAACCTCAAGAACTCGAACGCTGGGAGCGCCTGGGCATGCTGAAACTTGTGCACCATCTGCTGAATGTGAAGAGCCCTCACCTGGGGAGGAAAACACTGCTCCAGGGAAGTGTCGAGCACTGCTCCGAAGTACTGGAGCCGCTGTTTTGGCGTCAAATGGGACTTCTTTAAATTGAGGGAGAAGCCCAGCCTGTGAAGGGAGTGGCAGGTGACGGACAGATGATCCAGGACTTGCTCGGGAGAGCTCCCCCTGATCAACCAATCGTCCAGGTAGGGGTAGACGTGAATCCCCCCCTTGCCTGAGATGCGCTGCCACCACCACCATGAGCTTGGTGAAAACCCTTGGGGCGGAGGTCAATCCGAACGGCAGGACCCGAAACTGAAAATGCGAGTCGCCAACCGCGAACCTCAGGTACTTCTTGTGCTTAGGATGGATCGGCACATGGAAGTAAGCATCCTTGAGGTCGAGTGACACCAACCAGTCCTGAAGCTGAAGGGCCTGGAGGACTTGAGAGTGTAACCATCTTGAACTTGTCCTTCCTGAGGAGTTTGTTCTGCTGTCCCCTAGGACGAAAAGGCGGAGGTTGGCGAACTGCAGCGCCCAACGACTTCGCTGCAGCTTTTGAGGTCTGCAACCTCTCAAGGCTCTCGTCAGCCTTGCTGCCAAAAAGGTGTTCCCCGTCAAAGGGCATGTTGAGGAGCTGGGACTGCACATCAGGAGCAAACCCCGACTTCCGCAACCACGCAAACCTGCGTATCACGGTGCTCGCCGCCATGGACTTACTGACGCATTCAGCTAAGTCCAAACCCGACTGAACGGACTCACACATGGCATCCTTACCATCCTGGACCATAGCAAGGAAACCATCCCGTTCGTCCCCTTCGGGAATATGTTCAGCCGCTAACGCAACACAGTTCCACAGAGTGTGTGTGAAACGAGACAAGGCACAAATGGAGTTGGCCGCCTGAAGCGCCATACCACCAGAAGAAAACACTTTCTTCGCCCAGCCATCAAAACGTTTGTCGTCCCTATCAGGAGGGATGGTAGGGTACGACGCCTGCTTTGCCGGGGCTGAATGCACCACCAAACTCTCAAGTAGCAGGGGTCGCTACTGGCTGGACGGTATTTTCGCGACAAGGATCTGCCCACCGCCGAGAGACTCTCCGGAGCAGTCCAAGCCGCCGCCACCCTTCTCTGAAAAGCCATATGGAACGGCAGTACCGGGTCAGTTGTGGGACCAACATCAAGGATGTCCGTTAGATCATCCTGCACAAACTCCCCTGGGGGAGCAGACCATCCCAAGTACTCCGAAACCCAAGCCATAAGGCGCCGGTACGAGGAATCGGCATGAGAGCCAGGCTCAGGCCTACAAAACTCCACCTCCGGAGAGGTGTCCAGTCCACTGGCATCATGCAGTGACTGCCTCAAATCGTCAAACTGACTATGGCCCGAGACAATTTCATCAGGAACCTGACTAGGAACCAGGCCATCAGAATCCTTATCCGCCTCTGAAATATATTCCAGGTGGCGAAAAGAAGGCACCGGAGATTGCTTGCTCTTAACCAGAGCATTCCTAGGGGGTTCCCCCGTGCCACGGGGTACCTCCGACACGAAAGGCGTCGATGGCATGGAGCGAGTCGGCGCCGGCGTCGAGAGAACAGGCATCGGCGCTGAGGAAATCGGCGTCGACGTCAGATGCAGCG
This sequence comes from Ambystoma mexicanum, assembly GCF_040938575.1. Taxonomy (NCBI): domain Eukaryota; kingdom Metazoa; phylum Chordata; class Amphibia; order Caudata; family Ambystomatidae; genus Ambystoma; species Ambystoma mexicanum. The sequence continues at coordinate 1,282,370,822 of NC_090923.1, read as the reverse complement.
CCGCCAGCATCGGCTGCGTCGACACAGCCCTCGAAGCCGGAGCCCCGAGCGTGTCCTTCGACGACTTGAGCGTCGACGGCTTCGACGACTTCCTCGGAGCCTCGAGAAAGCCTGTCGACGCCCTCGACGCCTCAGACGTCAATGTCTTCCTCGAAGACCTCAGGTGCACACGGTCTCGAACGAACGGGACCTCTCCCGTGACTCGTGCCGACCACTCTTGTAAGCGGTGCCTCTCGACCTCTCACAACCGACCCCACTCGGGGGCGCGGACGGCTTAGTACCCTGCGACTCAAGAATCGCCAGCATTTTCTTCCCGAAGGAAGCCCATTCCTCCGGCGTCGCACGGCTGGTGGTGTAAGCGACGTGCTGGGCAGAGTCCTCCGAAGAGGACCTGGAAGACGACCAGTGTCGGCGCTTTCGAAGAGGCTGAGGAGTGGCGAGACCGACTCCTAGAAGGAGACCCACGAGACTTCCGACGATGACGCGGAGAGTCACCCCTCGAATCATCCGTCGAAAGCCCCGCAGACTTCGACTTCCGGGGCTTGGACACCCGACCTACCGACAACAACTTCTTACGTTCACGTAAGGATTTGGACGTGAGCGACTGGCAGTCGATACAGTCATCCGTGTCGTGGGCCTCCCCGAGGCACCAGAGGCAGGCGTCATGTGAGTCCGTCACCGACATCTTGGACCCACAATCCCCGCACTTCTTGAAGCCCGGACGCGGGGTCGAAGACGAAGTAGAAGACATCTTCACACGAAGGATTTTCACAAAAACGAACAGGTTCGAAAAACCGAGAAGAACAGAACTCCAAAGAGTTGAGGCGTTAACCGAGATTCACGAACCAACACGTTCGCGGAAAAAACGGACCTGAGGCTACGGGCGGCGTGCGTCCTACTTATCACATCGGATGACGTCGGATGAGGTCCTCGACGACGGCACATCGACGTCATCGACGCAGGACGCAGAAAAAAGTTTCCGAAGCAGCACAGCTGTGGTGATTACATGTCATAGATCTGGAATACGTCGGAGGACCCAATCCCCTCGAACAGTTACAGGTAAGTAACTTGTTCCTTCTCCAGCATGGGGTCTGGCATGGATTCACATGCTCATGAATATAAGAATACATAGCAGTACACACATGCACAACCACGGGAGGTGGCAAAGGCTCAACATTAAGCATTACATCAAAACTAAACATTAACCAATTCTTAGCTCCTCACCAGGCTCAACTTAGGCGAACAGGTTGCGCAGCACTGCTTGGCCGACCCTGGACTCCTCCCTGGAATCCCGGTTGACGCAGTAGAATCTCGTGAAGGTGTGCGTCGACCTCCACGTAGCAGCCCTGCAGATGTCCAGCAGGGGCACACCAGACAAGAAAGCCGTGGTAGCAGCGATAGCGCTGGTCGAATGGGCTCTCGGACGGCCGGGCAACGGTCGGTTTGCCAACCGATGACAGTGCATGATGCCAGAGAGCCATCTGGAAATGGAAGCCTTCGAGAGAGCCTTCCCTTGGTTCACAGGTCCAAAGGTCACAAATAGCTGTGATGTCTTCCAAAAACTCTTTGTGCGGTCCACGTAGAACTTCAACGCTCTAGCTACATCCAGCGAGTGCAAAGTCCTCTCGGCCGGCGACGAAGGTGACGGAAAGAATACAGGTAACACCAAGGGCTCGTTGAGGTCGAAGTCCGACAGCACCTTGGGCATAAAGGAGGGGTGCGTCCTCAGCACCACCCTCGTGTCATGAAAAGTCAAGCATGGAGGCTTGCAGGATAGGGCCTGGATCTCTCCCACTCGTCGTGCGGAGGTGATGGCCACAAGAAACGCAGTCTTCCACGACAGGAACTTCAACGGTGCCGAATGCAGGGGCTCGAATGGCGCCCCCGAGCCTGGTCAGCACCATGTTGAGCTCCCACGCCGGGGGAGGGGCCTTCACCAGCGGGAACGATCGGAAAAGTCCCTTCATAAATTCCTTCACCAGGCGATGGGACCACAAGGACGACCGTCCTGTGGTTCTGGTGTATCGGGAGATTGCAGCCAGATGTATCTTGATGGAGGCGTGAGCCAGTCGGTACGGCAGCACTTGAGGGGCCGTAATCCGTAGAGGGTAAATCTTCTGTGCACGGCACCAGACAGAGAACCTTGTCCACTTATGTCCGTAGCACTTGAGAGTTGAGGCCGCCCTGGCCTTTGCAAGAACCTCTCTGCAGTCAGCCGGGATATCGTACCCTCCAAACTCTAGTGCTGCAGGAGCCAGACCTGCAAGTTCAGCGACTCTGAGTCGTGATGAAGTATGGCGCCTCCTTCTCTGGAGAGAAGATCCACGTACGTCGGCAGCTTGACTTGTGGGGACGCTGACTAGTCCAGAAAATCCGCGAACCAGATCTGCCTCGGCTATGCCGGTGCGATGAGGATCATTCTGCACCGGGACCTCTTGAGCTGGTTGACGAGTCTGAGCAGCAACGGCAACGGAGGGAACGCATATAGGAACAGGCCGTCCCAGGGGAACGAGAAAGCATCGCCCATGCTCCACGGATGGGGAAACCTGCTGGCGAACCTCTGGCACTTGGGAGGTCGTCGCCGTCGCGAACAAGTCGATCTGCGGTTTTCCCCATCGTTGGAAGAGTGGATCCACTTGACCCTGACGTAGGTCCCACTCGTGGCACGAGCGCAGCTCCCTGCTGAGTGAGTCGGCAATGGTGTTTTTTATCCCTGCCAGATGAAAGGGCACCAGAAACATCCCTTGGGCGACGGCCCAATGCCACAGATCCTGGGCTTCCTTGGAGAGGGCCGGCGATCTGGTTCCTCCCTGCTTCCGGATGTCGAACATCATGGTGGTGTTGTCGGTGAAGATTCTCACCACCTTGCCCTTGAGGGATGGGAGAAAGGACCTGAGGGCCCAGAACACTGCACGGAGCTGCAGGATGTTGATGTGGAGCGGCTTCTCCTCCGGCAGCCAAAGGCCTCTCGTGTGAAGTTCTCCGGTGTGCGCTCCCCACCCTTCCAGGGAGGCATCCGTCGTCACCGTTATCTGGTGAGATGGAGTCTGAAAGTCTGTGCCCGCCGTCAGATGAGCGCGGGTGCCCCACCACCGGATCGCTCGTCGGAAGGTCTCGTTGAGCGGGATCCTGTCCTCGAAGCTGCCCGCGCTTGGATCCAGCGGGCGTCGAGGAACTCTTGCAGAGGGCGCATCCGAAGCCTGCACAGGCGCATGAGATATATGCAGGAGGACATCATCCAGAGGAGGGACTTGATGGACCTCACCCTGGCCAGCAGACACTGCACCTTGCCCAGGATGGCCTTCGTCCTTTCCTCCGACGGAGAGGCCAGACGCGCCACTGTGTCGAGCTTGGCTCCCAGAAACAGTGCGACTTGCGACGGGACCAGGTGGGATTTGGGAAAGTTGATGGAGAATCCCAGGTCCGTGAGCAGCTGGAAGGTCTTTGCTGTGTGTTCTACGGCGAGCTCCCTTGTCCTTGCTCAGACGAGCCAGTCTTCCAGGTAGGGGTAGATGTGGATCCCCTGCAGGCACAGCCGTGCAGCCACCGGTGCGAGGCACTTAGTGAACACCCTGGGTGCCGACTTCAATCCGAACGGGAGGGCCTTGAACTGGTAGTGCCATCCTTGGACCACGAACCTGAGGAACTTTCGGTGTCCTTTTAGAATGGGCATGTGTAAGTACGCATCCTCCAAATCCAACGACGACAGGAAATCGCCCTCCTCCAGCTGTCCCAGCACGTGCTGGAGGGTGACCAACTGGGACTTCTGTGCCTTGATGCACTTGTTCAGTCGTCGCAGGTCCAGGATGGGGCGCCATCCTCCGGTCTTCTTTTTCATTAGGAAGTACCTTGAGTATACTCCGGAGCCCCGGAGCCTCTTCGGGACTAGCTCGATGGCACCTTTTTTGAGCATCGCCCTAACCTCCAATAGCAGTTAAGGGACGTGATTTTCCTTCCTGGCCACAGGTGGAATGTGGGGGCACTTTTTTAGAAATTCGAGGGCGTGCCCCTGGGCCAGGGCGTCCAGCACCCAACGGTCGGTGGAGATGGACTCCCACACGCTGATGAACTTCGCCAGCCGGCCTCCCACCGGGGTGCTTCGGTGGGGGCCAGACACCACGGTCGGTTCAATCTTGCTTGAAGGACGCCTTGCCGCCTTGGCCTCCCTGGCGACGACGGCGGGGTCCACGCGACTTGCCTCATCCTCTATAGGCTTCCTGCGACAAGGAGCGGGCCGCTTGGCGTTATGTAGAGGAGCCACTGCTAAATCCCTTGGAGGCACCCTGCTTGCCTCCGGTGCTCTGGAGAACGCTTAGGGCCTTAGCTGTCTCCGTGTCCGCCTTGATGGCTTGGAGGGACTCATCCACTGTTTTCCCAAACAGATTGTTCCTGTCGAACGGCATGTCCAAAACATTGGCTTGTACGTCCTGGCGGAAATCCGTCGCCTTGAGCCACCCTCGTCATCTAAGGCAAACGCTGTTGCCTAGCTGGTGGAAACCAGTGTCGGCAAGGTCCGTTGCCACCGTAATGGCGTGGTCCGACGCCACTTTGCCTTCTTGCAAGATCTCCAGGGCCTCTGCCCTCTTGTCGTCTGGTAGGAAATCCAACAGGGGGGCGATCTTGTACCATAACTCCCTGTCGTAGCGAGCCACAATCGCGAGGGCGTTGGCCGTCTTAATCGTTGTTGCCGCCGACGAGATAACTCGTCCCATTGCGTCCAGCTTCTTTCCTTCGCTGTCCGGCAGGGAAGTTGACGTTGAGGCCGATGCCCCCCCCCCCCCCGCTTTCTTCTTGGCCGCCGCTGAGATGAGTGAGGGGTCGGTTGTGCCCTAAGGCACAAAGGGGCTGCGTCGGGGACCCGGTACTTCTTCTCGTACCGATCCCTCTTGGCAGGCATCGTAGACGGGTTCTTGAGAAGGGTGAGGCCCTCGTCCCAGATGTCATCCAGCAGAGGCACGGCGAGGAATGTTTTCCTCTTGGCCTTTCGCCGTTGGTAAAGGAAACCTTCCTTCTCTTCGGGGCAGAGCTGAAAAAGCTTGGATGCCCTGGCGATCATTGCATGGAAAGATCCGATCTCGTCAGGTGGGGAGGCCTGGGCTGGGGGCGATGGGAGCTCCGTCCCATCGTCACCGCCGCCGTCGTCGGTACCCGTCGTGGCTGTGTCCGTTCCCGTGTCATCCCCTGGGACGGGGGCAAAGGTTGAGTAGGCCGCGAGGGCTGAAAAGGTGGGGCTGGATGGATCCGTCTTCTCTTGTTCAGGGGGTGTCCCGCCGGGCCTGGCTCCTCAGTCGAACCTGGTTCCGGTTCCTCCGTCAGTTTTAAGGGCCTTTATTTCTAGACGCCCCTTCACTGCAGTTTCAGAAAACGGGTGGCGCATCGTGCGCAGACCCTCTTGCCACACATGGTCCAGAATCGGAACCGAGAAGACTGCCTTCCTTCGCTGTCCCCTATGGTCGAAGAGAAAGCAGTCCTTTCGTTCTTCAGGAGCCAGGCCAAACTCCTGACATGTCTTCGCCATCATGGCATGTAACGCCCCAACGTCATCCAGCGGAGACGGTTGTGCCGGGCTACTAGGCTGCTCCACCTCAGGATCCGTATCCCAACCGCACCGGAGGAAACCTTTTAGGGGCCTCACAAGGCGCACACTCCACCACCAGAGCCACCGGGTTCGGAAGCCTCGCATCCAGTTGCCCCAACGACGACTGGAGCGTATTCAACACCTGCAAGGATAGAAGGGACTGTTGATCCACCAACGGGTAAAGGGGCAGCCCAGCAAATCAGCTCCTGTTCCTCCTCCATTCCTGAGTAAACAGAGTACACAGCGGGTTCCTGTTGCAGAATGTCCACTGGAAGCATGGGTCCGATTGCCACGCTCCTCCCGTCGGCAACAACCTCTCCGAATCCATCTGCGCCAACGAAAACAGGGGCCACTGTCAGTAACAGCCGTGGACGGGGCCGACGACACCACCGTCGATGACGGAAGAGCAGATGGTACTGCCACCGTCGATGAGGGAACATCCGTCAATGACACTCTCGTCGTCGGAACTGAGGCCTCCACGGGCTTAGATTTCTCCGGTGAAGCAGACTTCTTGGAAGAGGAGCCGGAATGGTGCTTCGAGGAGGAAGACTCCCTTGGCTTCGCTGGTCCTCTGTCCGACGCCTTAAACTTATCGGCCCTACCACCGGGCACCTTTCGACTTGTCTGGCCGATGCGACTTGGACAGCGAGGAGCCTCTCGCCCATTTTTTAGTGATGTGACCTGGACGCAGAGGACTTGCTACCTTTCCCCACCTCCGAAGTTGGCAACTCCGACTGTTGCTTCTTAGCCGGGGGGGGGGTTCCGCCAATGCCCCCCAACGATGCCTTACCTGCCGTCACCAAAGACTGGCTCCCACGGGCCGAACCCACCCCCGAAGCCGGGTAAGTGCCCTTGCTGAGCCGGCGGTTGCAGTCTTTAAAAGTCTTCTTTGAAAATCCTTGGCATATCTCGCAGGCATTAGCCGAAAATGATGTGGGTATAGACAGTAGAGACAATCCATATGACTAACCCCTTCGAACACCTTCAGGCCGCAGGTAGCACAAGGCCTAAAAAGCGGATTTTTCTTGGCCACAGATGACATTCTGGCCAGATACGAAAAGGCATGTGCAAACCACAAAGAAATACGAGGTGATCCCAACAGTTTGGAGACAGTGACTTCAATAGCTAGGGTGCCGGGGACATTACTATCTTACTGTTGCATTTAGAATACTTTTAGAAATTGGTTAAAGGAACAGGTTATTAGAACAAACAAGAGATCACAAATATTCTTAAGCAGGCAAATACTTACAGATCCCCTAAGCAGAGTTTCAGTGTAATAGGCCAAGCCAAAGTCAATGGGCAAAAGTCTTATATGGACTGAAGGGCTTCTGGCAGGTTAAGTAGAAAAAGTCGTCGCACAATGTTTTAGAAGTCTTTGAAGAAAAGAAGAATCAATGTAGGGCCACAAGCTGTTTAGGCTTGTGAGTAGTAGACGATGCAAGCAACTCTACAATGAGAAGAAAGTTCTCTCAGACTTTACAGTACCTTTGTATTGAAGAAAAAGTGCAGCAGGGGACTCCTGTTCCTGGGCCTCAGTCATGGGGACAAGAGTGAGGACTTCTGGGGACTCCTGCACTGCAATGGGACGGTCACCGCTCGCAATCGTCAATCTTTCCAACAAATGGCACTTCGGTGTTTCAGCTCCTCGCAACTACCGCAAATAGCAACACTGTGGTTTCTGGCTGTTGAGATGGACTTTCCTTGCTTCTGGGGTCCGGCACTCTTGAGCGGGCTCAGTCTCAGTCAGTCCTGCTTCCTGGGAGTCTGGAGTTTCTTCCTGGAGCTCTTGGTCAACTTAAAAGCAGCGCACTCAATCTGGTGTTCTTCTCCCTGGCATTTCGGTTTCCAGCAGCAACTCTGAATGTCCAGACGGCTTACTTTGGAGTTGATTGGTCCCACCAACTCAAAGGGAGAAGTCGTCCTTGCAGGGGTTTCTCGGTCGATATGAATTTGGAGTTTCATCACAGCAGCAGGGCTTCACCGGGCAAACCAACAGTCCAGGAGTTGCAGTAGGCGTCCTTTTCAAGTTGTTCTTCGGTTCCTTCGGCCAGTGATCGACTGCCTTCCATGCCAAAAGCCTCACCTTTTATTCAGTTCTCGCCCATTTATTCCAGCCCAGCTGTCAGTCACCCAGCAGCGTGGCTGTCCTTGCTGGACAGTCAGTCGGCCAATCACTACAGAGTGCATTTGGGTCTCCTAGGAGACTTATGGGGAGTTTCGGGCACCTCCCTCACTTCCTGCCCACCCCAGACATCCTGGAGCCGGAGGTGGGCTTCACTCGTGAATCCTGCCAAAGGCAAAGTGAACAAAGGGACCAAACCCTGGCTTGGCGCGCAAAGTAAATCTCAAGAAGGACCTTTTCATAAAGAAAAAGACCGGGGTCATTTTGACAAAAATGACACCCTTGGGTGCTTTACTGCAGCTGCGAAAGCAGCCCGCAGTAAATGCACACCACAGTAGTTAAAAGTAAACCACTGCCACCAGCCATTCATTGAGGAAAGGGTAACAAAAATGTTGCATGAGAAGCTAGACAAAGGGGATACTAAGTAACCCCTCCAGCACCTTATTGTAAGATAGTGTGTGCTAGGTCTAGAAAGTTACAAATGTAAAGTCAATTTCACTTTACTGCTCTGGGAAACAGTATTTTATCCCAGAGCAGGTATTTAAACCTTTGGGAAATCTGAAAGACTTCCCCCTGTGTCACTGCAGTGAAGGTGCTGTGCGACACAATGTAAAAGATGATGCCTATGGAGTTTGTCAGACTCCACAACCAAAAGAAACAGAGTTCAAAAATCACATTAAAATACATGAGTGGGAAAAAGGGTCTCGCTCTCTCCAGGTTCTTCACTCGTTGAGTCCTGCACTCTGGTGAGGGGACTCGAGCTCTGGTCGTCCTGCTTCTGGAGGGTCCTGTGGAGACTCCTGGAGCTTCTGGCCGGATCACAGATGTTGCACGGATTTCTCGACCACTGGCACTCGGTTCCTGCAGCAGCAAAAAGGTACAGCCAGTCGGGGAAGTTGGTCCAGTGGAGTTTGTCTCGGGGTTAATTAGTTCCACTAACCCAAGAGAAGTCCCTTCCAGATAGTCGATAAGAAAAAGGAATTTCAGCACAGCAGCAGGGCTTCACCAGGCAATTCAAAGGTCCAGGAGGATGCAGAAAGCTTTCTTCGTCGGGTTGTTCTTCCCAGTGGTCGACTCAGTCTTCAGTCCCAAAACCCTCACCTTTTAAGCAGGCTTCTCCCATTCATGCACAGCCTAGCTGTCACTCAAACAGCAGGGTGGCTGTCCTGCAAGGACAGCTAGCCAATCAGGACTGGGTGCATTCAAGCATTCCTAAAGACAAAGGACAGACGAGTTTCGGGAACCTCCATCACTTACTGCCTACTGAAGCCTGCCAAAGGCAAAACGAACATAGACTAAAACCTGGCTTGGCGCTGAGTAAAGCCCAAGAAAGACCTCACACACAGAAAATGGCGAAAAAAGACGACCAGGGCCAGTTTGACAAAATGGTCACCAATGGGTGCTACATTGGACAGCAGCTGAGGATTCAGGTTGCGGTAGAAAAGCACAATGGTAGGAAAATTAAACCACTGCCACCAGCCATTTAAAGTAGTGATTGTAACAACATTTTTTTACCCGAGTAGGTAGGAAAAGGGACACTAAATAACCCCCCCAGCACTCCACACAAGATGGTGTGTGCTGGACCTACAAAGAGAAAAGTTAAATAAAGTCAATTTCACTTTAATATTCTTGGGAACGGTAGTTCACACAATAAAAGGTATTTAAACCGTATGAGAAATCTAAAGGATTTCTCTGTTACACTGCACAGAAGGTGCAGTGTGTCACCACACAAAAAGTAGATTCCTAAGGAGTTTGTCGCACGCAAAAAACAAAGGAAACACATAATCCAATTCAGGTCAAAAACATATGAGACAGTGAGAAAAAGGGCTCATTCACTCGAGGGTTTAAATTAAAAAAGTCGTTGAGTCCAGCAAAAGAGCTGGGGGTCTCAAGGTAGGAGGAATTAAGCACTAAAATGAAAATACTCCTTAAGAGTCACCCCTGCTAATCGCCTTAGTTATAAAACCATTAGCAGATCTCATGCGTGCCCACTTAAATCACGTCGGTATCCATATAAAAGGTCAGTCTGAACTGATCACGTTATATGCTGATGTTATATATAAAAGGGACCCAGAACGCCATTTGCAGAGAATTTTAACAAGGCTACGTGAGTTTGGAAGCTATGCTGACCTGCATTTAAACAGTAGTAAGTAGGAAATATTCCAGTTAACAAGCGATACACGAGTACTTTATAATACCTTTGGGTTGCAATGGTCACGCTCGAGTATTAGATATCTAGAGATTTTGTGGCATGGGATATGATTAGGAATATATATATATATATATATATGACAATGCATTACTTACCGTAAAAGCATTTCTGATGGTTGTATCTGCTTAGATTCACATGCTGTGCATAGGTCCGACATCCAGTGGTCACTGCGGAGTATTGCATTTTGTTTTTCGTAGTCGAAAAGGGGACATCGACAAGGCGTGTCTGTAACACTATCCCTATAGTGACGTGTGTTGTACCCACAATCCCTCAAGTGTCGAGGTTCCTCTGTTTGTATTTTTCTGGCCTGAGGGAGCCTTCTAGACGTGAGTGAGTACAGAAAAGAGAGAAATATAGAAAGATGTCTATGTTCCTTCCATCCGAGCGGGGAGGAAGGGTGGGCGCATGTGAATCTAAGCAGATACAACCATCAGAAATGCTTTTACGGTAAGTAATGCATTGTCTTCTGATGTTTGTTAATCTGCTTAGAACCACATGCTGTGCATAGACTAGCGAGCAGTACCCGGAGTTGGCGGTGGGTTATGAGAAGGAACAGTAGAGAAAAGATGTCTTAATACTGCCTGTCCCACCTGGGAGTCAGATCTAGAGTGTGCATCTAGACAGTAGTGTTTTGTAAAGGTGTGCACAGAACTCCAGGTAGCCGCTTTGCAGATGGACTCAAGGGGAACATTTGCAATGAATGCTATGGACGCCCGCGTGCCTCGAGTAGAATGTGCTCTTGGCCTAAAGGGCAGTTCTCTCTTAGCAAGAGTATAGCAGAGAGTGATGCATTGGACAATCCATCTAGAAATAGTGGACTTTGAAACTGCATCCCCTTCTCTTCCTGCTGCCACCGAGACGAAGAACTGATTAGTCTTCCTCAGTGATCTGGTTCTTTCCATGTAGAACATGACCGCTCTGCGCACATCTAGTGTGTGCAGAGTCCTTTCTCCCAAGTTGGAAGGATTTTGAAAGAACGCTGGTAGTTCTATAGACTGGTTTACATGGAATTTTGAGATGAATTTTGGAGCAAACCTTGGGTGAGTGCGTAGAACCACTTTATCTTTGTGAACTGTAACAAAGGGGTCTAGAACAGAAAGAGCCTGTAGTTCACTTACTCTCCTGATGGAGGTGATCGCTATTAGGAAAGCGGTCTTAAGAGTGAGGTCTTTAAGAGTTGCTTTGTGCATGGGTTCAAAAGGTGATCCCATGAGTTTTGTAAGTACCACGTTAAGGTCCCATCCGGGAGCTGGGTCAGCTATCGGGGGGTGTATTCTCTTTACTCCCTCCATGAAGGCCTTTATAACAGGGATCTTCCACCACGACACTGAGTTGGGAAGTGGTGTATGCAGAAAGTGCTGCTAGGTGGACTTTAATGGAATTGAACACTAGACCTGAATCCAATAAATGGGTCAGGTATAGAACAATATGTGTGGGAGAGCAGCCAATTGGGTTGATGCTCTTTCCTCTGCACCAGATGACAAATCTCTTCCATTTGCTAGAATAGCAGTGGCGAGTGTTAGGTTTTCTGGCTTCCCTGAGGATGTCCATGCATCTCTGCGGGAGCTGTAGGTGTCCAAATTCTACGACCTTAGGAGCCAGGCTGCTAAGTTCATTTTCTGGGGGCATGGATGCAGCGTCCTGCCCCTGTCTTGTGACAGCATGTTGTACGGGCAGGGGAGTTTCACTGGGGGAGATAGAGACATCTCCATCAAGTGAGCGAACCATGGCTGTCGGGCCCACATTGGGGCCACCAGTATCATGGTTACTTGTTCCTGGTGCATCTTGTGCACCACCTTGTTGAGAAGGGGAGTCGGGGGGAAAAGCGTAAACAAATTTCCCTGACCATCGAATCGACAGACCGTTCCCCTTGGATTGGTTTTGGGGGTACCTGGAGGCGTAGCTTTGGCATTGTGAGTTCTCCAGGGTTGCGAACAGGTCTATTTCTGGGAATCCCCATTGCGTGAAGACGTCGAAGACGATGTCTTCGTGCAGTCGCCATTCGTACTCTTCGGGCAGAGGGAAATCTCTGCTGAGTTTGTCTGCCAGCAGATTGAGTTCCCCTGGTACATGTTGTGACAGGAGGAACATATTCTGTTTGAGAGCCCACTTCCATATGTTTTGGGCCAGTTTGGACAGACCTGGAGAGTGGGTTCCCCCCTGCTTGTTGATGTAATACATGGCTGTGGTGCTGTCTGTAAGGACCATCACTATCCTGCCTTGTAGGTGTTCCTGGAAGGCTTTTAGCGCCTTGAACACCGCTAGTAGCTCCAGAAGATTGATGTGTTTGGATGCTACGCTCGGAGTCCACTCTCCGTGAGCAGTCTGATGGGATAGGTGAGCCCCCATCCTGTGAGGGATGCTTCTGTGGTTAGAGTGGCTTCCGCCGCGGGTGTGGCAAAGGGTTTCCCTTTTTCTAGGTTTTCTTTTGTCCACCACCGTAGCGAGAGAACTAAGGCCTGCGAGACCACTACTAGATCGTCCCATAGTCCGCTGGCCTGACACCACTGGCTGTTGAGCCACTCTTGCATAGGGCGCATGAGCAGGCGCGCGTGAGGTACCAAATAAATACACGACGTCATCATGCCTAGCAAGCGCATTGCTTTGCGTACCGTCACCTCTCGACCGGACACACATTGAGGGATCTGAAACAACATGTTTTGAACCCTCTCTTTGGAGGGGAAGACGAGGCCGTCCTTTGTTTGAATTAGAGCCCCTAGGAATTGTTTGATTTGGCTGGGGTCTAGGCTGGACTTCTTTTCGTTGATGGAGAAGCCCAACTGGAACAAAAGGTCTACAGTCTTTTGGGTATTGGAGAAGCATGTTTCGTAAGAATCCCCTGTTATGAGCCAGTCGTCGAGGTAAGGGTAAACTGGGATGGACAACCTGTGCAGGTGGGCCGCTGCCACTGCCAGTACCTTCGTGAATCCCCTCGGTGCTGATGCTATGCCGAAGGGTAGCACTCTGAACTGGTAGTGTTTGCCCTCTATCATGAACCGGAGGTATTTTCTGTGCGCTGGCAACATTAAAATATGAAAGTATGCATCTTTCATGTCCAATGTTGTCATGTAATCTCCCTGTGATAGCAGTGGGATCACTTCCTGTAGGGTCACCATACGAAACTTTTGGGGTTTGATAAACTTGTTCGCTGGGCGCAGATCTAATACAGGGCGCATGGTTAGATCCTTTTTGGGTACAAGGAAGTACACTGAATAAATACCTTCCGTTACCTGAGATAGAGGCACAACCTCTATGGCTCCCTTTTCCAGCAGTTGCTGTACTTCTTGTAGAAGGATGGCAAGATGTTCCGGTGACATGCGTCTTCCCCTCGGGGGTTTGTATGTTGGGGAACTGTTGAATTCGATGCAGTATCCGTGGGCTACGGTGGAAAGTACCCAGCGGTCTGACGTTATACCCTCCCATGCTGGAAGAAAGGATGTTATCCGGCCCCCGACCGGTGTTGCATGGGAGGGGACGCGAATCTTCGCGTCACTTGGTGTTGTTAGGGGCTTGGGAACCTCTGGGGGTGGACCCTCGCCCTCTTCCTTTGCCCTGACGCTGTCCTCTTTGACTGTACTGGCCACTACTGGTCTGGAAATTGGTGGCAGGGTACTGTTGCTGCTGGTTTTGTTGTTGGCGTTGGCCACGAAAAAAGCGTTTATTGCCATATCCGCGCCTGGTAGCGGGCTTAGAGATTTGGTCAAGAGTTTTGATTGTATCGAACTCTTTTTTAGCCATCTCCAGAGCCTCATCCACCGCCTTCCCGAAGAGGTTGGAGTCTTCAACAGGTTTATTTATTAAAGACGCCTGTGTCTCCGGTTTGAACCCTGAGTTGCGCAGCCATACGTGTCGTTTTAGGACTATTCCCTGAACTAGGGAACGTCCCGCAGTTTCTGCCGCATCCAGAGAGCTCTTCACAATACTCTGGTTGACCTGGGTTCCTTCGCCAATAGTTGAAAGCAGGCGTGTACGTAAAGGTTCCGGCGCTTCTTCGGCGTCTTTGCGCAGTTTGGCCCACTGCGCATCCGCATAGCTAGCGAGCAAAGAATTGTTGTTGGCAATTCTTGCCGAAAAGGCAGCCGAGGATGTAATTCTTTTAGCAAGGGCATATAACCGCTTGCCCTCCTTGTCAGGTGGTGCCTCACTGGTGGAAAGTGGTACCCCTGCCCTTTTTCTTGTGTTGGTTACTACCAGGGAATCCGGAATGGAATGTCCCCTGATGTACAGCGGGTCTGAGGGTGAAGGAGTGAAAAGTTTTTCAATTCTAGGATTGACCCCTCTGATTAGTGCGGGTGTGGACAGCGAAGGGATGATTCTTCTCCTCACCGAAGCGAGGAGGGGAATTGTCTGACTGACCGGGGGTTTCTCCTTAATTACCCTTTCTACAAAGTCTAATTCAGGAGAGAGCTCCCCAGTGTCTAGTTCAAAGTGTGCTGCTGCTCTGCGCAACAGGGCATTAAATGTGGGTTGATCGTCAATGGGAGACGTGTTTCTAACCGGTGAAATGTCAGGAGGATTTAGGTTCAGGACATCAGTGTCGGAATATATTGATGGTGATTGCCAGGGGTGAGAAGGTCCTTCTGGATTTTCTCCGAAGCCTTCTCCTACCGAGTCTGGGCTGTCCCTCCAGACCTTCCTGCTGGTTCCGTCCGTCTTCCTCGTCCATAAAACCATCCTCTTCCTCAAAACAATGTTCTTCCCCAGTGAGGTCATACACACTGTGGAAGTCTGAGGCTGTGTCCTGGTGGGGATTGACTAATCTTGGAATTTTGGCCCTGGGGTCCTCCTGAGGCCCTTCTCTTATTCTCTTTGGAGTGGGAGGGTTTTGGGCATTCATAAACCTCTCCATCCAGAGATGGAGCCTTTCCATGGTTTCATGGGGTACCCCTGAGCGGTCTAGCGGGGGAAAATTGGTGTCTTGTAGCTGAACACGGCTCGACCTCTCCCATAACGTCGAGGAAAGTGTCCCGTCGCCTTCCGAAAAGCCTTCAGGTGTGTCTTTCGACCTTTGCGTAGCGCTCGACGTGTCTTTCGGCGTACGCTTTTGGGCGTCGGCTACCACGATCCTCGCCAAGCTCTCAGCGACTCGTTTGTCAGCGGGGAGCTGTGGTTTCGACGTTATGGGTGTCGAACGCTCTACGGTGGCATGCGCTTTCTGCTGATGCGCTCCGGCCGATGATTTGGGGGCGGCGCCCTTATTTGCCGAAAGCCCAGTCGCTGGTCGCGGCTGCGAGAGGGGCTTCGAACCCGAACGGTCCGAGGAGGCCGCCGGTGAAACCTGCGTCTCCTTGGGCGCTGATGCTCTCTTTGCCTTCGGCAAAGTAGAGCCATGGGTTGTGTGCTTATGTGTGGTCTTGTGTGCGTCAGTGTCGCCGGGGTGTTCATCCCCATAAGCAGGGCGTGAGCCGAGCCGGCCGGGGACAGACGAAGCGCGTGTGCGCTCTCTAGGGGGGTTTACGACTTTCGTAGCGGAGGTCGTGGTATCACGTTCCTCGTCACTGTCGGAGGTAGCGACGGTGGGTGGAGCGTCGGCCTTCGACATAGCGTAGGCCGCCCACCTTTTGACCCTACGGTCTTTTAGAGTCTTCGGCTTAAGAAGCCGACAAGCCGTGCAACCTTCCTCCTTGTGATCGAGGGGCAAGCAGCGGTTACACCGTGAATGCTTGTCCTTCCAAGTAAACTTGCCCTTGCAAAGCGGGCAAAACCTAAAGGGTGTCCTCTCCAGAGCTGAGGCAATAAAACGTGATAACCACCCCAAGGGAAAGGAAGGGGAAAAGGAAAGGCATTCTCAGAAAAGAATTAGAGATGTCCCACGACCCCCACTCTCCCTACTGTATTTGGCCTACGAGGCCAGGCCACGTGTTCGGCAACGCCGAAGGATCTCCTCCGCTCGTCCCCTCCGTCGAAGATCTTGCTCGGCGGAGAAGCTTCACAACAGCGTCGAGGGGAGGACCGATATGTTCTATATTAATATAGGAAAACGACCAAAGGTCGAGGAGATGAAATCTGCAATGTCTCTCGAGGAGCTCCGCGTAAAGGCGACCAGTATCTGGGCGGAAAAAAACAATCTGAGGAACCTCGACGCGTGAGGGATTGTGGGTACAACACACGTCACTATAGGGATAGTGTTACAGACACGCCTTGTCGACGTCCCCTTTTCGACTACGAAAAACAAAATGCAATACTCCGCAGTGACCACTGGATGTCGGACCTATGCACAGCATGTGATTCTAAGCAGATTAACAAACATCAGAAATATATATATAATAAATTACTCACCGTAATCGTATCTCTGATGCTTGTATCTGCTTAGATTCACATGCTGTGCATAGGCCGACATCTAGTGGAAGCTGCGGAGTATTACAGTTTGTTTTTCGAAACTCGAAAAAATTGGGCGTCGACACAGGGCGTGCAGTAATACTATCCCTAGTGTGACGTCCACTGTACCCATGATCCCTCACGCGTCTAGGACCCTCAGATTGTATTTTTTCTGACATGGGGTACCATGAGGAGTAGCGCGAGTACAGCTGATCCAAGCAGATAGAAGATAGATAAGACTACAAGCATCCATGCGCCTTCTCTCAGAGGGGAGGAAGGGTGGGTTGCCTGGAATCTAAGCAGATACAAGCATCAGAAATACGATTACGGTGAGTTATGTATCCCTTCTGAGGCTTGTGGAATCTGCTTAGATCACATACTGTGCATAGATTAGCGAGCAGTGTTAGAAGGAGGTGGGATTTGAGAAGGGTCATGAGCAAATAAATGTCTTAGAACTGCTTGTCCCACTTGAGTATCTGTCTTGGAATGGGTGTCAATGCAATAGTGCCGATTAAAAGTGTGAATAGAGCTCCAAGTAGCTGCTTTGCAAATGTTGTCAAGGGGAACATTTGCAATGAAAGCCAGAGTGGCCCCAATGCCTCTTGTCGAGTGGGCTCTGGGCGTAAAAGGCAAAGTTTTGTCAGAAAGAGTAACACAACTGGATACAGTTGACAATCCACTTGGAGATGGCACCCTTAGAGACGTGATCTCCCTCTTTGCCTGTGGCTACGGAGACAAACAGTTGATCTGTTTTCCTAAGCGGTCTGGTCTTGTTTACGTAGTAAAGGACCGCTCTACACACATCTAGGGTGTGTAGTTTAACCTCAGCCGAGCTTTGTGGGTTTTGGAAGAAAGCCGGAAGCTCGATGGACTGGTTTACATGGAATTTAGAAATAAACTTAGGTGAGAACCTAGGGTGTGTCCGTAAAACCAGCTTATCCTTATGAATAGTAAAGAAAGGATCCTGCACTGACAGAGCCTGAATTTCACGGACCCTTCTTATCGATGTAATGGCTACTAAGATGGCAGTCTTATGGGTCAGGTGTTTGAGACTTGTCTTATGCATGGGCTCGAATGGGGGGCCCATGAGTTTAGATAGCACCACGTTCAGGTCCCATCCTGGTGGTGGGTTAGATATAGGAGGATGAAGTCTCTTTACTCCCTCCATGAAGGCTTTAACCACGGGTACCTTCCACCACGACACCTTGCTATGTGAGGTGGTGTACGCTGACAGTGCTGCCAGGTGTACCTTTAGTGAGTTTAAAACTAACCCTGCGTCCAGCAGGTGGAGCATGTATGTCACGATTGTGGAAGGAGTGCAATCAACTGGGTTGATTTGTTTATACTGGCACCAGATAACAAATCTCTTCCATTTGTCGAAGTAGCAATGCCTCGTGTTCGGTTTCCTAGACTCTTTTAGGATGTCCATACACCTCTGTGGTAAATTGAGATGTCCAAACTCTATGACCTCAGGAGCCATGCTGCTAGGTTCATGGAGTTGGGTTGAGGATGCACCTTCTGACCTTGGTGCTGGGACAAAAGGTTGTACCAGCCCGGGAGTTTGATGGGATCGCACACCGAGAGTCTGCGTAGGTGTGGAAACCACGGTTGTCTCGCCCACATGGGAGCAACTAGGACGAGCGTCATCGACTCTCTGTTCATCTTGTTCACCACCTTCCTGATGAGGAGTTGGTGGAAAAGCGTATGCAAACATCCCTGACCAGTTCATCCATAGGGCGTTCCCCAGGGAGTCTGGTTGGGGAAACCTGGATGCGAATCCTTGGCACTGTCTGTTTTCGCTTGTGGCGAATAGGTCTATAGTGGGGAAACCCCACTGAGAGAAGAGATCTTCTACGATATCTCTGTGTAGACAACATTCGTGTTCCTCCGGAAGGGGATCTCTGCTCAAAGCGTCCACTAGAGAATTGAGAACCCCTGGAACATGTTGAGATGACAGAAAGATGTTCCGTCTGAGTGCCCATATCTAAATTTTCTGGG
The DNA here is from genome assembly GCF_040938575.1 of Ambystoma mexicanum. NCBI lineage: Eukaryota > Metazoa > Chordata > Amphibia > Caudata > Ambystomatidae > Ambystoma > Ambystoma mexicanum. The sequence continues at coordinate 1,282,352,594 of NC_090923.1, read as the reverse complement.
CAAGTCTGGACAGATTTGGCTAACGAGTCCCTCCTTGCTTGTTCAGGTAGAACATGGCGGTCGTGCTGTCCGTCCGGAACTGCACCGACAGGTTCAATAGGTGGGTCTTGAACGCTTGAAGTGCTCTGAAAACTGCCAGAAGCTCTAGCAGGTTGATGTGATTCTTGGCCACTGTGTGAGACCAGAGACCCTGAGCTGTGTGGTGGAGATGGTGAGCTGCCCATCCGGTCAGGCATGCGTCCGTCGTGACTACCGCCTGTATCTCGGGATCGTAAAAGGGTTTCCTCTTGGAAAGATTGTCTCTTGTCCACCAGTGGAGGCTTTGTACAAGTGTTGGCGAAACGACCACTAGATCGTCCCACTGACCACTTGCCTGAGACCACAGTTTCGCCAACCATTCTTGCATGGGACGCATGCGCAGGCGCGCGTGGGGAACCAGGTAAATACATGACGCCATCATGCCCAGCAAACGCATTGCTTTGCGTACTGTTATCTGGCGTCCGGTTTGATATTGCGGAATTTGCAGTAGTATATTCCGAATTCTTTCCTCTGAAGGAAAAGCCAACCCCTCTTGAGTATTTAGAACAGCTCCTAGGAACTGCTTGGAGGTGCTGGGCACCAGACTTGATTTTTTCTCGTTTATGGAGAAGCCCAATTCGAAGAGCAGGTCGATAGTTCTTTGAATGTTTGTCCTGCAAATTACTGGGGTCTCCCCCGTGATGAGCCAGTCGTCCAGATAAGGGTACACTGGGATTGCCTCCCTGCGTAGGTGTGCCGCCGCCACCGCCAGTACCTTGGTGAATACCCTTGGAGCCGAGGCTATCCCGAAGGGCAGTACCTTGAACTGGTAGTGCTGACTGTCCACCTTGAAGCGCAGATATTTTCTGTGCGCTGGGAACATGGAGATATGAAAATAGGCATCTTTCATATCCAATGTTGCCATGTAATCCCCCTTTTTTAGGAGGGGAATTACCTCTTGGAGAGTAGTCATGCGAAATTTTTGGGGCTTGACATACTTGTTTGCAGGCCGTAAGTCCAATACTGGGCGCATTGTCAAATCTTTTTTTGGCACAAGGAAGTAAGTTGAATAAATACCCTTGTTTACCTGGTGTCCCGGGACGAGTTCTATCGCGTCCTTTGCGAGAAGAATTTCGATCTCTTCGAGTAGGATCTTCTGGTGGTCTAAGGAGTGTATTCTTTGTCGTGGAGGGTGGTTTCGGGGAAGCTCTAGGAGTTCTATGCAGTATCCTGCGGACACTGTGGCCAGCACCCATCTGTCTGATGTGATCCCTTCCCATGCTTGGGTGAAGATGGAAATGCGTCCCCCTACTGGGGATGCGTGAGAAGGGACCCTGAACAGAGCGTCACTGTTTTGGTGGAGGCGTGCCCCCTCCTTTATTGGGACTGCCTCTACCCCTACCACGACCTCTTTTGTTACCCCTGCCATAATTCTGGGTAGACTGCTGGTTAGTGTTCCAGGTAGTACCCTGGCCTTGGGAATAGTTAGAGCCCCTTTGGGAGTTTTGTCCGCAAGGCTGACGAAAATTGCCATTCCCTCTCTGGTTAGGGGGTTTGTTGGTTAGTTGCCCTAGGGACTTGAGTGTCTCGTACTCGTCCTTGGCATTCTTTAGTGCGTCCTTGACCGCCTTTCCAAACAATAGATCCGGCTCCACCGGCTTATCTATCAATGATGCTTGGGTCTCGGCCTTGAAACCAGACTGCCCTAGCCAAGCATGCCTCTTGATGACCGTGCTTTCAGCAATTAATCTGCCGGCGTTATCCGCGGCATCAAAGGTTGATTTTAAAAAGCAACCTGATACGGCTCTCCCCTCGGCCGAAACTCGTGCCAATTGGCTTTTTGAGGGTCTGGGGCGGAGTCTATGAGAGTTGTGACTTCTTCCCATTGATGGCAGTTGTAACTAGCCAGCAGGGTGGTGGAGTTTGCAATCCTTGCCTGGTAAGCGGAAGTGGAGGCCACTTTCCTGCCCAAGCCATAAATCTTCTTGCTCTCCTTGTCGGGGGGAGCTTCAGACGATGACAAGGGTGTTCCCGCCCTCTTACGGGTGTTTGTAACAACCAGGGAGTCCGGTTTGAGATGTCCCCTTATGTATAAGGGGTCACATTGGGCTGCCCTGAAAAGCTTTTCAATTCTGGGGTTTACTGCCTTAGTGAGATTGGGGTTAACAAGGGAAGGGTCTATCCTCCTTTGTATTGACTTAAGGATAGGGATGGCCTGAGCAACAGGGCTCCTCTCTCCCACCAGTTCCTCTGCAAAGTCCCTCTCTTCCTGAGCACCTTGGGTATCAATGTGGAAGTGCTGTGCCGCTCTGGACAGGACCTCATTCAGGAGAGGTTGGTTGTCGACCGGGGAGTCGGTAACCGTGGGCTCTTTCTATACTGGGGAATCTACCCTGTATGTATCTGGGTCGTCCTCTTCCTCCTCTTGGTCCTCATCCCCGTAATAGCCTGTCCCAGTTTGTTCTTCGAACATGCCCACGTCTGGATCCTCAACAAAGGATGGATCTTCCTGGTATTGAGAATAGGGCTGTATATAGAAGGTGTTTGAAGCTAGAGTTGGTGCTTCACCCCGGGACTTCCTACTTGGGGGTATTGGATCCTTTGAGCCTGAGGGAGTTGACCCTTCTGGTGTATAAGAGAGAAAGTGTTCCGGGTTCTTGGCATAGAAATCTGCCAATGATGACATCCTTGACATTACTCTGTCTATGTCCTCACTGGACCATTCCTTTGAACTGGGAATAACTCTTTCCTGGAGTGCTTTCTCTGTTTTATCCTGACTAGACCTACTGGTTTGGACAGGGGTCTTAGGGACAACAGATTGAGATGTGTCCTGGCTAGACCTACTGGCCTGAACAGTGGCCTTAAGGACAGGGGTCTGAGACTTGTCCGTCTGTTTAGGTGGAGTAGAATGTAGTTTAGGAGAGGAAGTAGGCTGGGACTGCTTACTTCGTTGTTTTCCCCCCTCCCCGTGGGTGGAAGAGTGCTCACCCGCCTTTTGGGCCCCATCAGAGCTTTTCGATGCCTGTCGTCGAAATTCGGGGGTAGAGTCCCCGTCTCTGGAGAGTGTAAGGGATTCGGTAGCAGCCTTGCCGCTGCCTGCAGACGCTGACTCCTGGAGTGCGGCTTGGGGGTAGAGGTCGGCGTCATCCTCCGACGACCGAACCTCAGTCACTAAGGGGAGCGAGGCACTTTTAGCAACAGTGGAGGGTTGCTTGGTGTCATGAGGCGATCTCGAACGCGAAGAGGACACCAACTCGGTGGACCGTTCTCTACGTGCCTCTTGCCGAGAACTCGCCGTGCGTGTCGAGTCTCGGTTGGACTTCTGTTTGCTGGCGGTGGTGTGGGTAGCGCTCGTGTCGCCGGGGATCTTCCCCATAGCTGCCCTGCCTGACAACCTTCCGAGGACGGGGACTTGAGCTTGTCTGTCCATCGATGCCACATTGCCCTCGCCGTCCGAAAGTACGGTGTGTAGCTGCCATCGCTGAAGGTACCCGGGCCATGGCCTCTTGTAGCCTGGCATGGTGGGCCCAACGCTTTGTCGAACGGTCCTTAAGGGTCTTCGGTTTAAACCGACTGCACGCTCTGCAATTCACCTCGGGGTGGTCCCTCGGCAAGCAGAGGTTACACGTGGCGTGTGTCAACCCAAGGATACTTGCGGTTGCACTTGGGGCAAAATTGAAAGGGGGTACCCTCCATACGCACCCTATGGCAGCGGGCTGGGAGTGTAGGAATATAAGTAATGTACCTATATTAAATAGAGTGCAGGATATGTACCACCCCCCACTCTCCCTACTTGCAGGGCCGAGTCCATAGGACTTCCGAGGCCCAAATCCGTCGCTGTAGTCCGACCGTTGAATTTTCTCCGATCCGGCGTCGAGTGTCGATGTTCGTAGACTCGACGTAGACGTGGAATAAACCGGGAAATATATAACAATATTAGCAAAATCTGACTAAGTCAGGGAACTCCGCTCAGTGCTTCCGACCAGCATGGCGGAAAAAAACAATCTGAGGGTCCTAGACGCGTGAGGGATCATGGGTACAGTGGACGTCACACTAGGGATAGTATTACTGGCACGCCCTGTGTCGACGCCCAATTTTCGAGTTTCGAAAAACAAACTAATACTCCGCAGCTTGCACTAGATGTCGGCCTATGCACAGCATGTGATCTAAGCAGATTCCACAAGCCTCAGAAATATATATATAGGTGACACGCCACTTCAAAGGTTGCAGTACTATTGTGTCTGTTCTGCCATAGCTAGAGCGTGGCCTACGTTTCCGTCAGAACCTACATCGCACCCATGCCTCAGTTAATTACGGTCACTGGATAAGGGAAAGAAAACCGTATCTTATTAAATAAAATCGCACAAAAAACTTGAAACCTGCAGACATAAGGGCTAAGTGGAAAGAGATATTGGTGCTTACATAACTGATGCACACTGGACACATATATGCAGGTTAACAAGACAATTTTGATTGAATTCAAGGTATTATTCAATGATACAGGCTTATTCATTTTAAGATTCTTAACATAACGCACTTTACCCCGGCTGGTCTCAAGAAACCGTTTCCCTCTTGGAGGGGAAATGCCCTAGATGCAACAACTCAGATGCTGATGTCATACGTATGCTGTGGCCGTGTCAGGCATTATCAGTATACTGGGAGACGATATGTCACACGATTGATATGGTAGGCCGATATGCGCTGTCTTTCCCCCATTACCCAGGTTGCTGACAGAATCCTAACCAAAACGAGATACAAAAATAAAATTAGACAAACTCTTGATATGCAAAAACAATGTGATGCCGAGGAAATGCTTAAAGCAATTATAGCCAAATCCGCGGGAGCCATATGGTCCATACTGAATTATTCACCTACAAGCACTCAAAAATCTGTTCAATTTAATACTATAAGTGAAACCACATGGACAAGCCACTTCAAAGCGCTATTAAACTCTCCAAAGAGTTCAGCACCCGTAACTCCCCCGTTAAGTACGGACTTGACTAAATTTAGATTTGATACTCTGGACATCCTTATCATAATTTTAAAAAAGTCAATCCAGAGCACCAGGACCTGACAATTTGACTAACGCTATTTTGAAAGCTCATCCCGACGCTTGGGCTGCTGTTCTCGAATTGATAGTCGTAAAAGTCATTCAAACTGGAAAAAGGCCATAATCATTCCCATTTTTAAAAAAGGAAATAAAATCATCCCCATAACTACAGACCTATTGCGTTCCTAGACGCACCAGGCAAAATATTTGCCAGACTTCTACTTCGCCATGTTCTAAAATGTCTTGCTTCCTCCAATTTACTTGATATTCATCAGTCTCGTTTGTATCTGGCTTTGGTACTGTTGTAAATTTAATGATTTTATCCGCCATAAAAAAACAAGCAATACAAGACAACCTGTTTTTCTAGCAATGATAGACTTTAAACAAGCTTTCGACTCTGTTCCGTGTGAAATTCTATGGACCAAATTTTCTACTAGTAATTGTCTGACATATGACATGCATTACTCACCGTAATAGCATTTCTGATGATTGTATCTGCTTAGATTCACATGTTGTGCATATGGTCCGACATCCAGTGGTAACCGCAGAGTATTGCATCTGGTCTTTCGGGGACCGAAAGGGGACGTCGGCATAGGCGCGTCTGTAACACTATCCCTATCGTGATGTGTGTAGTATCCAAAATCCCTCACGCGTTGAGGTCCCTCTGATTGTATTTTTTCTGGCATGGGGGAGCCCAAGGCTATAGTGAGTGAGGACATAAAGAGAAAGTAGTAAGACGTCTATGGCCCTACCACCCCGAGCGGGGAGGTAGGGAGGGCGCATGTGAATCTAAGCAGATACAATCATCAGAAATGCTATTACGGTGAGTAATGCAGGTCTTCTGATGCTTGTTAATCTGCTTAGAATCACATGCTGTGCATAGACTAGCGAGCAGTACCCGGAGTTGAAGGTGGGTTGTGAGAAGGAACAGTAGAGAAAAGATGTCTTAGTACTGCTTGTCCCACCTGAGAATCAGACCTAGAATGAGTGTCTAGGCAATAGTGTTTTGTAAAGAATTCCAGGTTGCCGCTTTGCAAATGGACTCTAGGGGAACATTTGCAATGTATGCTATGGAAGCCCTAGTGCCCCGAGTAGAGTGTGCTCTAGGCTTGAAGGGCAGTTCTCTTAGCAAGAGTGCAACAGTGTGATGCATTTGACAATCCACCTTGATATTGCTGATTTAGAGACAGGATCCCCTTCTCTGCCAGCTGCCACTGAAACGAAAAATTGGTTTGTTTTCCTCAGTGGTTTCGTTCTTTCCAGGTAGAACATGACTGCCCTGCGAACATCTATCTTTCGGCCATGGATTCTGGAAGAAAGTGGGTAGTTCGATCGATTGGTTCACATGGAACTTCGAGATGAATTTAGGCGCAAGTCTGGGATGAGTGCGCATAAATACCATAGGGTCTAGAACAGAAAGGGCCTGTAGTTAGCTACCCCTTCTAATAGAAGTGATAGCCACTAAGAAGGCCGTCTTGTAAGTAAGATCTTTTAGACTTGCTTTATGCATTGGCTCAAAGGGAGATCCCACGAGTTTGGTTAAAACCATATTTAGATCCCATCCAGGAGCTGGGTAAGAAATTGGGGGATGGACCCTCTTAACCCCTTCCATAAAGGCCTTAATAACAGGTATTTTCCACCATGACACTTTCTGTTGTGACGTGGTGTAGGCCGAGAGAGCAGCAAGATGAACCAGTCCTGCGTCTAACAAATGGGTTCGGTACAGCACAATGTGTGTGGGTGAGCAATCGATGGGATTGACGCCCTTGGTATTACACCAGATGACAAAGCGTTTCCATTTACTGGAATAGCAACAGCGAGTGTTGGGTTTCTAAGCTCCCTGAGTATGTCCATGCATCTCTGAGGGAGCTTTACGTGTCCAAACTGTATGACCCCAGGAGCCAATTCAGAGTTTGTGGGCATGGGTGTAGGGTCTCCCCCCCTGTCCTGTGACATGTACAGGCAGGCTAGTTTTACTGGAGGGGAGAGGGACATTTCCATGAGCGAACAAGGGTTGGCGGGCCCACATGGGGGCCACTAATAATATGGTGACTGGTTCCTGGTGTATCTTGTGCACTATCTTGTTGAGTTGGGAGTCAGGGGTTTTGGGAGGGGGGGGGCTTTAAGCGTAAACAAATTTCCCTGACCATGTTATCCAGAGTCCGTTCCCTTTGAAGCGGTTCTGGGGGTACCTGGAGTCATAGTCTTGGCATTGGGCGTTCTCCTGAGTTGCAAACAGGTCAATCTCTGGGAATTCCCATTCTGCGAAGACGGAGACCGTCTTCGTGCGGACGGCATTCGTATTCTACGGGAAGTGGGAAATCTCTGCTGAGCACGTCTACCAGAAAATTGAGTTCACCTGGAACGTGTTGGGACAACAGAAACATCTTGTGCATCAGAGCCCACATCCAAATGTTTTGGGACACCTTGGATAGCCCTGGAGAGTGTGTCCCCCTTGTTTGTTTAGGTAATACATGGCTGTGGTGCGCTCTGTCAGAACTAGAACGGTCTTCCCTTGTAGTTGAGTCTGAAAGGCTTTTAGTGCCTTGAACACTTTCTGTAAGCATTACTCTAGCAGATTTATATGGTTGGATGCTACTTCTGGGGACCACACTCCATGCGCTGTCTGCTGAAGCAGGTGAGGGCCCCCCCCCCCTCCGACCCCGTGAGAGATGCGTCTGTCGTGAGAGTGGTTTCCACTGCAGGGGTGGTGAAGGACTCCCCCATTCAAGAGGTTTTCCCTCGACCACCACTGCAGAGAGAACGAGGGCTGGCGAGACAACTACCAGATCTTCCCATTGTCCGCTGGCTTGACACCACTGGCTGTTGAGCCACTCTTGCATGGGACGCATGCTCAAGCGCTTGGGAAACTAAGTATATGCATGGCGCCATCATACCTAGCAGCCACATGGCCTTGCGTACCGTCACCTCCCGACTGGCTACATATTGATGGATCTGAAAAAGCATTTTCTGAACCCTCTCGTGTGAGGGGAAGACGAGGCCATCCTTCGTCCAGATTAGAGAAATTGCTTTACTTGACTGGGGACTAGACTGGACTTCTTTTCGTTGATAGAGAATCCCAGACTGAACAGAAGGCCTACGGTCTTCTGGGTGTTCACAAAGCATGTGTCGTAAGAGTCCCCCTTTATGAGCCAGTCGTCGAGGTAAGGTAAACCGGGACGGATAGTCTGCGCAGGTGTACTGCCACTACTGCCAGGACTTTTGTAAACACCCTTGGCATCGAGGCAATGCCGAAGGGGAGCACCTTGAATTATTAGTGCCTGTCCTCTATCATGAACCTTAGATATTTCCTGTGTGCCAACATTTAAATATGAAAGTACGCATCTTTCATGTTCAATGTTGCCATGTGGTCCCCTCGTTCAACAGTGGGATCACTTCCTGTAGCGTTACCATACGAAATTTATGAGGTTTTATAAATGTGTTCGCTGGGCGCAGGTCTAGAACAGGGCGCATGGTGAGGTCCTTTTTGGGTACAAGGAAGTACACTGAATAAATTTCCTTATTTACCTGAATAGGGACGGCTTCTATGACGTACTTTCCCAGAAGCGCTTCCATCTCTTGAATCAGGATCTGGCGATGGTCCGGCGTGAGGCGTCGTGAATGTGGCAGTGTGAACTGTAGTGGTTGGGCGAATTATTATAAGTTACTCACCGTAGTGACTAACATACTCTTAGTCCATAGTCCCCTTTCCTCCATAATGTATGGTCGTCCCTTCCAAGGGATGGGAGACGGAAACTTTTTCACCAGAAAAAACCTTCTTCCCCTTTAAATTTAGAGGCACACAGGGGTGCGGCCCACAGAGCATGCGCTGCCCTGACTCCACCCTCCGGCGCCACACCTCAGTCCCCATTGACAATAAATGTAACATTGCCTAATGTCACCAGTATTATTAGGAGGGTGGTTGGTGGGACGTATGGGGGAAAGGTGACTATGGACTCAGAGTATGTTAGTCACTACAGTGAGTAACTTATAATTACTCTTACGTCCCGCCCCCTTTCCCCCCCATACTGTATGGGTGATTACAAGTGAATGTAGCCCCAGGGTGGAGAAGAGACCCTCCTTAAGAAAACAGGTTCCTGAGAACCGTCTGTCCGAAGGCTGCATCAGATCTAGAGCCGGAATCCAAACAGTAATGCTTACAGAAAGCCGAGGGAGAGGCCCAAGTGGCAGCCCTGCTTATGACTTGCCAAGGGACATGGTGCTGGAATGCGATGGCCGTTGCCTTGGCCCTGACTGCGTAGGCATGCATGTTGGCCGGAAGTGGCTTGTGCTGACCCGTATACGCTTCCTTGATGGCAGAGACCATCCAGCGGGATATGGAGGCCTTGCAGCCTGGCCTTCAGTCTCCGAAAGTGACGAAAAGGGCATCCGACTTGCGGAAGCCCTTGGTCCTGTCCTAGTAGAATGTTAGGGCACGCCTGACATCCAGGCAGTGCAGCACTCTGTGCTTCGTCCTTGGGATCGGGAAAGAACATAGGGAGGACCATTTGCTCATTCAAGAGAAATGCAGATGCAACCTTGGGCAGAAATGTCGGGTGCGTCCGCATGACTACCTTGTCCTTGTGAAAGGTGGTATATGGTTCAGAGGCGACCAGCGCCTGGATATCGCTGACTCTGCGAGCTGAGGCAAGACCGACTAGTAAGGCCGTCTTGATGGTGACCAGCCTAATGTCCAAGGACGCCATTGGCTTAAATGGTTTGTGCTCCAGGGCGCCGAAGACTATGTTAGGGTCCCACACAGGGTGCAGTCTCTTGACGGGCGGGTAGAGCCTAGAGAGACCAGTCAGATGTTTCTTGACAATCGGGTTGGAGGAGGAAAAAATGCCTTCCTCCGAGTTCCTTTAAGCCCCAATGGCTGCAAGCTATGTACGGCAGGTGTCCAGCTGTACGCCCGAATGAGCGAGATGCGCCGAAAAGTAGAGCAAGTCGTCCAACTTGCAGGCCAAGGGGTTAATTCGCTTGGAGTCTGCCCAGTGGCAGAATCTGGTCCATTTGCTTTTGTACTGGGCCCTGGTGGCTTTGCTCCTGGCACCCTGTATGATCTCCAGATTGGCCTGTGAGAGGCCAAGGTGCCAAAGCGTTACCTGCTCAGGTACCACACTATGAGGGTTAGTTTCCCCTGGCGCATGGGTGGATGATTCTGCCCCCCTGCTGTGCCAGAAAATGTGCTGGGCCCGTCGGAAGTTGCATCGGTGGCACCTCCGAGAGGCTGATTCGTTCCGAAAACCATGGCCTGGCCGGCCACCATGGAGCCATTAGAACGATGAGGAGTCGGTGAGACTCCAAGATCTTGCAAATTACCCTGTGGATCAGAGGAATGGGCGGAAAGGCGTAGGCTTTTATGCCGGTCCACTGGAGGTGAAATGCGTCGCCCAGAGAGCTGGGACCCTGACCTTGCCAGGATGCGAACTGGGGACACTTATTGTTGTGCCAGGTGGCAAAGAGATCCACTTGGGGATGACCCCCACCTGTTGAAGATCTCCTGAATAACGAGATCGTTTAGCAGCCACTCGTAATTGTTCGCCCCCAGTCTGCTGAGCCTGTCCACTTACAGGTTGGATTCCCCCGGGAGGTGGACTGTCGCGAGGTGAATGTTGTTTTCCAGGGCCCATTCCCACATGCTGATCGCCAGTCCGCACAGAGGAGGGGATCGGGTGCCTACCTGCTTGTTGACAAAGTACATGCTGGTCGAGATGTCTGTCTGGATGAGGACAACCTTGCCCCTGAGAAGTGGTAGGAATACTCTGAGCGCAAGCTAGATGGCGTTCAGTTCCAACCAATTGATGTGGTATTCCTGCTCCTGTCGCGTGCAAGTGTCGTGGACCGAGAGGTTTTCCAGGGTGGCTCCCCAGGCCTCTAGCGAGGAGTCTGTGGTGATGGTGGCCTGCGGAGAGGGGGGGGGTCGAAAGGGCTTGCCTGTCCGTAGGTTTCAGTCCATGGACCACCATGCTAGGTCCGGGTGGAGCGATGGAGGAACGTTTATTATCTTGGATTGCAAGCCCCGCTCCTGATTCCATGAGGCAGCAAAGTGCAGCTGAATCCTTCTCATCCTTACTCTTGTGTGCGGCACGGCCATCAGGACCGTTGCCAGTAGACCCAGGAGATGTTGGTACCACCATGCCGAGGTCACCTCTCTGTTGAGGAAGTGGGCGGTGGCCCTCTTGATGGCTGAGATTTTGTCCTCCAAAGGGAAGACTCTCTCAGAGCACGTGTCCCAAATGAGTCCCAGAAAAGTCAGAGTCTGCGTAGGCTGCAGCTTTGACTTTTGAGGTTGAGCGAGAAGCCCAGATCGTGCAGTGTGTTCATAAGGGCATGGGAAGAGTGGTGAACCGCTTCCGGAGATGTAGCCCCGACGAGCCAGTCGTCGAGGTATGGGTAGATGTAGAGGCCCTGCGCTCTGAGGAGGGCCGCCACAGCGTTCATGAGTCTGGTAAAGACCCTGGGGGCTGAATTGAGGCCAAATGGAAGGACTTTGTATTGGAAATGGTAGCCCATGATCCTGAACCGTAGGAAAGAACGATGGGGCTGCCAAATCGGGACCTGTAGGTACGCGTCCTTCAGATCCAGGGAGCACATCCAGTCTCCCTTGTCCAAAGTCTCCGCTATGAAAGCTGGCGTAACCATCTTGAATTTTTGCAGTGGTAGGGAGAGGTTGAGGGTGGAAAGGTCCAGCACAACTCTCAGGCCTGCCTGGTTCTTCTGAATGGCGAAAATCCTGTAGTAGAAGCCAAAGCCTCGCTGAAAGGCTGGAACTTCCTCCACTGCATGGCTCTCTACGAGTGACCGGATCTCCGCCAAAAGAGTTGCGGTCCCAACCTGTGGGAGTGGAGGGGAGGAGGTTGGAGAGGCTGGGATAGGAAGATGGTACCCCTTGGAAACTACAGAGAGGATCCAGGGGTCTGCGAAATTCTGGCGCCAGAATTGTGCATGAAGAGCAAGCCTGCCCCCCACCGGAGACACATGGACCCGAAGGGGGGTGTCATGCCTTCTTTTCCCTCGGAGGCTGACACTGAGGAGGGGGACTGCAAAAAGGTCTAACCTCCCTCCATCCCCCCATTTTTGTTGTTTGCGCCGGTTTTGAGACGGCGAACGGTCCAGCTGCCTGGATCTGCGTTCCTGGAAGCCGCGGAACCCTCCATATGTAATATGTACGACCCTTTTCAGACAGCTGCTGAGATTAGTTGTACGATTTGCGCGTGGTCTTTGTAAGAATGGATAGAGACTTTGCAGTTTGTGAGCTGTTCTTCTTGTCCAGCATTTCGTCCGTAGAGGATGGAAGAGGGCCCCCCCCCGAACGGTAGATCTAGAATGCGCTCCTGGACATCAGGGTTGAATTTCATTGCCCGGAGCCAGGCTGTTCTCCTCACACTCTCGCCTGAGATATCGATATGAGCCACTGTGGATTCCATGAGGTCATGCGCCACAAGCTTGGCTTCCACTAGCCCCACCTCAAAGCGTGACTGGCACTGGGTGGGTAGTTCCGGGAGGAAGTCCGCAATTTCCCGCCATAAACGTTGGTTGGCGGCAGCCAGCATGACATCTGCGTTGGCATGACGCAGGTGCAAGGTGGCGTTGGATTAGATATTGCCGTATGCCTCCAAGATCTTCTCCTCCTTGCCTAGCAGCGCCGCAGAGGAGGCGGAGGACGACTGAGGCTTGGAGTATAGGGATGCCGCAGCAATCATCGAGGAGTGTGGCTGAGGATGGGTCCAGAGCAAGAGCGTATCCCCCTCCATCTGCCTGTACTTGGCGTCCAGGCGCCGATTCACCGGCTGGACCGAGTGGGGCTTGAGCCAACCCTTCTTGGCCAGGGAGACTACATCGGTTTGCAGTGGAAGCCCCGTGTTGGCAGAGGGGCGTTTTGTGAGGACGTCAGCCAGAACCCCCTCTGCCGGCTGTTCGATCTCAGGTTGGGGGAGGCCCAGGTACTCCGCCAGGCCAGCAAGAGGTTCATAGAAGGCCCTGGCTGAGGATGGCGTGTCCAGATCCTCCTCCTTGTCCGGATCTTGTGGAGGAGGAGGAGTAGTAGTAGTAGGAGTATTAGTAGATGGCGCCGGAGGCTGGGGTACAGGGACAGCAGTCAGGATGAGGCGGCGGCAGAGGTTTCCAAATTGGCTGTGGGGCCAGAGGAGGCAGCTGCACCGGGGCCCGAGGGCCCGATGGAGGCATCTGTGGTGCCGTTAGCATGGCGAGGAGGATTTCCCTGACCTCATGAGGCCGAGGAATTTCTCGAATAGCACCTCCTCACTGGCCAAAGAGGTGGCAGGGAGGTACCGACTGGGTAGCGGGGGACTGCTGGAGCCGCTGCATACCCTGTCCATATGGACGCAAAGGAAAGCTGCCCTGCGCAAATGGAGGGTAGACTGTAGGCCACGTACCTGGTTGAGGCCAGTCCTACCTTGATACTCGTTCTTCGCCAAATTCGTGGAATGGCGTCCGACGGGTGCCCCTTTCTGGCATGGCGGCCATTTTGTCGAGCTGCCTGCCACGTGCCTGCAACGTGTTGCTCAGCCCGATGGGCGCAGCGTTGTTCAAGACTTTTGCGTGTGGATCACGAGGCCTACCCTCATCCTCAGCCCGGTATGTGTGACACCCTCGACCCGGGGGTTGATAGAGCTGCTTTTAGGAGCCCCCTCGGACGTATTGCTTGTATTAGGGCATATCACCTTGGACATTGTGCCGGGACAAGGGCGTAGACCTGGTACAAGAACCTTCTGATCCCTCAACACTGCGCCCGGGAGTATCAGAGTACCCCTCGACCCGAAGGGCGGTAGCTGTAGCAGCCTCGGTGCACGTGCCGGTAGAAGGACCTGGCCGGAGGGTCCCTGGGAAGGAGTCTCCCTTGCTGGGTGCGCTGGAAAATATTGGCCCTACCTTGGGCCTGGTTCGATGCTGCACAAAGTTCTTCTGGAGGCGACCTCCGGAAAAGCTCCCACCACCTGGCTAGTCTGTACTTCAGCGCCTTCGAGGACAGCGAGTCACACGCCGAACATGATTGCCAACCGTGGTTTTAGCCAAGGCAACGTAGGCAGAGGGCATGGAGGTCTGAAGTTGGGAAGAGCCCGTTGCAGGATGGACACTTGCTGAACCCTGTAGAAATCGACATGCGCCGGGGATGAGTGCGACACCTGAGGACCGAGTACCTGAATGATAGATAAGACAAAAAAGACAGAAGAATTATCAGTGCGTGGAATTACATGGCCGAAGCCAAACCCAGGACCACTGGTGAATTCGGCCCGTTCCCGTCGATGCGGAAAAGGGGACTGAGGTGTGGCGCCGGAGGGCGGAGTCAGGGAACCGCATGCTCCCTGGGCCGCACCCCCACGCGCCTCTAAATCTAAAGGGGAAGGTTTTTTCTGTTGAAAAAGGTTCCGTCTCCCGGCCCTTGGAAGGGTAGCCCAAACAGTATGGAAGAAAGGGGACAGGACGTAAGAGTACCATACAGTACCCGTGGGCAACTGTCTTTATGTCTCACTGGTCTGAAGTTATCCCCTCCCATGCCACGAGGAAAGATGTTAAGGGCCCCCCGACCGGGGTGACATGGGAGGGGACCTGGATCAGTTGGTCATTTCTGACCAGAGGCTGTGGCTCCTCTGGGGTTGGGGTCTCTGCCGCGTCGTTGGTCCCTAGCTGGGTAGTTGGCGGGGCTTCCAGATGCTTGTCCAGAGTTCCAGTTTCCCGTATTGTAGTTATTTTGACCTGAACGGGATTGGCCTTGAAAGGACCGACGAGAACCGCCTCCCCTCTGGGGGTAAGGATTCTGAGTTATTTGTTGTAAGGACTTAAGAGTCTCATGCTCTTTCTTGGCCGTCTCCAGAGCATCAACCGCTTTACCGAAGAGATTGGTCTCTTCTATGGGTTTGTTAATAAGAGCGGCCTGTGTTTCAGGCTTGAACCCCGAGTTGCAGAGCCAAGAGTGCCGCTTGAGTAGTGTGCCCTGGGCCAGGGACCTGCCTGTCTTATCAGCAGTGTCCAGAGTGTTTTTAATTATGTTTTGATTTTCCTGCCAGGTACAGCCTCCTGGGTGGTGATCTTAAAGTGCTCGGCTGCCTTTCTTAAAATGCCATTGAAAGCCATTTGATCGTCCACAGGTGAGGCCTGGCGGGCCGGAGTGGTGGGAGGGGAATCCAGGCATAGGGCAGTGTCCTGATGCTGCGTAGGGAGCACCCATGGCTCTGTCTAAACTTGCTGGGTCTCCTCCCAGTTGCCCATGGCATCCGGCTGGTCATCAGGGTAGGCTTGGCGGAAGGGTCTTCTTTCTCGTCATAGATGTCTTGATAAGTGTCCATCTGGACCACATCTTCATGGTGGACAGAAGCCGAAGGGTCTTGAGAGTCAAGATTTTCATGGAAACGTGAAGCAGACAACAAAAGAGGATCTTCACGAGATCTCTTAGGGGAAGGATGCTCTGAACACGAGACAATCCTTTCTAGACGGGACATGCATCCATTAAACTTTTCCTGGTCCACTTCGATGAACCAGAAGGGGCAAAAGGTGGAAAAACATTGCCTTCTTCTCGTTGGTGTCGTAATTTGTCCCGACAAAGGCTCCTGACTGTCCTCCTAGGTTTCGCAAGTACTGGGGGGCCATGGCGGGTCTTTAGACCTGTCCGCGGCAGGCTCCATGCATTTCAACGGCATCTTGGGTGTCAGCCCAACCGCCGAAGTAATCCTTGCGAGACTGTCCTCAATCACCACCGAATCGGCGCGAGTCAACGGGTCAGCGGTACATTCACCGCCTACCGCGCCTTAGAGGGCCTAGCAGTAGATTGTTCGCCTGCAGAAAGGCTAGGAGGCCTAGGGGTAGGGTTTCGGGCCTACCGAGGCCTTAGGGGGCGCCGGAGCATCGGATGATCGTGCTTCGGCAGGTAAACCCGATTTAGAGGTAGCGCCCTTAACTTTGGAGTGCCCAGTCGAAAGACGCTGCTGCGGATGCGGGGGAAGGCTGCTGATCTACCAGATCAGATGATTCCGTCAAAATTTTCGGCGGTCCCGTTTGGCGCTTTCACCTTTTTTGACAGAACCGTCGAAATCCATGATAGGGTTGTGTGCTTAGTGTGTGGTTTCTGTCCGCCCTTGTCGCCGGGTGTTGTCCCCAAAGCGAGACTTACGTCAGGCCTAGAGTGGTCAGGGACAGGCGTGGCAGACCTAGAAGCGTCCGCCTCAAGGTTGAAGACATCCAAAACGGTTGTCTGGTCAGCATCAGTGCCCCGGTCACTTTAGGCAGGTGTAGCGGTGGGGGAAGAGGGATCAGCCCGCGACATACCGTACGCGGCCCACCGCTTTACACAGCGCGCCTTAAGGATCTTAGGCCGAAGGAGCTTACAAGCCACACACCGCTTCTCGTCGTGATCTAGGAGTAGACAAGAATTACACGTACTGTGCTAGTCTTTCCACGGGTACCTGACCCTACACTTGGGGCAGAACCTAAATGTTGCCCTTTCCATAGCGAAAGGTATAGACAAAGATGACCAGACGTAGAGGGCTAAGAGGGGGAAAGAGGAGAGACGTAAAGAGATGGCCACCCTGACCCCACTCTCGTTACTGTGTAGGCTGGCCAGAGTGCCTAGCGACGTGGATGGCTCAGCCACCGGATATTAGGCGCCAAAATCCACTGCCGTAGAATCTTACTGCAGTCTTTGTCGAAGTTGCTTGAATCGCTGTCGAAGTGGCTTATGGGGAAACAATGTCTCTTATGAAGAGCTCTTCTATAGGGCGACCATCTACAATCTAAGGGACCTCGGCGCGTGCAGGACATTGGGTACACTACACGTCACAATAGGGATAGTGTTACAGACACGTCTATGCAGACGTCCCCTTTCGGTGCCCGAAAGACAAGATGCAATACTCTGCGGTTACCACAGGATGTCGGACCATATGCACAGCATGTGATTCTAAGCAGATTAACAAGCATCAGAAAGTATCTATAGTAGAGTTTATATCCTCCTTCCTTGTTCCAGATGCACTGCGTGCTTTTGTGTAGCCTGGTCCGGCTCTTTCCCCATTCCTCTGTGTCTATTGTTCGACCCATGTCCCTCTCCCAGTACAGAAAATAAAATATTTTTCTTTTTTATCAGGGTCTGTCCTGTCCATGAGCCGATAGAGCGTAGAGATTCTGCCCCTTGTGGTAGGTGATTGTAAGGACAATTCTAGAGCAGTTAGGTCTCTTGCCCCCTTGTCCCCGACAGCTTTGTGGGAGATCCAATGCCGCAGCTGAGCGTAGTGGAACCTATCGGTCTCTTCTACTCTGAATTTTTCCTTGCACCTTTCAAACGTTATGGGTAATCCTTCTTCTAGAAAGACAGAGCTTTTCTAGCCATCCCTCCTTCCATGGTGCAAAGCTATGTGGGGGGTTTCCTGGGGTGAATTCAGGGTTGTTCCAGATAGGTGTGAGTGGTCCTATGGTGCCCCTACAGCCCCATTTTCGTGCTGCTGCCCTCCAGTTGTATGCTGTTTTTGTTGCTGTAAGGGGACCCTGGTTTGCCTGGGCTTTTATAGGTGGTAAGTGTGGGAGATTGGCTAGGGGGACCTGGCACCACGCCTCTTCTAGTTGCTTCCATAGCGGTTGGTCCGTTGGTTGCGCCCAAGTGTATGCATGAGACAGTTGTGCTGCGTGTGCGTATCTAACCACGTCAGGGACTCCCATGCCCCCCATTGCCTTCCCACGACGCATGATCTTTTTTGTTATTCTGGGTTTCCTCCCACCCCAAACAAATTTTTGTATATTCCTTTGTAGAGTGAGCAGTTCGCTCTTTGGAATATTTACCGGGAGTGCCGCGCATTGGCAAATTAGTCTGGGAACCAAGTTAATTTTTCCTGCGGCTATACGACCGAACCAGGAGATTTCTTGTTTCTCCCAGTGTTTTAGATCTTGTCGGAGCTCATCTAATAGGCATGGGAAGTTGCTTAGATATAGCTGGGAAGGGTCCTTAAGGATCCATGCAAACTTATTAACAAATCCCGAAAAAGCAAAGACTAAACTTTGGGAGTGTGATTGGATCTCAACACGGGACAAATGCAATTCCTACGCAGCCTTCAAAGCAGGTGCTTTTTTGATTAAATCCAGAAATCAAATCCCACAATATTTGCTCAAATTTCCTAAGCATATCTACGCAGATGTATTTCTGAGATTTCGCTTCAACCTTTTACAAACAAAAGTGAGAAAAGCAATCTATAACAAAGCACTTCTGCCCGACGAACAAGTTACTCTCTTACCTGGTAACGTTCTTTCGATGGGATGGTCCGACGACGTATTCCATATCTTTGACAGTAATCACCGCAGCACAGCTGTGGTGATTACTGTTAAAGATATGGAATACGTCGGAGGACCCAATCCCCTCGAAACAAATTGTAGATTTTGTAATATTGGAACCCTGAAGGAGTCCTCCAAGCATCTTATAGCTGAATGCCCAGCCATACTAGACCTGAAGAAACAATATTTCCAAAAACATTTTCAAAAGAGTCTCACTCTCGATAAAACTATTTTGGGAGCTGGTTTTTAATGCTACGAAAACTCTGCTTATTATAGATACTGTGAAATTCCTTGAAGCATTGAATCTTTCTGCATTCCCGTAGCACAACAGGGAGATTTGGCTAACCACTTTAAAACTCGTTACCTCAGGTATCTCAATACCATCTACTCATACATTAAAAATAAGAAAAGGGGACTTTTTCTAAAACTCAAACTTAACTATTGATGTCAACTTTGTTGTATTATGTTTTTAAAAATTACAATTTTAAATTACTTTTTTTAAAGACTGAGAGTTGTATGGAAGCTACGCTCTTCTGTCACATTGGATATGATGGCCTTTATCGAACATAGGATAGGCTTGTTCATGCTCCATCTCTCAGAATGCACACTATGACCGGGTTGATTAACTACTAAAATTCATAATTTTATATATTCAAGATCTATGTAGTTGCTAGTTTTACTTGGTTATATTTGGTTTTATTGTACTAAACCGTATTAATTGTATCCTACTAATTATGTGGACAAGTCGAAACGATTGAAGCATTTTACGTGCATCTCCTTGCTTTTATGTTTCTTAATAATTTTAGACTGATTTTACTCAACAGTATACCTGTTAATAGTGTTTAAAGGCGATTCTTATGTTGGCAAAGAGAGCTATTCTTATGCGCTGGACACGGAAGGAAGAACCCACACTTGAGAATTGGACTCAAGTTATATTATGGGCTAACAATATGGAAGAAACATAAATTGGCCTTCAGGCACCTACGTGCCGTCCCAGAGACATTTGGGGCGATTTCCGCTCGTTCTTGGCACGCCAGTGTTTCGAAGGTGGTGACAAATGAGTATCTGCTGCCGATGTGTTTGCATGTATCAGGACACCCATTTGAGCAATATATTGCAGTTTGATGTTGATCAGTATTATTGTAACAATGTGCAATAAAATAAAGAGATCTGGCCTACACACACACCAGCAGTGATCCAATCAGGTCCACTGGTGGCACTGCCCATGCATACCATTCAGACACACAAACCAGTTGTGGCTTGGGACCAGACAGTCCCAACCCACTTATTGGCAGCAAACACACATGGCCCTGCAGAAGCCCGCTCACAGGTCAGGAAGAATGATATGATATGGCATTTATATGGTTAGTGACAAGATGGCGAAGGGACAAACGAAAAGCCTTGTGGCATGACCATGTTTAGACACTAGCCACAGAAGATAGCCAAACGTGGTAGGCAAAGTACATTAACAAAATAGCAAAAAGTAATTGCGGTCACCAGCTTGTCCCTTAAATCTTTACCCCATTGCACTGCATTGTAAAATGCATTGTAGAAGGATAACAAGTTACCAAAAGTGCTAACAATGTAACAAGCCTACGGGGAGTTTCCCAGTATGGACAGACGGAAGGACATGACAAATGAGCAAAAATCAGTGTAGTGAAGCTGAAGGCTTTGGCGGTCTGTAAACATGGAGGGAAAGGTGCTGTAAAGAGAATTCTTTCCTAACAGTCTTGTCAAATCTCTGCATGATTACATTACAATTTATTTCAAAAAGGACTGAAATAAATTGCAAGAATAAAAATCACGTGGACATTAAATTGATGCAGGTAAACAGCAATTTAATACAGAATTATACACATTTGACGAATGTAACGAACGACAAACACAGAAAAGTTGATGCAGACTTACGATTATCTCAACTTCTTCAATACAAGTATGAATGTGCAGTACTGCATTGTAACCAGGGCAGATGATTGATTTGTGCTCAATAATCACTATCTGTAAAACAGAAAAAGTTGCAAAAATAAACAATAATACTGTGGGTGGGATATCTAAACTTTGCATCACATTGCACACACCTATCAGAGTTATAGAATTAACTACAAATCAAAACTCCTAGCATAATGTTGAAAGTTCTTGACTAACATACAAACTGCTTTACATTCTCATTTAAGGTTGGCTGGCTTTTACTTCTATTAATTTGCTTTGGACCACATTGCTTTTATTTAGGGAACCATGTTCTTCCAAAGTATTCTTATAATGTTGCGAAAAAAGTGTCAAGGATCATTGCAATAAATATCATACCCTTATTAGTGCATTGAACGATGCATGGATATAAATAGCATTCTATTATGGGGTTCTATCTAGTATACTAAGCTACTCATACAGAAACATAACATTGTGTGCAGCGTACAAGATGAAGGTATAATATTCGTAATGTTAATATGTTGAATAATGAAATGATAATTGTTTTCTTAATAGATTTTTGTGTACTGTGAAATATGTAATACGTAGCTAATAAAACATGCATTACATAATTGCATTACTATAGACAAAACACAAAGACACAAGAACACATACCAATATGGGTATATACAGGGAAAGTGAAGTTAGCAAAAAAGCACAAGTAGTAGCAGAAACAATTCATAACTTAACTGATTATTTTCATGAAAATAAATGATTGCTGTGTTTCAAAGCTGCTATTTACCCTATGTATATGTATCACTTGATGTGATTGGACCCACAGGGAAAGTACAACCATAAAAAAAAAAAAAAACAGAACTATCAGAAAGTGCTCATAAGTCTTGATTATCTTTATGCACAAAAAGGATTGCGGTCTTTCAAGCTTGTGT
Organism: Ambystoma mexicanum; assembly: GCF_040938575.1. Taxonomy (NCBI): domain Eukaryota; kingdom Metazoa; phylum Chordata; class Amphibia; order Caudata; family Ambystomatidae; genus Ambystoma; species Ambystoma mexicanum. The sequence continues at coordinate 1,282,331,402 of NC_090923.1, read as the reverse complement.
CTTCCTGTATGTATATGTTTCATATGATGTGACTGGACTCTAAGGGAATTACTGTAAGAACCTACTTGAAGGATACGTCTACAAATAAAATAAAATGTTTAGTTTCTGACTGTTACTGAAGAAAACCATGTGGCCTAGATATGTCAGCAAAAGAAAAAAGAGTGAGCCAGACATGTGATGTCATCAGTGATGTCATCAACAACATTTGTGATGTCATCTTTGATGTCCGGGGTGTTAGTCTTATCAGTGCACGGTGGTGGCTCGAGTTATGGTTGCTTAGCTTACCATAACTGGCGAATTTCAAGGGTTTTTCGGTTTTACTTGGAACCATAACGTCCCTTTGACAAAGTTTTTTTCACTGAATTTCATAGGTTTTTAGTAGCACAACTTAACCATAACGTCCCTTTAACAAAGTTTTTTCATTGAATTTCATAGGTTTTTATTAGTGCAACTTAACCATAACATCCTTTTCAATAGATGAAGGCCACTAACATCTTATGTCCTCAAAGTGGGAACGCCGGGTGGTAAAAACAAAAAGATTTTCCTTCATATTACCAAGATGGCCACCATGGAAAGGGAAGGCGGGGTGTATAAAGAACACAACAGGGCATGAGCGGGGGCTGGGGGGGAACATGGGGGAAACAGGGCAGACACATAGGCATGAGCGGGGGGTGAGAGGGAACAGGGTTCAAACGGGGCATGAGCAGGGGGTTGGGGGGAAATGAAGGAAACACGGGGCATGAGCGGTGGTGGGGGGAACGCGAGAGAGACACGGGGCATGAGCAGCGGGTGGGGAGGAACACGAGGGTGACACGGGGCATGAGCGGGGGGGTACAGGGCACACACGGGACATGAGCGGGGGTGGGGGTGGAGGAGAGAGACAAGGGGCATGAGCGGGGGGTGGGGGGAACACGAGGGAGACACGGGGCATGAGCAGGGGGGTTAACACGAGGGAGACACGGGGCATGAGCGGGGGGGTGGGCGGAACACGAGGGAGACACGGGGCATGAGCGGGGGTGGGGGGAACAGGAGACAGACACGGGGCATGAGCGGGGGGGTGGGCGGAACACGAGGGAGACACGGGGCATGAGCGGGGGTTTGGGGGGTACAGGAGACAGACACGGGGCATGGGTGGGGGCAACAGGAGACAGACACGGGGCATGAGAGGGGGGTGGGGGAACAGGAGACAGACACGGGGCATGAGCAGGGGGTGGGGGTAACAGAAGAGGGACACGGGGCATGAGAGGGGGGTGGGGGAGAACAGGAGACAGACACGGAGCATGAACGGGGGGTGGGGAGAACAGGAGACAGACACGGGGCATGAGCGGGGGATGGGGGGTAACAGGAGACAGACACGGCACATGAGGGTAACAGGAGACAGACACGGGGCATGAGCGGGGGGTGGGGAGAACAGTAGACAGACACGGGGCATGAGCGGGGGGAGGGAGGGAGACACGGGGCATGAGCGGGGGTGGGCGGGAGGGAGAGAGAGAGACACACGGGGCATGAGCAGGGGGTGGGCAGGAGGGAGAGACACACGGGGCATGAGCGGGAGGGAGAGACACACACGGGGCATGAGCGGGGGGTGGGCGGGAGGGAGAGACACACGGGGCATGAGCGGGGGTGGGCGGGAGGGCGAGAGACACGGGCATGAGCGGGGGTGGGCGGGAGGGGGAGAGACACGGGGCATGAGCGGGGGAGAGACACATGGGGCATGGGGGGAAGGGGAGAGACACGGACATGAGCGGGGGGTGGCCGGGAGGGGAGACACACGGGGCATGAGCGGGGGGGTGGGCGAGACACATGGGGCATGAGCGGGGGGGGCGAGACACACGGGGCATGAGCGGATGGGAGAGACACACGGGGCATGGGCGGGTGGGAGAGACACACAGGGCATGGGCGGGTGGGAGAGACACACGGGGCATGGGCGGGTGGGAGAGACACACGGGGCATGAGCGGGGGGGAGACACACGGGGCATGAGCGGGGGGTGGGCGAGACACACGGGGCATGAGCGGGGGGGTGGGCGGTTGGGAGAGACACACGGGGCATGAGCGGGGGGTGGGCGGTTGGGAGATACGGGGAATGAGCGGGGGTGGGCGGTTGGGAGAGACACGGGGCATGAGCGGGGGGTGGGCGGTTGGGAGAGACACACGGGAGTGGGCGGTTGGGAGAGACACGTGGGGGTGGGCGGTTGGGAGAGACACACGGGGCATGAGCGGGGGTGGGCGGGTGGGAGAGACACGGGGCATGAGCTGGGGTGGGCGGGTGGGAGAGACGCACGGGGCATGAGCGGGGGGGTGGGCGAGACGCACGGGGCATGAGCGGGGGGGTGGGAGAGACGCACGGGGCATGAGCGGGGGGTGGGAGAGACACACGGGGCTTGGGCGGGTGGGAGAAAGACACACGGACATGAGCGGGGGTGGGCGGGAGGGAGAAAGACTGTGCAGGCGGCAGATCCCGCTCCTCGGCCCTCCGCTGGCCACCGTGTGCCGATGGCGTGAGCGGGGGGCTGGAGGAAAAGGGAAGACAGAGCATGAGTGGGGATGAAAAGAAGGACACACGGGGCATGAGCGGGGGGTGGGGGTGTGGGAGGAACAGGAGACTGACACGGGCATGAGCAGGGGTGGGGGACTTACTGTGCAGGCAGGATACAAAGCCTCTCATGCGAGGAACAAAGATGGCGGGCGTCTCTGAAGCCAGACGCACTGCACGCTTTCATCGCATCCAATGAGAGAGCACGTCAGATGTCCGCGGACATCACGCAAGCTGCTTGTCCAATCACCGTCCTGTCCGCGGAGCGAACAGGGAAGTGTGTCCGCGAAGCGAACACAGATCTCACTAATTTTTTTCACTTACATTTTTGTCATTTTTAAAAAAATGACTGGACGGATTTACACCAAATAAAGCAAAGCACGCTTTCGGGACCAATCCACCGCTCCTGCCGCAAATTTGGTGTAAATCCGTCCAGTGGTTTGGGCTGTAGGCGTGAGCAAAGTTTTTTCCCATTATGTCTATGGGAAAAAAAAAGTTTTGGGACCCCCCCCCCTATAACTTTGCCCCCCCCCCCCCCCCCGGACGAATCCTCACCAAACTTTGCAACAAAATTCAGAGTGACCCAAATACAAAGCATCAAAAATATGATTACGGTGAGTAATGTATCCCTTCTGAGGCTTGTGGAATCTGCTCAGATCACATGCTGCGCATACATTAGCGAGCAATGTTAGGAGAAGATGGTGGGATGTGAGAAGGTTCATGAGCGAATAAATATCTTAGAACCGCTTGTCCCACCCTGCGTATCTGTCTTGGAATGTGCGGCAATGCAGTAGTAATGAGTGAAAGTGTTTACTGAGCTCCATATAGCTGCTTTGCAAATGCTGTCTAGGGGGACATTTGCAACAAATGCTAGAGTAGCTCCTGTGCTCCTTGTGGAGTGGGCCCTAGGCGTAAAAGGCAGTGTTTTTTGTCTGACAGGGAATAGCACAGTTGTATGCACCCGACTATCCATCTGGAGATGGCATTCTTGGAAATGCTGTGCCCTTCACTGCCTGGGGCTACAGAGACAAACAGTTGATCTGTTTTCTTTAGCGGTCTGGTCTTGTTTACATAGCAAAGGACCGCCCTCCTTACATCTAGTGTATGGAGTTTTACCTCAGCTGAGCTTTTTGGATTCTGGAAGAAAGCCGGAAGCTCAATGGACTGGTTTACATGGAATTTAGAGCTGAATTTAGGAGAGAACTTAGGATGAGTACTCAAATCAGCTTATCCTTGTGTATGACAAAGAAAGGATCCTGCACTGACAATGCTGGTCATTCACCAACTCTTCTTATGGAAGTGATAGCCACTAAGAAGGCTGTCTTTTAAGTCAGGTGTTTAAGACTTGACTTGTGCATCGGCTCTAAAGGGGGTTTCATGAGCTTAGTTAGTACTACATTGAGATCCCATCCTGGCGGCGAGTTTGAAATCTGAGTGTGAAGTCTCTTTACCCCCTCCATGAATGCCTTGATGACCGGCACCTTCCACCATGAAACCTTATTGTGGAAGATGGTGTAGCCTGACAAAGCCACCTGGTGGACCTTCAAAGAGTTGAATTCTAAACAATTACAAATCTCCTCCACTTGTCGAAATAACAGTGTCTAGTGTTAGGCTTTTGTGCTTCCTTTGGGATAACCATACACCTCTGTGGTAGGTTAAGATGTCCGAACAGGACTTCAGGAGCCATGCTGCCAAGTTCATTGAGTGAGGTTGAGTCAGCAGATTGGTCATGCACGGGAGCTTGATGGGATCGCACATCACCAGTTTTCGCAGATGTGGCCGTCTTGCCCACATAGGAGCAACTAGAATGAGTGTCACTTGTACCTTGCTGATCTTGTTCACCACCCTGTTCGTTAGAGGAGTCGGGAGGGCGGGGGGGGGGGGGGGAGCGTAAGCAGATTTCCTTGAACAGTTTATCCAAAAGGCGTTCCCCTGGGAGCCTGGATGGGAGAACCTGGACACGAAGTCTGGGCATTGACTGTTTTCTTTTGTAGCGAACAAGTCTATTGTGGGGAAACCCCATTGATAGAAGAAGTGTTCTACGACCTCTGTCTCTAGTTGCCACTCGTGTTCCTCTAGAAGGGGATCTCTGCTCAACGAGTCTGCTAGAGTTGAGTTCACCTGGAACGTGCTCTGACGACAGGAATATCTTCCGTCTGAGTGCCCATTTCCGCATTTGTTGCGCTAGCTTGGACAGATTTGGACAAACGGGGATGTTCGTTGGTGTAAAACATCCCCGTAGTGCTGTCGGTCAGGACTTAGATAGACTGGTTCACTAGGTGTATCTCGAATGCCTGAAGGGCCATGAACACAGCCAGTAGTTCCAGCAGATTGATGTGCTTCTGCGTCGTAGCACGAGACCACATACCTTGTGCTGTGTGATGAAGGTAATTAGCCCCCCGCCCCCAACCCGGGGAGTGAGGCGTCTGTTGTGACAGTCGCTTGTACTTCATGATCGTGGAATGGTTTTCCTTTAACAGATTTTCTCTTGGCCACCAGCGAAGGTTTTGTACTAGTGTTGGCGAAACGACCACTAGATGGTCCCATTGACCACTTGCCTGAGACCACTGTTTCGCCAACCACTCCTGCATGGGACGTATGCGCAGGCTCGTGTGAGGAACCAGGTAAATGCAAGATGCCATCATGCCTAGCAAACGCATAGCTTTGCGTATTCTCATCTGGCAGCCAGTTTGACAATGCAGTATGCGCAGTAACATGTTTTGGACTCTTTCCTCTGATGGAAAGAACAACCCCTCTTCTGAGTTTATTACAGCTCCTAGGAACTGTTTGGTTGTGCTCGGCACAAGGCTCGACTTTTTCTCTCGTTTATGGAGAAGCTCAATTGAAAGAGAAGGTTGATAGTTCTTTGAATGTTTTACCTGCAAGATTGGGCAGTCTCCCCTGTAATCAGCCAGTTGTCCAGGTAAGGGTAGACTGGGATTACCTCCCTGCGCAGGTGTGCTGCCACCAACGCCAGTACCTTCGTGAATACCCTTGGAGTAGATGCTATTCCGAAAGGGCAGCACTTTGAATTGGTAGTGCTGGTTTGCCATCTTGAAATGCAAGAATCTTCAGTGCGCTTGGAACACTGCACTATGAAAATAAGCATCTTTCATATCCAATGTTGCCATGTAGACCCCCCGCTTTAGCAGGTGGATTGCTTCCTGTAGCGCAGTCATGCAGAACTTTTGTGGCTTGACATATTTGTTTGCAGGGCGCAAATCTAATACTGGGCACATTGTGAGATCTTTCTTTGGCACAAGGAAGTATGTTAAATAACACCCTGCTTTATCTGGTTGGCTGGGACGACTTCTATGGCGTCCTTTTGGAGCAGTGCTGAGACTTCCTCGAGAAGGATGCGTTGGTCTTCCTTCGAGTGATTCTTCTGGCATGGGGGATGGTTCCGGGGTTGCTCGAGGAGCTCCACACAACCGCCTGAAACGGTGGATAGCACCCATTTGTCAGAGGTGATTGCCTCCCATGCTTAGGTGAAGTTTGAAATACACCCTCCTATTGGAGAGGCATGGGAGGGCACCTGAAGTGGGTAGTCACTGTTTTGGAGGTGTGGAACCACATCTAGATTCGGCCCTCCCCCCGGAAGCGGGATCTGCACTGCCCCCTTTGGTAACCTTGAGAGGCTTGGCCTTGATTGTTACCCCAGGATGATCCCCGATTTTGATTGTAGCCTGAACCACTCTGGGAATTTTGTCCACGTCAGCAACTAACATTACTATTGCCTCTCTGGCCAGTGGGTTTATTGGTTAGCTGGACCAATGACTCCAGTGTCTCGTATTCCTCTATCAGTTTTCAAGGCGTCTTCAACGACCTTTCCAAAGAGTAGGTTGGCGTCAATGGGCATATTTAAAAGCGTGGCTTGTGTCTCTTGCTTGAAGCCGGACTGGCTTAACCAAGCATGCCGCTTAATAGTACCCTCTGCAATAATTCTGCCGGCATTATCAGCAGGGTCCAGATTACTCTTTAACATGCAGCTTGAAACAGCTCTGCCTTCTGCCGCCACAAGGGCCAATTGTGTCTTAAGGGGTTCAGGGGCTGATGACAACAAAGCTGAGACCTCATCCCATTTATGGCAGTTATAACTTGCCAAAAGAGTGGAGTTATTAGCTATCCTCATCCGATAGGCAGCCGAGGAGGACACTTTCCTCCCCATCGTATACAGCTTCTTACTCTTTGTCCAGAGGTGCCGCAGAGGAGGCTAGGGGTGTACCTGCTCTCTTCCTTGTCATAGTAACTACAAGAGAGTCAGGTTTGAGCTGTCCCCTAATATAGATTGGGTCTGGTCTGAAGAGTTTCTCTATGCAGGGGTTAACCGGCCACGTCTGATTATGAGTTTCCAGCAAGGGTTTTATCTTTCACTGAACCAACCGCAAGAGAGGAATGAACTGAGTGACAGCCTTTTTATCCCCCAAAATGTCAACAAAATCTTTATCTTGTTGAGGTTCCTGCGTGGCTATCTGGAAATGCTCAGCCGCCTTGACGAGCACATCATTCAGTAGTGGCTGGTTATCTATAGGTGAATCTATCACAGGAGGATCCTGGTTGACGGGAGAGTCCATGTTATACATGTCTGGATCTGGGTCATTATCACCATAGTAAGGGCCTGCGGCCTCTTGAGATGCATAGAGGTCTTCATTGTCAGTGTCCAGGTCATACAGGTCAATGACTGAGGGGTCTTGTGATGGAGTAGTTGGAAACTCGGGGGGAGTCCTCTTAGAAGGGCGTTGTGAAGCAGTGGCCGAGACAGGGATCTGGGAACTAGAGCCCCAGTTGTGGGCAGGGTGGATTGAAGACTTTGGAAATAATTAGGGTCCCTTTCAAAAAGATTTGCCATTGTTAGGGAGAATTCTCAGAAATGTGTTAATTCCCTCCACCTTAGAGACCCCACAGAAACTTTGCTGGATTTTGAGGACTTGATTTTTTTAATCCGGAGAGTGTGTGACCCTTTTTCCCCACTCCTTCATGTATTTTTGTGTGAATTTTACCTCTGGGTATCTTTTGGTTGTGGAGTCTGACAAACTCCATAGGCATCATCTTTTACATTGCGTCACAGCACCTTCAGTGCAGTGACACAGGGAAGTCTTCCAGATTTCCCAAAGGTTTAAATACCTTCTCTGGGATAAACTGTTTCCCAGAGCAGTAAAGTGAAATTGACTTTACTTACCATTGTAACTTTCTAGACCCAGCACAAACTATCTTACAATAGAGTGCTGGAGGGGTTATTTAGTATCCCCTGTGTCTAGATCCTCATGTAACATGTTTTATGTTACTCTTTCCTCACTGAATGGCTGGTGGCAGTGGTTTCATTTGAAACTACCATGGTTTGCATTTACCACGGCCTGTGTTCGAAACTCCGGTAAAGCAACCGCGGGAGCCATCTTTTTCAAAATGGCAGAGGAGCCATCTTTGACAAAATGGCCCACGGTCTTCTTTTTGTCATTTCTTTGTGGAAAGGTCCTTCTAGAGATTTTCTCTGCGTGCCAAACCAGGTTTGGTCTCTTTGCTTATTTCGCCTTTGGTGGGATTGAGGAGTGAAGCCGCCTTTGGCTCCAGAGTGTCTGGGATAGGCAGGAAGTGAGGGAGGTGACCGACTCTCCCTGTGCTTAGTCTCCTAGGAGACACAAATGCACTCTGTGGTGATTGGCTGGCTGGCTGGCTGACTGTCCGGCAAGGACAGCCACCCTGCTGGATGATTGACAGCTAGGCTGGAATGAATGGGAGAGAACTGAATAAAAGGCGAGTCTCTTGGCTTGGAAGGCAGAGTCGACCACTGGACAAAGAAACTGAAGAAGAACTTAAAGAGGATGCCTGCTGCAACTCCTGTACCGTTGGTTTGCCCAGTGAAGCACTGGTGCAGTGCCGAAACGCCAAGTTCGCATCGACAGAAGCCCCTGCACTGACAACTTTTCCCCTTGAGTTGGTGGGACCAATCAACTCCAAAGTAAGTCACCTGCACATCCATCTCAGAGCTAGTTGAATTTCCACAGAGTTGCTGCTGGAAACCGTATAAACAGGGAGAGGAACACCAGATTGTATGCGTTGCTTTTAAGCTGGCATAGAGCTTCAGGAAGATCCTCTGGACTCCCAGTAACCAGGACTGACCGAGCCTGAGTCCCCTCAACAGAGTGCGGACCCCAGAAGCAAGGAAAGTCCATCTCGACAGCCAGGAACCGCGGTGTTGCTATTTGTGGTAGATGCGAGGAGCTGAAACACTGAAGAGCCACTGAAAGTGAAGTTTGCCGGTTGCGAGATTTGACCATACCAGTGCATTGCAGGAGTCCCCTGACATCATCCCTCTTGTCCCCACGAGAGGCCCAGGAACAGTGAGATCTGCAGAGCTGCACAGGAACAGAAGTCATCAGCTGCATCTTTCATTTCTAAGGTACTGTAAAAAGTCTGCGAGAACTTACCTCTTACTGTACAGTGCTTGCAACTTCTACAACTCACAAGTCTAATCAGCTTGTGGCCATACATTTGATTCTTCTTTTCATCAAAGATTCCCAAGAACTTGTACAAAGACTTTTCCATTTACTTAACAGAAGTGCTTCATCCTATGCAAGACTTTTGCCCATTGATGTTGGCTTGGCCTATTGAATTGTAGGACTCTTTTTGAGGGATCCAAAAGTATTTGCCTGCTTAAGAAGATTTGTGGTCCCTTGTTCTAATAACCTTTGCATTTTACGAACTACTAAGAGTACTCTAAATGCCAACAGTAAGATATTAATGTCCCCAGCACCCCAACCAATGATAATAACTGGGTGTAGGTTGTGTCTGTAGGCCATCCCAAAAGGGTCTTTACTGATTTAGAAAAAGATTTAGAAACAAAGAGTGTACAGTATTGAAGTGTATTTGTGTGTTACTATTATACTGCTCCCTTCTGAAGAAGGCTTATTCTAACTGACTGATAAATTAATAATGGTTTATGCAAGAAACCTTGAGCAGGTTTATTTGAATACTGGTAACTGTGAATCTCTGTGCAACTCCACTACAGCTCACAGTGAGCCCTCTTGAGATAAGCCTGGCTGCTGAACACTCTACCAAAACCGTGCAGTAAAAGCTTATACCAAAGGTTGGGTTTCCTATACCTGCAGTCAGAGTTGAGTGTAGTGATCCCATAGAGTACTACATACAAACTTTGCCCAACAGTATGCTGCCAGAAAAAGGACGATTTCAAAGGCAGGGAAGAAAGAGATCAAACTGCCTCAAAAGACTCTTCCACACTGCTCTTTTTAGCTCAACAGAGACTTTCTTTTTCATTTTTTGTGGCTCCTGGGGTACAAGCAGCTGCTGCACTTTTACACCCCCGGAGGATGCCGAGAATGGGTCACTATGCCACGTCATCAAGGCAGTGAACAATCTAGGTGTTCAAATGAAGAAAGAAGGTGGAGTTCAGAACACAGATTAGCTATTGCTTGCCTTTAATGGGGTCTCGTCATGGCTGGGGGCAGCAGTAATTACTTGTGCCTGTGATCGTGTTCTTCTTGGTTCTCTTCTGCACGTGCCAATTGGGTCTCCAATGCTGTGTTCATATAGTCCTTAATAGCGCAAAGATGGTGGTATCAATTGGGGGGATCTAAAACACCTTGCCATACAATAAACAGCGAAACACAAACTAGTTTTCCTGGGGTTGTAGTTATGTCCGGTGGGGATGAGTTTGTTGCTGTAGAAGTAATGAAGGGGGGGGGGAATGTTGGGGAGGAGCTAGCGCCTTCCTGCACCCCTCAAGTGCTTTACAATTAGGCAACACTTCTAAGCACTATAGCACTGAGAAAGCTTTTTACATGCAAATATAATCCCATACAGACATGGGTGGTCACAAAATAAATTATACATTATTCACCATAGTGACTAACGTACTCTTAGTCCATAGTCCCCTTTCCTCCATACTGTACGGGCATCCCTTCCATGGGACGGGAGACGGAACCCTTTTCACCAGAAAACCCGTTTTTCCCCTTCAAATTTAGGGGCGCGGCCCAGAGACCATGCGCTGCCCTGACTCCGCCCCCACACCTCAGTCCCCATTGATGCCTCGACAATAGATTTAACATTGCCTAATGACACCAGAATTATTAGGGGGAGGTTGGTGGGACGTATGGAATAAAGGGGACTATGGACCAAGAGTATGTTAGTTACTACAGTGAGTAACGAACAAGTTACTTACCAACTGGTAACTTTCTTTCGATTGGATGTTCCTTCAACGTATTCCTCATCTTAGATGTATTCCATCCAGCTTTAGCTGCTTCAGAAAAATGATCTCGGCAAAGGCTGCTGTGCACCGATGGTCCCTCGAAGGCCTCCGTCGAGGGTGACCTCCTCAGGTATACAAGTAGCACGTGCGGCGCCAGTTGGCCTCATTTCTCTCCCCCCCCCCCGCCACCCCCAACTCTTGTTCTACTGTGTAGATTGTGCCGGTAGTCAGATATTAGCCTTGCGAGAGTTGAAGTGGCAATAACCCGGAAAATCTACAGAGGGGTAGGGTGGGAGGGCGATGAGGAATACGTTGGAGGAACATCCAATCGAAAGAACGTTACCAGTGGTAAGTAACTTGTTCTTTGAATGGATTGTGTCCTCCAACTTATTCCTCATCTAAGATAGACTCCCAAAGCAATATGGAAATATTCTCTGGAGGAGGGAGTAGATTTTTGATACCCTTATATGGCTGAATATAGCACTGCTTTACCAAAATGTTGCTCCTTAGATTGGGAAGCATCCAGACTATAGAATTTTTGAAAAAGTATGCAACGATGACCAAGTTGCTGCCTCACAAATGGATTTTATGCGAACACTTCTTTGAAGGGCTGTCGAAGAGGCGATACCTCTGGTGGAATGGGCCCTTAAGCCTTCTGGCGGGTCTTTCTCTGCAAATCTGAGGCATTCTGAAATGCAGAGCAAAATCCAGTGTGATATGGTTTGTTTTGACACCGATTTATCCAATTTCCTTCGGGCATAGCCAATGAAAAGTTGATTATCCACTCTAAGCTTGGAAAGCCTAGAAATGTAAAAGCTTAGAGCTCTTCTCGGGTCCAACCTCTGCAATCTTTCCTCTTCCTTACTAGGATGGGTGGAGGCTAGAATGCGGGTAGAACAATTTTCTGATTTAAATGAAAATTGGACACAACTTTAGGTAAACATGAGGGTTTAACCCTTAATACCACTCTGTCCCTATGGAACACAGTATAGGATGGCCTAGAAGACAGTGCCTGCAATTCGCTCACTCTTCTTGCAGATGTTAAAGCAACTAGGAAAGTGGTTTTCCAGGCTAGTAATCTTAATGGACAAGTGCGCAAGGGTTCAAAAGGGCACACATTAAGAATTTTAGAACCAGATTAAGATCCCAAATTGGTACCTGGAAAGGGTAACGAGGAAACGCATTGGTGAGTCCTTTTAAGAATTCTACTACTAAAGGTATTTTGAAATAGGAGCATTCTTCCGACAAGCGCTTGAAAACGGAAAGCGCTGCAAGATCACCTTTAATGGTCCCAACATTTAGACCTCTATGTGCTAGGGAGAAGAGGAAAGACAGTACCATCCGGAATAAAACAGAAAAGGATCAACATTCTTTTCTCTGCACCAGTTGCAAAACATTTTCCAACAGCAACGGTATAGAGATTTTGTTGCTGGTCTTCTTGCCGAAAGCAACACCTCCATGACGTCATCTGGAAGGTCGCAATCCTTGTATCTCAGCCTTTCAGATACCAAGCGTGAAGGTTGAGAATCTTGAGCACTGGACGGAGAACCTGGCCCTCCATTTGTGAGAGAAGGTCCTCTCTCTGAGGAAGATGTAACGGGGGACAGATGGACATGTCTAGAGGGTCCAGGTACCACGTTCTCCTGGCCCAATCCGAAGCAATTAGGATCATGCGGTTTCCGAACCGTCTCAGTATCATGATGACCTGAGGAATGGCGGGAATGGGAGGGAACGCGTATACTAGTGGGAAGTTCCACTCCACCACGAACGCGTCTCCTAGGGCTCCTCTCGGGGGAAATTCCCTTGAGCAATACCTTTTGCACTTCCGGTTGATTCCGGTCTACTTGGGGGGTTCCCTAAAGGGCGAAGATCTCTTGAATGACTTCCTGAGCCAGTTCCCACTCGTGGGACACCGTGCTCTGCCTGCTCAGAGCGTCCTCTGTCATATTCTCCTCCCCAGCTAGATGAACTGCCGTTAAGGAGATTCCTTCTTGAATTGCCCAATAACAGAGCTGCATTACCTCTCTGCACAGAGGTAGTGACCCTACACCGCCTCTTTTGTTTAGATAATGCATGGCCACTGTGTTGTCCATCATTATCAGGACATTTTTTCCTCTGACAGATGGTAGAAAAGCTTTCAGCGCTAGTCTGATTGCTCTCAGCTCTAAAAGGTTGATGTGTAGTTTGAACTCTGATGGAGACAAACGACCGCTGATTGTCAGCTCGTTGGCATGAGCTCCCCACCCAATGAGTGAGGCGTCTGTCACTATTGTAATCTCCGGCCATGGTTGCCAAAACTGTTCTCCTTTTAGGATATTTTCTGTGCAAGTCCACCACAGAAGACCCTGCCGAACCCTGTTCGGAATCTGAAGGAAATCCGTCATTTGACCTGAGAACTGGGACCATTGAGTCTTTAGAGCACATTGAAGGGATCTCAATCTCAGGCGTGTCTCTGGTACTAGGAAGATGCAGGATGCCATGAGGCCCAGCAACCTTAAAAAAGCGTAGGCTTGGAGACTTTGGGCATTTTGGAATTTGGAAACCATCTGAAGAATGTCTGAAGCCCTCAACCTGGGAGGCGAGCTCTTTCCCAAGGATGTGTCTAATACAGCCCCTATGTACTGGAGCTGTTGGGAAGGTGTCATTTGTGACTTCTTGAAATTGAGGGAGAAGCCCAGTATGTGGATTAAGTGGCAGGTGACTTTCAGATGATCCAGTGCTTGTTCGGCAGAACGTGCCCTGATCAAACAATCGTCCAGGTAGGGGTAGATGTGAATCCCCCCCCTTCCTCCCTCTCCTGAAGTGCGCTGCCACTACTACCATTAACTTGGTGAAGACCCTTGGGGCGGAGGTCAATCCGAATGGAAGGACTTGAAACTGATAGTGTGAGTCGCCAACTATGAACCTCAGGTATTTTCTGTGCTTGAGATGAATTGGCACATGAAAATAAGCATCCTGGAGGTCCAATGACACCAACCAATCCTGAAGATGCAGGGCCTGAAGGATCTGAGAAAGAGTAACCATCTTGAACTTGTCCTTCCTGAGGAGCTTGTTCAAGCCTCTTAAGTCCAAGATGGGTCTCAGTCCTCCATCCTTTTTGTGAATCAAAAAGTAAGGGGAGTGCCATCCCTGGTTTCTCTCCGCTACAGGTTCTGTAGCACCTTTCTCCAGCAGGGTTAGAACTTTCTGCTGCAGGAGCGCATCTGAAAACTTCAAAAGGTGTCTCCCTGGTGGATTGCTTTGAGGTTGCGTTAGAAAAGGAAGGCAGCAACCTTGGGCTATTATTTCTAGAGCCCAATCATCTGAAGTAATGGCTTGCCATTCTTGCAGATGCTGCAACGGCCAGCCTCCCACTGGTGTCTTGTGATGCAAGTCCTCAAAGCGGTTTTGTGGCGGTTGCTGCAGCCGCTAATGGCAGGGAGGCTGCAGCTGGAGTTGGCTTTGCACGTATTCCTCGTCCACCGTGAGTGGCCTCTCTCTGGCCCCTTTGACTGGCCATTCCTCTCGCCTTTCCATATGAGGAGTAGTAACGATAGGATCGTCCCCGCCAAGATTGACGTGGTGCACGAAAAGGCCGAGGTTTCCTAATAGCATCTCCTAAAGACTTGGCAGCTGCTTTTGATGTCTGCAACCTTTCAAGGCTCTCGTCAGCCTTGCTGCCATCAAAGGGCATGTTCAGAAGACGATTCTGCACGTCTGGTGCGAAACCTGACTACCGTAACCACGCAAATCTGCGCATTACCGTGCAAGTACCCATGGACCTGCTCACACTATCTGCAGTGTCCAATCCAGATTGAAGGGATTCCTGCATGGCCTCCTTTCCATCTCAAACAATGGCTAGGAATCCCTTCCATTTCGTCCCCTTTTGGTATGTGCTCCGCCGCCATTGCAATGCACTCCCACAGAGTGTACGAAAACTTTGTCAAGGCACATGTGAAATTGGCTAATTTTAACGCCATACTCCCAGCTGAAAATACCTTGCATGCCCAACCATCCACATGCTTGTCGTCCCTGTCCGGAGGGATAGAAGGGTATGCCATTTTATTTGAAGCTGTGGCTGCCTGGACCACCAGACTCTCAGGAGTGGGGTGTTTAGACAGAGCTGGGGTCGCTACTGGAAGGGCGGTATTTTGAAGTAAGGGATTTATTCACTAGAGGAATAGAATCCGGAGTCTCCCAATTTTTGGCCTCCCTATTTCGCAAGGCTACATGGAAGGGTAGGATTGGATCTTCGGTGGGACCATGATCCAATATATCGGTCAAATCATCCTGGATAAATTGGGTTGGTGGTCTAGCCCATCCTAAATGATCGACCACTTTTGTCATTAAAAAAAACACTACACTGGCTCCCAGTAAAACATTGCATCACCTTCAAAACCATGTGCATAACGCACAGGGCAATCAGTGGACAAGGAGCAGAATTCCTACAAAAGAAAATAATCTACAAACCAAAGAAGCCCTTCTGATCCAGCAACGAAATCCGCCTGGAACTAAAACCATACCTTAAGAAAAAACTTGGAGGCACCTCCTTCTACCACTTAACTACAAAAACCTGGAACAACATTCCAAGAGATCAGAAACCCCGAAGATCACCACAAATTCACAAAATTACTAAAAACCGGGCTCTTCAAGACCACAGACTCAAACTGAAAACTGAAACAGAGATAAAGGATGACGGAACTGGAAAGGACAATGACAGCCCCAGAACCGACAGGGAAGCTCCCACAATGCCGGACCGGTGACACCGGATAGACTGAAACACAGGTGACACCCATTGAGACGGAGTCAACTATCCCAGCCAATCTCATCTCCACTGCACCTTAGTTGCTACCAGGTACCAAAGTATCAATTGAATTGCAGAGACACTGGCAATCACCACACTAGCTGAGTGGTGGACATTGGCAGCGGCACTGGCCACAAGAGCAGGAATGGAGGACCGGTGGGGTTGTGATGGAGGCTGGTTGAGGTGGGGGCCAGATGTGAAAGGGACCGTAGTGCAAAATGGTCCCAGATCAGGACAGAGGAGCATCAGGAGAGACTTTGCAAGCCCAGCGCCTCAATTCAGGATAGAGATGCCAACTAACCAATTCTACTAACAATTTCCACCTCTGCACACACCTCTCAAACGCCAAACCAAACAACCACAAACCTACAGCACAACAAACCGCACAAACTTCACAACATTGCAAAAACAAAAACACAGACTTACCCCCACAGTACATGACGACTACCGGCCGCAAACACCCCAGGACCAGCCAACGGACCCACCGGGCTGTGGCCGTCAACAGCACATCACTGTTCTCTTGCACTTTTCCTGCTTCCTCCCACTAACTCACCCTCCCTTCCTCTTTCAGAGCAGCCAGTGCGCCAGGGGACCACTCCGGTGGTGATAGTGCGCAGTACAAATGTCCTTTAACATTACTTGACAGTATGAGGGACTGGCATGCTCCCCTGGTTCTGGCCTGCCAACATCCGTTTCAGGCGATGTATCAATGCCACTTGCATTATGTAAGGATTCCACTAGGTCCCTCATCCTGCTTTCTTCAGAAATCAGGCATTCTGGGACATTTGGGGTACCATATTCCGGTCCAAAAGTAACATTCTCATCAGATCTCTCCTTTTCCACAAATATTGAAGTCAGGGATTTCAAAAATGCGTTCCTTGGAAGAGGTTTAAAAACCTTTTCTGGAAGAGGTGGGCGAGGTCTATTAGTGGAACCTTAGGGCATTACAGTCTTTGCAGCCTTCTCTTTTTCTGGCTGAGTTGGCTGAACTGGAGCCTTTGGAACCTTTGGCGCCGAGGGCTTCGGGGTCAACGTCGACAAAGGCGTCGATGAAATAGTGGTCATCGATGGGGCCGGCTTCGATGGCGTTGAGGCGCTCTTTAAAGATTTGCCCTTCGAGGTGCGTAGGCTTTCATACGGCATCTGTGACCTCGAGTGGTCGACTCGACCTGGGCTGTCTTTTTCACTCGGCGTCCTGGAAGGTTCCCGATCCTTCCTTCTTCGATCACCCGGGCTCGAGGGTGCTTGAGTGTCGGAGCAATAACGCTCCTGGCCGTTTCCGAAGAAGGCACGGATCAAGGCTTTGCTTTCTCAAACACCTCCATCATTTTTACCCTGAATGCTTCCCACTCTTCGGAGGAAGAATGCTTTGTGGGGCATTTCATCCTTTTTGGGGATTTGTCTGAGGACGAGGTGGAAGGGGACCTGTGGCGTCTTTCTTGGATTTTTTTCGTCAAAGACGAAGAGCGATGAGAATTGCTTCGGGACCTGGACCGATGCCTTTCGTGTCGAGGAGACTTCTCCCCACGGGAACTAGGTTCGACGCTAGAGGCTTTCTGGTCGGATTTATGACCTACCTGCAGTTTTCCCTTCCTCTCTCATAAGGCCATCCCCGTCATCGCCCGACACTTCGTACAGGCCTACATGTTGTGCCCTTCCCGAGACACCACAAACATTCTTGATGTGGGTCCATGATGGACATTTAAGAACCGCAAGATTTACACTTTTTGAAACCCGATTGCAGGGTCGAGTCGATGACGAGGACATATCAAATGTTCTTCAGTATTTACTGCGTCACAGAACTTGAGGCAAGTCGAATCTCCGAAGCAACATGTACCGCGGAAAAACGGAACTGAGGCCAACGGGCACCGCGCGTGCTACTTGCATACCCAATGACATCACCCTCGACTGAGGCCTTTGAGGGACCATCGACTCGACGACATCAACGCACGGCGCCCTCTGCAGAGTAAAATTTTCTGAAGCAGCTCAAGCTGGATGTAATACTTTGGAGGACACAATCCATTCGAATTATAATTACTCTTACGTCCCGTCCCCTTTTCCGCCATACTGTATGGGCGATTACAAATGAATCTATCCCCAGGGTGGAGAGGAGACCCTACTTAAGCAAATAGGTTCCAGAGAACCGCCTGTGCGAAGGCTGCATCAGATCCAGAGCCGACATCCAAACAGTAATGTTTACAGAAAGCCGAGGGAGAGGCCCAAGTGGCCGCCCTGCTTATGACTTGCCAAGGGACATGGCGCTGGAATGCGATGACCGTTGCCTTGGCCCTGACTGCATGGGCATGCATGTTGGCCGGAAGTGGCTTGTGCTGGCCCTCGTATGCTTCTTTGATGGCAGAGACCATCTAGCGGGATATGGAAGCATTAGAAACCTGATAGCCTGGTCTTGAGCCCCCAAAAGTGACAAACGGAGAATCCGATTTGTGGAAGCCCTTGGTCCTGTCTAAGTAGAATTTTAGGGCACACCTGACATCCAGGCAGTGCAGTACTCTCTGTGCTTTGTCCTTGGGATTTGGAAAAAACGTAGGAAGGATTATTTCCTCGTTCAAGTGGAACGCAGACGGAACCTTGGGCAGAAATGTCAGTTATGTCCGCATGACTACCTTGTCCTTGTGAAAGGTGGTATATGGTTCAGAGGCGACCAGCGCCTGGATCGCACTGACTCTGCGAGCCGAGGGAAGACCGTCTTGATGGTGACCAGCCTAATGTCCACGGACGCCATTGGCTCGAATGGTTTGTGTGGCAGGGAGCCCAAGACTATGTTAAGGTCCCACACAGGGTGCCGTCTCTTGACAGGCGGGTAGAGCCCAGCGAGACCAGTCAGATGTTTCTTGACAATAGGGTTGGAGGAGGAAAAAATGCCTTCCTCCGAGTTCCTGTAAGCCCCAATGGCTGCAAGGTATGTACGGCAAGTGTCCAGCTGTATGCCCGAATGAGTGAGGTGCGCCGAAAAGGAGAGCACGTTGTGTGGGCTAGTTTCCCTGGCGCAGGGTGGATGATTCTGCCCCCCTGCTGCACCAGATGATGTGCTGGGCCCGTCAGGTCGAGTATCGGGGGCACCTCCGAGAGGCTGAGTAGTTCCGAAAACCATGGCCTGGCCGGCCACCATGGAGCTTGCAAATTATCCTGTGGATCAGGGGAGTAGGCGGAAAGGCGTAGGCCTTCAGTCGGGGCCAATGGAGGTGAAATGAGTCGACCAGAGAGCTGGACCCCTGACCCTGCCAGGATGCGAACTGGGGAAACTTCTTGTTGTGCCAGGTGGCAAAGAGATCCACTTGGGGATGACCCCCACCTGTTGAAAATCTCCTGAATAAAGAGGTTGTTTAGCTGCCACTCGTAATTGTCCACCCCCAGCCTGCTGAGCCTGTCCCACCTCCAGGTTGGATTCCTCCGGGAGGTGGACTGCCGAGAGTTAAATGTTTCCCAGGGCCCATTCCCACATGCTGATCGTCAGCCTGCACAGAGGAGGGGGTCTGGTGCCTCCCTGCTTGTTGATGTAGTACATGCTGGTCGAGTTGTCTGTCTGGATGAGGACAACCTTTCCCTTGAGAAGTGATAGGAATGCTCTGAGCGCTAGCCAGATGGCGTTCAGCTCCAATCAATTGATGTGGTATTCCTGCTCCTGTCGAGTCCAGGTGCCGTGCACTGAGAGATCGTGCGAGGAGTCTGTGGTGAGTGTGGCATGCGGAGAGGGCAGCTGAAAGGGCTTGCCCATCCGTAGGTTGCAGTCCATGGACCACCAAGTTCGGTCCGGGTGGAGACTTGGAGAAACGTTGATCATCTCGGATTGCGAGCCCCGCTCCCGAATCCATGAGGCCGTGAAGTGCAGCTGAATCCTTCTCATCCTTAGTCTTGTGTGTGGCACGGCTAATAGGACCGCCGCCAGTAGACCCAGGATATGTTGGTACCACCATGCCGAGGTCCCTTCTCTGCTGAGAAAGTGGGCAGTGGCCCTCTTGATGGCCAAGATTTTGTCTTCCGACAGGAAAACCCTCTTGGAGCACGTGTCCCAAATGAGTCCTAGGAATGTCAGTCTGCGTAGGGAGCAGCTGTGACTTCTTGAGGTTGAGGGAGAAGCCCAGGTTGTGCAGAATGTCCATAAGGGCATGGGAAGAGTGGCGAACCGCTTCCGGAGATGTAGCCCTGACGAGCTGGTCATCTAGGTATGGGTAGATGTGGAGGCCCTGCACTCTGAGGAGGGCTGCCACAGCGTTCATGAGTTTGGTAAAGACCCTGGGGGCCGAGTTGAGGCCAAATGGAAGGACTTTGTATTGGAAATGGTAGCCCATGATCCTGAATAGTGGGAAAGAACGATGGGGCTGCAAAATCGGGACATATAGGTACGCGTCCTTCAGGTCCAGGGAGCACATCAAGTCTCCCTTGTACAATGTCTCCACTATAAAAGCAGGCGTAACCATCTTGAATTTTTGCAGGGGCAGGGAGAGGTTGAGGGTGGAAAGGTCCAGCACAACTCTCAGGCCCGCCTGGTGGTTCTTCTGAATGGCAAAAATCCTGGAGTAGAAGCCAAAGCCTCGCTGGGAGGCTGGGAATTCCTACACTGCCTGGCTCTCTGCGAGCAACTGGATCTCTGCCAAAAAAGAGTGGCTGTTCCAACCTGTGGGAGGGGAGGGGAGGCTGGGATAGGAAAGCGGTACCCCATGGATACTACGGAGAGGATCCAGGGGTCCACGAAATTCTGGCGCCAGAATTGTGCATGGAGAGCAAGCCTGTCCCCCACCGGAGACATGTGGACCCGAAGGGGCGTGTCATGCCTTCTTTCCCTCAGAGGCTGATGCTGATGAGGGGGTGAGGGGGGGGACAGGAAAAAGCCCTTACTTCCCTGTTTGCGCCGGTTCTGAGATAGCAAGCAGCCCGGCTGCCAAAATCTGCATTCCTGGAAGCCACAGAACCCTCCATATGTACAACCCTTTTCTGAGCGCTGCTGAGATTGGGTGTACGATTTGGGTAGTGTTCCTGTCCAGCTCTATATCTGCAGAGTGGAAGAGCCCCCCCGCCCCCCTTCTCTCGAACGGTAGCTCTAGAATGCACTTCTGGACATCTGGGTTGAATTCCGCTGCCCAGAGCCAGGGTGTTCTCCTCATGTCCGTGGCAATACAGATAGCATGGCCTGATGTATGGATATGAGCCATGGTGGATTCCATAAGGTCATGCGCCACCAGCTTGGCTTCAGCTAGCCCTGCCTTAAAGCGAGATTGGCTCTGGGTGGGGAGTTCCGGGAGGAAGTCCGCAATTTCCCACCAAAATCTTTGGTTGGCGGCAGCCAGCATGGCATCTGCGTTGGCCTGACGAAGATGCAAGGATGCGTTGGAATAGAGTTTCTTGCCGTATTCTTCCAAGATCTTCTCCTTGCCTAGCAGCGTCGCAGAGGAGGAGGCTGAGGACGACTGAGGCTTGGAGTATAGTGATGCCGCAGAGATCACTGAGGAGTGTGGCAGAGGATGGGCCGAGAGCAAGAGTATCCCCCTCCATCTGCCTGTACACTTAGCGTCCAGGCGTCGATTGACTGGCTGGGCCCAGTCAAGTTTGGGCCAGCCCTTCTTGGCCTGGGAGACTACATCAGTTCAGCATAGGAATCCCAGATTTGGCATAAGGGCATCGCGTGAGGACTTCAGCCATAACTCCCTCTGCCAGCTGCTCGCCCTCTGGTTGGGGGAAGCCCAGGTATTTCGCCAGACCAGCAAGAAGTTCGTGGAAGGCCCTGGCTGAGGATGGCGTGTCCGGATCCTCCTGCTCATCCGTATCCTGTGGATCTGGAGGGATCCTGTGGAGGAGTAGTTTGGGCCGGAGGCGGGGGTACAGAGCCCGTGGCTGGAGGCTGAGGAGCCCCCTGGGGAGCCGGAGGAGGAGGCTGCGTCGGCGGAGGCATCTGTGGTGCCTCTAGCAATGCGGGGAGGACTTCCCTGATAGAGTCTTTGATGATAACCTCCATCTGAGGTGACTTCATGAGGCCGAGGAACTTCTTGAAGAGCACCCTCCTCACTGGCCAAAGAGGTGGCAGGGGGTGCCGACAGGGTAGCAGGGAGCTGCTGCATACCCTGTCCATATGGACGCGAAGGAAAGCTGCCCTGCGCAAATTCGGGGTAGACGGTTTGCCATGTACCTGGTTGAGGCCAGTCCCACCTTGACACTCTTTCTGCGCCGAATTCATGGAATGGCGTCGGACGGGTGCCTCTTTCTGACGCGCGGCCATTTTGTCGAGCTGCCTGCCACGTACTTGCGACATGGTGCTCGGCCCGCTGGGCCCAGCCTCGTCCAACATTCTTGCGTGTGGATCATGAGGTCTACCCTGCTCCACGGCACTAGGCCCGGTAGGTGGGATACCCTCGACCCGGGGGTCGGTAGAGCTGCATTTAGGCGCCCCCTCGGATATATTGCCGCTATTAGGGCGTAGCTCCTCGGCCATGGTGCCGGTAAAACGGCAAAGCCCCTCGGGTGTAGACCCGGTAAAAGAACCTTCCGGTCCCTCAACACCGCACCCGGGAGGATCCATGGATCCCTCGACCCAAAGGCCGGTAGCTGAAGTAGCCTCTCTGCATGTGCCGGTAGAAGGACCTGACGGTCCCTCCCGCGTGGGAGAGTCCCTGGGAAGAGGTCTCCCTTGCGGGGTGAGCTGGAAAATATCGGCCCTACCTTGGGCCTGGTTTGATGCTTCAGGAAGTTCTTGAGATCCTCTGGAAGAGCTCCCTCCATCTGGCTAGTCTGTTCTTCAGCGCCTTCGAGAACAGCGAGTCACACGCCGAACATGATTGGCAACCGTGGTCTGGGCCAAGGCAACGTAGGCAGAGGGCGTGGGGGTCTGAAGTTGGGAAGAGCCTGTTGCAGGATGGACAAAGTCAACATGTGCCGGGGAGGAGCGTGACGCCTGAGGACCAAGTACCTGAATGACAGATAAGACAAAAAAGACAGACGACGTATCCATGAATGGAATTACATGGCCGAAGACAAACCCAGGAGCGCTGATGAATTCGGCCAGTCGACGTGGAAAAGGGGACTGAGGTGTGGAGGGCTAAGTCAGTGCAGTGCATGCTCCCTGGGCCGCACCCCTGCGTTCCTCTAAACTTAAAGGGAAAGAACGTTTTTTCTGGTGAAAAAGGTTTCGTCTCCCGTCCCTTGGAGGGGACGCCCGTACAGTATGGAGGAAAGGGGACAGGACGGAAGAGTAAGATAGTTCGGATTGAAATATAAGGTTCAAATAACTATTCAAATGGATATATTTGTAAAACTTAAAATTGTAGTTAGCTTTGCAGTGCGGTGAATGCAGCCTGTGCTAAAAATAGACTACAGGCAGGCTGGCAGAGTACACGAAGTAACTCAGCAGCTGTTCCCTGTCCATCACAAGCCAATGGAGACTAAAAAAGATTCAATGCATGACAGATTACTATGGGAAACCAGTTTTTTTTGTAGAAATTACTGGACCAGATGAAATAAAGATATTGAGTGAAGTGTTTAGAGTATGGCGGGAAGATGTGTTTATGTATGAATGTTTATAATATAGAAAATGATGCTGAACAAGAGCTACAATCTATTCCAGCAGAGGGAGCAGTATGCTAAGCAGGTTGGTCTAAATGTAAACCTGGCCATGCAAGAAGGAAGAACTGCAGGATCCCTTGAAAGGCAAGGACGACAGTTTTGGATGAGCCATGTGGGTATCCAGTGACCAAGCTGAAGAGTATATAAATGCGCCTGCTGGCCAGGAGTCTGCAGGAGCAAGCCAGGGAAGACAGAATGTTGTCGGGGTTGGGGGTCTGAGTACTTTGCCCCCTGTTCTCCCCCCCCCCGCCTCCAATCCTCATTTTCTGTAAAGATTAAAGTTTGGTATGTTTTGCAAAATAAGACTCTTGGCCTTAATTCCCTAGAGGGGTACATTCATTCTGATGTGAGCATAATTAAGGTACAAACTTAGAATTAGGGGTGTTAGGCAAAGTTTGTATGCAGTACCCTTTGGGTGCACTACACACAACTCTGACTACAAGTATAGGAAACCCAACCTTTGGTATAAGCTTGTACTACAGTTTTGGTAGCGTGTTGAGCAGCCAGGATTATCTCAAGAGGGGTCAATGTGAGCTGTAGGGGAGTTACAGAGATTCACAGTGTCAAGTATTCAAATAAACTCTTACACATAAGGTTTCTTGAATAAACAATTATTAATCTATCAGTCAGTTAGAGTAAGCCTGTTAGGCAGAATCCTGTGCAGTTCCCTTAGGGAGCACTACAGAAGATTAGGACGACAGGTGTGAGCAATAAATCCCCTTTGGTATCAATCTGTACCAGAAAGATTTAGTTGGTAGCTGTGGCTGGGCAGTCAGACTTATCTCAAGAGGGAGATAAGCAGTATTTAGGGTTTACACAATCTTCAGCACTTTGGAACGAGGAAACGCTGACCAAAGCTTTGCATTAAAAAGGAATATATATTTATTTTATACACCACTAATAAAACACATTTATTACAGTTCTTAAGTTAAATTCAGTCAAAGAAAGTATACACAACTCCCTAGTTAAATTGTAGACAAGTTTGAGCAAGAGTGAAAACTGAGCAAAACGGCACAGTGAAAACCAAACACATGTGGCACTCTAGCAATTCCTTACAAGGGAGGGAAAACACAAGTCATATAGGAATATCTTCTTATAGGCCCCAGCAACACTTCCCATGAGTTTGTGAACCAGGTTAGGCAAGGCAGTACATAAGTATAGCAAATACTTAAATGAAAACTGAGCAAAATGGCACTTCACAAGGTTTAAAGGTGGGAAGGAACGGGTGGTTATAAGAAGTAGGTGCACCAACACAGTTCTAGTTGAGAAGCAATTTAGTTAAGGTAGTTCTAACAAATTTAGCCAGAGTCAGTAGGCCAGAGTCAGTGGTACAGGGCAAGGGCCCAGGAGCAAAATATTCTTGTAGCTGCAGTCAAGTCTTTGGTTAACGATGTTGATAAGGTGGATGCAGAAGGTGAAAGACAATGTTAAGAGAGGGGCGGCCAACCCAACAGGTAGGTAAAGGATTTAAAACACCTTTAGCTCTACCACGCAAAAAGGGCAGCCTAGCGGAACAACGTACCTTCTAAATGAATAAGTGGCTCCTGCTGTGGCGGTTGTTCCTGGTAGTTCCTGCAGTTCGGGGGATCCAGCAGAGGAAGAGAGGCTCTCGTTGTGGAGGAAGGTTCGAGTTACTATACTACCCAGGGATGAAAGCAGCCGCGGTGCTGCCCGACAAATAAAAGCACCGCTCCTTTAAATCACGGTCCGGGTGGACGGGTGCCTGGCTATCTGGTCTACAGGGTACTGGCGATTCAACCAGGGCAGGTCCAGGAAGGCGATTGGCAAACTGGTTGGCCCCACCAACTCAAGGGAAGAAGGCTCTTACGGATGAAGATCTTCTCTCGTCGTGTGGAGAAAAGTGGTGAGACACTGCGGCAGGGCTTCACCGGTGGTTCAGTCATTGCAGATGTCTTTGGCTTCTCTCCTCTTCGGCTTCTTGGTTCCAGTGGCAATGTCTTGCTCTTCCAGTCCTCAGGACCCTGCTTTTATGCAAAAAGATCCCCATTCATACAGCCTAGCTATCACTCACACAGTGGAGTGGTCATCTTGGCGGGAGACCCTCCAGCCTATCAGGATAGAGTGCGACATGGGTTGCTGAGGCAACCCTGTCCAGGGGTCCTACTCCCCCCTCCCACACAATGGACCCACCCCAGACTGAGTGGCGCCGAAAAGAGGGTTTCTTGGCAGAAGCCCGACAAAAGGACGAACAAAGGATCCCTGACCTGGGTTAGGAGTTTAGAGAAAGACACGAGAAAGAAGTTATATTAAAGTTCTGGCAAATAAAACCTACCGGAGTAAAGTTAATATTAAAATACACCGGCGGTATGTTAGAGGCTGTCAGAAAATGTGGTAGCCTCGATCAATGGGAAAATCCCATAGGAAAATATTTGCGGTCGAATATTTACGGTAGTAACCACTGCCACCAGCCAGAAACTTTTGACAGAGGGACTGTACGGTACCCTCTCGAAAATTAACATAAGGGAAAAACTATTAACCCTTCCCAGTATCTCCATAGTAAGATGGGTTGTACTGGTTTAATTCCTAACAATTGTCAATGGGGACTTTACATGCCCTGGGAGACAGTAGTCAGTAACAGGGTATGGAGTCTATGTTTAGGGGTCGCTACGACACCCCTGTGTCACTGCACGGAGGGTGCTGTGTAACACATGTGAATAAAGATTGTTCCTATGGAGGTGAGAGAAACCCCATAGACATTAAACACATAAATAGCCTAGAACACACATAGCAAAAAATGTCTAAGAGTGGGAAAGAGTCTCACTCTTAGCAGGAGGAAAAAACAAACCCTTCAAATCCAGCAAAGCTGCTGGGGGACTCTATAGTTAAGGGAAATTAGCCATAGAATGAGAATTCTCCCTAACAAAGCCTTCTTTAGAAGGGAGCAATATAACAAGTAACAAGCAAATACACATCATTACTGTCCACTCTTAGTTCCTAAATCAGTAAAGACCCTTTTGGGGTGGCCCACAGACCCAACCAACACCCTCAGGTGACTTCAATAGCTAGGGTACGGGGGACATTAACATCTTACTGTTTGCATTCAGAATACTGTTAGGAGTTGGTAAAGGTTATTAGAACAGACCACAAATATTCTTAAGCAGGCAAATACTTTTGGATCCCCTAAGCAGAGTCAGTCAGTCTAAAAGGCTAAGCCAAAGTCAATGGGCAAAAATCTTATATAGGAAGAAGCACTTCTGGTGGGTTGTTAGGGAGAACTCTCAAAAATGTGTTAATTCCCTCCACCTTAGAGACCCCCCAGCAACATTGCTGGATTTTGAGGACTTGATTTTTTTAACCTGGAGAAAGTGGGACCCTTTTCCCCCCACACTCACGTATTTTTGTGTAATTTTACCTCCGTCTCTTTTTGGTCCTGGAGTCTAAAACTCCATAGGCATCTTTTTCAATTGTGTCACACAGCACCTTCAGTGCAGGGACACAGGGAAGTTGGTATCAGGTAATATTATCGCCACCAAAAATATCTCCGTATATATGGTCGTCGAGAACTGCCATAGATGATATTTTTGGTGGGGATAATTTATGGGGTAAATGGAGGGGGGGGGTTGGTTGTGGGGGTATCCCATGCTCCCTTTTAAAATATATGGGGGTTGCGGGGGTGTCCCCCGCAGGTTCCATGGGGTAATATCCCCGCAAAAATATGGCGAAATATTTGTACGGCAATATTTTTTCAGCGATATCATCACATGGAACCGGGAAGTCTTAGATTTCCCAAGGTTTAAATACCTTCTCTGGGATCAACTACTGTTTCCCAGAATAGTGGAGTGAAATGGACTTCTTAGTCCTGTAAAGTTCTAGACCCAGCACACCCTATATTCCAAAGAGTGCTGGAGGGGTTACTTAGGATCCTGTGTGTCCATTTACTCATGTAGCATTCAAATGTTACCCTTTCCTCTCAGAATGGCTGGTGGCAGTGGTTTTACAATGAACTACCATGATTTACCCCGACCGCGAACTGTTCGCAGCTCCGGTAACGTTAAATCGCGGGAGCCATATTTTTCAAGATGGCGTCTGAGCCCCCTTTGTTAAAACAGGTCCCGGTCTTTTTTTGCCATTTCTTTGTGGAAAGGTCCTTTGAGTTTTTACCTGCGTGCCAAACCAGGTTTGGTCCCTTTGTTCATTCGCCTTTGGCGGGCTTCAGAAGTGAAACCCACCTCTGGCTCCAGAGTGTCTAGGATAGGCAGGAAGTGAAGGAGGTGCCCAAGACTTCCTGTGCTTAGTCTCCTTGGAGACCCAAATGCACTCTGTGGTGATTGACTGGCTGACTGTCCGGCAAGGAGTCTACCACTGGAGAAAGGAACCGAAGAAGAGGTTGAAGAAGACGGCCATCCCACGTGTTGCTGCGACCTTGCGGGGCTGCAATATCCCAATACCCTGGAACCTTGTGCCATGGTACGGTGCACGGTCTTCCGAATTAAGAATCTCGCTGAAACTTCGTGGGCATCCTGGTGTATCTCCAAAGACACAAGGTGAGTCTGAAAAGTCCCCTCACCAGAGTGCTGGACCTTGGTAACGTCAAGAATTCCACTGTGACTTTCGGTGTTCGTCTGTGCTCCTTGAAAAGGCACCAAATCCGCAGAACCGCATTCAGCCGCGAGGAAAATCTTGCTTGGAGACTTCTCGATTGATCCCTGCTGCAAGGTTCCTTCTGAGGTCTTGTTTTCAGTCACCATGACAAGGAATCTACTGACTGGGTTTTTGGCTGCAGATCCTGAAGTCCTGCTGAAAAATCTTCAATGCTGAGGTACTGTGTTGACCTGAGTATGTACTTAAGGCTCTTAGGATTCCTGTGTAGTTGAGGGGTGTTTTCTGTGATGGAGAGGCCTCATCCAGTGCACCCAGTCTCAGTGCTAGATTATTGCTAGGGTGTCCTCTGTGAAGCCCCTGGACCCTCTTCTAACCCTCAGAGTAAAGTACTCACCTGTTTGCCCAGTCTTCTTGGGGAAATCTGACTTTTGCTACTTACAAACCTATTCTGACACTGTCTGTAGAGCCCAGTGACCACCCTTCTGCCACTGAGAACACTCATGCTCCAAGAATAAGGGAAATACTTTTTAGGGATTGGGCCTTTTGCCTACAAAAGAACATGTTTAAATAAGTATTTAAAAGTTACTTACTTGTTAAGAGTTGGTGGGTAACTAACTCTAAGAGAGAACAGTTACAAAAGTTCTTACTTACCTTGGATGTGTGATGCACTATTCTTAAAAGTATGGTTAACATCTTTCTGTCCTTAGAAACCGTTTTGCCATTCTAATAGAAAGTAGATGTGAATGTATATTACTCACCTGTGATTAGGTTGTGCCTCTCCCAAAAGTAATGCGTTGGTTTCACCAGATTATTCCTTTTAGGATAATTGTACGAGTGTCCCCCAACTGGGTCTCATTTCCCCCCGACTTGCTGCTAGCCTGTCCAGAATAAGTCTGTATTAGGTTGTTGCCTACCTAGAATAACTGAGTCATTCAGTAAAGTGTAACATTAAGGTCTACTTTCCCTGTGCTACCTAACCCATTGACTTTGGTTCTAACTGTGCCTTATAAGTCGTACATAAGTATTGCTGGGAAAGGTCTAACCTAGACTTCATTGGGAGATTTAAGCACCTGTAATTGAATATTAGATCCTTAGGTTTTACTCATAACTGTTTTATCACAAAAGTAGGTTTTTACTGCACGTAGAATTACCAGGTTACTCACTGTAGTGACCACCTTACTCCTAGTCCATAGTCCCCTTTCCTCCATACTTGTGGGACGGGACCGGAGCACTTTGTAAAAAGCATCCACATTTTTTTTCAAAAATGTGTCCCTCCTCTCTTTCCTGCGCAGGGCCCGGCACGCGGCCGTAACCCCGCCCACCTTGGCTCCGCCCCGCGCATCGCCCATCAGTCCTTTTCTATCACAGGGTCCAAGACCCATTAGCAATAACAGAGGAACCTTATTAGAGGGGACGGCGGGCGGGCATATGGAGGAAAGGGGACTATGGACTAGGAGTAAGGTGGTCACTACGGTGAGTAACCTGGTAATACTCTTAAGTCCTGTCCCCTTTCCTCCATACTTATGGGAGATTCCCAAGCACTCCTTACAGGAACTGGGTGGATGGAAATACCCCTTACTGAAACAGGTTCTTCAGCACAGCCTGGCTGAACTGAGCATCGGCCCTAGAGCTCATTTCGAGGCAGTAATGCTTACAGAAAGCAGATGGGGAGGCCCAGGTAGCCGCTCTAGCGATGGACTCCCAGGGAACATACTTCTGAAAAGCAACCGCAGCTGCCTTGCCTCGCACCTGAAGCGCATGAATACCTTTAGGTGGTTTCAGCTTTTGGACGGTGAAAGATTCCGTGATACAGGCAGCAATCCATCTGGAAATGGATGCCTTAGACACCGGCCTGCCCTCGGGTTTACCGAAGGTCACAAACAGTTGGGAAGAGCTCCGAAGCTCGGCAGTCCTGTCCAGGTAGAACTTAAGAGCTCTTCGGACATCCAGGCACTGTAGAACACTTTCCGCCTCCGAGGCAGGGTTCGGAAAAAAGACCGGAAGGGAAATCGACTGATTCAGATGGAATTCGGTCACTACCTTTGGTAGGAAAGCTGGGTTCGTCCGAAGGACTACCTTGTCCTTGTGAAAAACCAAGAAAGGATGCTCCACCGACAATGCCTGGAGCTCACTCACTCTCCTCGCTGACGTAATGGCAACCAGAAAGGACACTTTCCAGGACACGTACTTGAGGTCAACCGTAGCCATTGGCTCGAAAGGTTTATGGCACAGCGCCGTCAGGACTACGTTTAAGTCCCAGGGCGGGTGCAGAGTACGAACCGGAGGGTAGATGCGTGTCAAACCAGCAAAATGTCTCTTCACCACCGGGTTAGTTAACAAATAAGAACACCGGTCTGTAGAGAGGTAGGCGGAAATCGCCAAGAGAAGTCCTGCAGGACAAGACATGAACCCCTGACTCTGCTAGGGAGGAGATAAAGGACAGCACCGTGTCAATCGTCGCCACCCTCGGGTCCAATTCTTTCTTCAAACACCAATGACAGAACCGGAGCCATTTACTCTTGTATTGGGATCTGGTCGAGGGTTTCCTGGCTGCCTGGATAATGCGCATGTTACCCGCAGACAAACCCAAAGGCTCTAGCGGCGTGAACTCACGCACCATGCCGCCAAGTTCAGCGATTGTGGGGAGGGGTGCCACCTCTGCTGTTCCCCTTGGTGAAGAAGATCGGGAGTTACTGGTAACCTGATCTGCGGACACGCCGACAGGTGTTGAAGTTGTGAGAACCAAAACCTGGCCGGCCACCAATGTTCCCTCTAAGCTGTGCGCATGTGCGCTTGCCCAGCTTGCTTCTGGGTGCCGCTCAGAAGATTTTTAGCAGCGCACACAGACAATTCTCACCTAACTAAAAAGATATATTAAGGTACAAGGCACAACAATTACCTGGCATTTGCTTTCTCTTAAAATAACTAACTAATCTTAATATTCTGGTATAGCTCATTTGCATTACCCTACTATGCAAGCGTGACCTTAAACATCTATAAACCCCAACAGAATACACCCACAAGAGGGTGAATACCAATATAAAAAGTGGCTCCATGAACAGCATAATCTAACCAAGATTTGCCTGGACACATTAACCAAATAATGTTTCCTCCCCACCCATGACTCTGATACTTGGCTTTACCATGCTTTTACCTTGTGACTCTAATTTGTGCCCCAGAATTCATTTAGATATCAACCTCTTCCTCTTTTGGCTCTACGAAAAGGTTACCAGACTTGTACCGAGATCCATTTGTTTTATATTTGTTGTAATATGATTAACGTTCAAGTACCAGAATTTCTGTTGCACATGGCGCCTCACCAAAAGCATCACCCACAATATGTAAACCAACTATCAGCCAAAGATTAGTTACTGACTTTGAGTAAGCAGTCGACTTTTTGTCTATGGCGGTTATTCCCCGCAGGAGTATCCACTCTGCGATTTTTGCAGTCGAGGAAGCCCCTAAAACCAGAGCAAGGTCGACCATGCGACAACGGCCTTTGAGTCTTGAAGGGAGGTTTAACCAGAACAAAGATTTAGCCGTCTGAGTGCTGTCTTTGGTTTTGGTGAGCTCTACATCAGTAGAAGAGTGAAAAAGCTCCTTACCATCAAATGGAAGGTCCAGGACCTTGTCTTGCACCTCCTTCGAGAACTTCGTGGCATGCAGCCATGCTTGCCACGAGGTATCAACCCCTAACATCAGACCCCGAGCCGAGGTGTCTACGTGATGAGCCGCAGCCTCCAGGAGATCCTGGCCCAAGATCCTGGCATCGGAAAGGCCTCCTCTGAAATCCTCCAGCTTCTCGACCGGGATATGCTCCTCAAACTCCGACAGACCTCTCCACATCCGCATGTTAGCTCCCGCCAAAATCAATTCTGCATTGGCCTGCCTGAGCTGCAAGGCCGAATTGGCAAAGATTTTCTTCCCTAGGGAGTCCAGGAGCTTGTCCTCCTTCCCCAAGACCTGAGTTGCCGTTGCGGAGGAGGAAGCTGCAGCTCTGGATTGCAACGTGGCCGCAGCCACCACTGTGGAGGAGGGAGGTGGACAAGACAAGGCCACTTCTTCCGAGGAATGTAACCTGTACCTCGCGTCAATCTTTTTATTGACAAAAAGTCCCGAGTGCGGCTTTTCCCAAACTCTTTGGACCTCGGCCAGAATGTCCTTCTGCAAGAACAGGCCGGTACGCTCCAAAGGAGACAAGGTGAACGCCCAGAAAGCACGCCCTCCTGCGGAGCAGGTGCCTCAGGCACCGGAATATCCAAGAAGCTCATGTCCAGTACCCAGTCATAGAAAGCTCTGGTAGAGCGGGGGAGGTCCTCGTTGTCCTGATCGCCTTGAGGGTCATCTGACAGGTGCGGCTCCTGCTGAGCCGAGTCAGGCAGGCGCAGGGGGAGGCACCACGGGCAAGGGAGGCGCCGGCGGAACCACCGACGGGACGGTTGGAGCCGGAGGCGCGGGTGGACATATCTCCTTGAAAAGCCCCTCTAAATATTCCCTCATGGGGTCGGTGCGCCTAAGTGCTCGAAACTTACCGAAAAAGGCGTCCTCAGGAGATTGTTTCGGAACCTGAGGAGGCCTCTCATGAGGTGGACAAAACCAGGGACGCAACGGGGAGGGGTGCCACACCGGCCCCTCCGCCGACGTATCCCCATAAATCAAGGGATCCGCCCCCGCGGGCAACGAAACATTGTGCGGAAGAGGCATCCGGGCATTCCAATCAAAAACTGGCCGGTAAGGATGCGCACAAGGGACCTTAGGTTCACCCGAAGGACCGAACCCTACACCAGGGGCCAATAGCGTAGTTGTAGGGGTAGTACCTAAAATGGCCGCAGTGGTCGTGGCGGGAACGGGCGCCATTTTGTCCTCATCTGAGGGGAACTGCGGCACGTGAGGAAGTGAGGCAGGGGTCCCCGTCGATGGATCAGGGGTCTTAATTTTAGCCTTCACGTAAGAAACCTCGGCAGAGCCGGTACTATGAGGCCTGGAATGTTTCTACGACATACCAACCGCCAACTGAGCCTTCGAAGGAAGAGCCTTGGCACTGCCGGTAAAAGAAGAAACCTTCTTTGCCCCCTCAACAGATCTGGTGTCACCACAAGAGCTGGAACGGTGTGCTGTCACTGACAGGGCCTTTTCCGGCCCCTCAGAACTGTTGGTAGCCTTAGCCTCTGTACGAGGAACCTCGGACCTAGGCCCGGTAGAAGCCTTATCGGCACGGGCCTCGAACATGCGTTCGGTAACCTCAAGCCCAGCCAAGACCTCGGGGCGTACCCCGGGTTTTGTTTTTGAGGGAAGCCGAAAGAACAGCTTCAGAGCAAGCTCTGGTACCCCACAACTCAGTAGAACTGGGTCTACACACATCCCCGACAGGAGGGGCCTCGGAGTGTACTCTGGTAAACACAGGCCCCTTACAGAGACCCTCGGAGAAAACTCAGGTAGAATTATTAGGCCCGACAGGCACTTCAGGGCGAACCCCGGTAACAGTGCGATCAACGCCCCTCCCGGCTCGAGAGGAACCCGGGAAGGTATCCTCCGGCTGGGGTGCTCTGAAAATCAAAACTTACCAGGCGTTTTTTCTTCTCGTCGATGAACGCCTGAAAATGCGAAGGAGGAGTCTGACCGAACACCTCCTCCCACTGCTCCAACCGACGTTGAAGAGCCCGGACCAAAAGGGAGTCAAAGTAAAAACAGGAGTCCCAACGGTGTTCCGGACCCAAACACTCTAAACAAAGGATGGGGATCCGCCCTCGCGAAGTGACGGTGACACGATGAACAGTCTGGAAAATCTAGTTTAAAAGACATAGACAGACTAGTAAACGAACGCTAGCGAGAGCCAGAGAGGGAAAAACGGAAGAAAAACTTCAGGAGGATGCAAGTGCGTCCGGCCCCGATCGTGCAGAGAAAAGGACTGATGGGCGATGCGCGGGGCGGAGCCAAGGTGGGCAGGGTTACGGCTGCGTGCCGGGCCCTGCGCAGGAAAGAGGAGGGACACATTTTTGAAAAAAATGTGGATGCTTTTTACAAAGTGCTCCGGTCCCGCCCCACAGGACGGAGAGATGTCCCATAAGTATGGAGGAAAGGGGACAGGACGTAGGATTATAAGTGTTCCACTATTCACAAAACGTATACTGTCCAGTTGACTGATTAAGTGATTTGTTACTGACCCTCACTGTACATCTGGTAGGGTCTATTACCCTGGCATTACTGAATGTAATTGTGAAAGTAACCATTGGTTTTTACTCCAAGAATATGCATGACCTGAACTGAATGTGTATGAAAAGGTTTTGACTTCCCTAGAACTACTGTTGGGTGTTCCAAATAAGGTTTATACTTTGGTGTGTGTACCTTCAAGTATAGTGTTGTGTTTTGTTTTTCTAATTGTGATTACATACAATGTGTGATAGTATTTAATTACCCCTAGATTTATCTGGGCCTGCTTGTATTTAAATAAATCATTTATTTTTTTTTACATACATAGTGTTTGTGTTTCTTTGGACTATTTGTTTTAAAATTTCATGTGTACTGATTCTACGAGCCCCTCTCCCTCCTAAGATAAGTCTGGCTGCTCCGTCTACGCTACTATGAACTCCGGTGGTACAGTCTTATAGTAAGAGTGGAGTCTTGTACTGCCTCAGTTGAATGGTTTTACTAAGCCCTTGGTTGGACTTCAGAAAAACGGTCCTAACTCCGGGACAGAACCAGTTAGCTTGTGGCCCTCTCGCTATACCTACAAAATTTGATTCTCCAAGCGCACCCTTTACACCAACCCAAATGCTTGTAACTCCTCCCACCATACAACCCCCCTGATCTGTAGGGTGCATCTTTCCCACACAACCACTCAAAGGTTGGCCTTTCCAGACAACATCTTGATGTCTTACTCCTTCCATGCCTTTCATTTCCTCCACAGCTTCTGCTCTTCAATCCACTCCTCATTCTCCTTTCAACTCCAACTCCTTGGATCTTATGCCCTCATCCATTTTACCGATTTTCATTTTTCTCCTCAGATCTCATTTCCTTCTTTCGCTCCTTTTCTCATTTCTCCACCAACTCTTATAAGAATCTCTCCACTCCCTCCTCCAGCTCCTGTTTCAAGTTACACCTCCATCCCTGATCTTGCTTTCACCTCCACCCTCTTCTGCCACTCCTTGCACCAGCCCTGCTTCTCTCAACCCTCCTCAGCTACTCCAGCCTCTCATTCCAGACATCACAAAACTCATGAATTATTCACCAAGCTCCCACAACACTCCTGCTTCTCTTGGGTTTACTTATATGGATCAGTCCCCTCCCCATGACCCGCATGAGGGTTACAGGTGCAGCTCCCACACTTTATTGGGGAATAGTTGTAATCAAAAATGTGTTTCTGGCCAGGAGTTAATAATGGAGAAACAGAGCCACCAGGGGGCGCTGAGATGTGCTAAAGCATCTCCGTTGGTCTCCTCCCCAGGTCACCTGAAAAAGGTATCTGAGCCCCCCTAACCCCCTACCACCAAGAGGCCGTGTGAGCCTTCCAGGTAATGGGTGAGCGCATTTCCGACGGCTGAGGTGCCGAGAGGCGTGCAGTTGGACCCTGTTTGGAGTGCTGCAGGAGAGGTGCGTGGGCCGCTTCCCGCTGGCGGAGCTGCGGCGGCTTGGCTCTCTGCGAAGTGAGGGAAGGGGCCGAGCCCTCCCTGCTGCTGGCATGTGTTGGTGTGGCCGCTGCGCCCCGCCGAAGAGGAACAAGGGGATCATACCCTCGCTCATCCGGAGCAGGTGACCAGTGCTTCGGTAACTGGGCCTGGCTCAGCAGCGAGAGCTCGCACTGTTGGTGGCTGTTGGTGGGACGGGAGCCCCTGGGAGGCAGCGCCTGCGGAGAGGCCTAGGCGACCCGAACATCCCTGTGGTGGCCTGCCTCTGCTGATGCATGATCCCAGTGGAGGCGGTTAGCCCTGGGGGGTGTCCGGAGAAACTGCTCTTGGAGGAGGTGGGCTGCATGGGGGGCAGGTGCAGCCCCCTTCTGTCCCTGGCTCGACTGGAGTATCGGAGGAAATCCCCTGGCTGTACCCTGGGAGCGCCGAGGCACTGAACGTTTCTCCACTCATCTCTGTGAAGGTTGGTGTCTTGCCCCCTCCCTCCTTCGCGGGGAGACTGACTCTGATCCTCAGCGTTGCCGTGGACCGCGGGAGGTGGGAGCGCCTGCTTATCAGCGAAGCAGAGGAGGACACATTGCCAAGTTTCCAGCCATTGTGGATCACTAGCTGTATCTAATCCATTTTGGGCCCCTCACGCTGCGCATCTCTGTTAGGCAGAAACCTGTGCAGTTCCCTTAGGGACCACTGCAAAAAGTTTAAGACTACAGGTATTAGCAGTAAACCCAATTGGTAGCAGTCTGTCCTACCCAGATTTACCTGGTAGCTGTGGCTGAGCAGTCAGACTTCTCTCAAGAAGAGTTGGGCAGTATATAGAGTATACACAATAGGGCTAGAAATACAGTAGTACAAGCAAACACTGACCAGAGCTTTGGTATAAAAGTATATGACAATGCATTACTTACCGTAAAAGCATTTCTGATGGTTGTATCTGCTTAGATTCACATGCTGTGCATAGGTCCGACATCCAGTGGTCACTGCGGAGTATTGCATTTTGTTTTTCGTAGTCGAAAAGGGACGTCGACAAGGCGTGTCTGAAACACTATCCCTATAGTGACGTGCGTTGTACCCACAATCCCTCACGCGTCGAGGTCCCTCAGATTGAAAATATACACTGGCACTAATATGTCAAGCAAGTTCAAACACAGTCACTAGAAATATATACACCTCCCTAATTAATTATTTGACAAGTCTAGGTTAATACACCACTTATTTAGCAAAACAGAGGTGAGCATGTAACCATAGATGGCACTCCAATAATTGTTAAAAAAGGGAGAGAAAAGGCAGAATAGGAAAATCACACAGTACCAACACTTTTAAAGAACCACAGCAAGTCAAGAAAGGCAGGGTCTACTGTAGAGCAAAAAGTTCATAGGCCAGGCCCACTCTTGGAGAGCAAGGCGGAATGTGCCCAGGATCACACAGTGGAAATGCACTAAAAGTCTTTGCAGGAAAGTCAAAATGAGGTTGGATAAAGTTAGAAAGGTAATGTGAACGGGTCCAAGGTCACCCCAGGATAGAGAGTCAAGGATTTACGGGACACCTTGGACAGTCTGTTGCAAGGGAGACCAGGCGGGACACAGTACCTGAAATGGTGAGAAAGCTCCAGCGGGGGCAGTTTTTCCTGGCAGCGGGTGCAAGTCGGTGCTTCATCCAGGGGAAGAGAAGATCTCGACGTGGAGGAAAGCTGGAGGTCGTTGCACTGCCAGGGAAGAAACCAGCTGCAGAGTTTCCCGGTTAAAAGGTACTACCCTTTTATTCGCGGTAGTGGTGAAGCGTGGCTATCCGGCCGCCGGGGTGCTTGGCACGGGCAATTCGACCACGAGACGATCTAGGAAGGCGAAAAAGGCAAACTGGTTGGTCCCACCAGCTCAAAGGGAAGAAGACTCTCATGGAAGAAGATCTTCACTGTCGTCGGGAAAGTGGTGAGTTTCGTATAGCAGGACACCACCGGTGGCGTCGTCGTTGCAGATGGCTCAGCTTCTTCCCTCTTCGGATTATTCAGGTCCTGTGGTGACTTCTGAAGTTCCAGTCCCCAAAGCCCTGCTTTTATGCAGCAAAACTCCCATTCATCAGCCTAGCTGCCAATCAAACATGCTAAATGGTGAACCGGGGCGGCTCACCACTGGGCCAATCACAAAAGAGTGTGACTTGAGTTGCCAAGGCAACTCAGTCCAGGGTGCCTATTCCCCCCACCACCCCCCCCCACACATCCTGTGGACCCAGACAGAGTGGCACCACTTTTGGAGGCTTCTGTGCAGAAGCCCGCCAAAAGTGGAACAAAGGGCTCGACTTGGGTTGGAGTTACAGAGGCGAACACAAATGCCATTTTAAAACAGAGTCCTGGCAAAAAGACCCAACCGGGGAATAAATATTAAATAAATAACCCGGCAGTATCTTTAACATTGCACCAAAAAAGTGGTGCGTTTAAAA
This sequence comes from Ambystoma mexicanum, assembly GCF_040938575.1. Classification (NCBI taxonomy): domain Eukaryota; kingdom Metazoa; phylum Chordata; class Amphibia; order Caudata; family Ambystomatidae; genus Ambystoma; species Ambystoma mexicanum. The sequence continues at coordinate 1,282,293,690 of NC_090923.1, read as the reverse complement.
TGAATGGGAAAATCCCATAGGAAATATTCCAGTGGAATATTTCGCGTGGTAACCACTGCCACCAGCCAGAAACTCGACGAGGGGGTCTGCACAGTGCCCCCTTGGAAAACCGACCCAGGGGCAATCGAATTACCCCTACCAGTACTTCCACAATATGATGGTTTGTACTGGTTCTGTTCACAATTTAAGACTAGTAAAGTCAATGGTGACTTTACATGCCCTGGGAGACAGTAGTCAGTCCCAGGGTATGGAGTCTATGTTTGGGGGGACACTATGACAACCCTGTGTTACTGCACTGAGGGTGCTGTGTAACACACTTACCAAAAACACATGAAGCATGAAGCCCGAGTAAAAGACCCCATAGCCCATAAAACACATTACAAAGTCAAAGGACATTCTCAAATCATGCCTAAGAGTGGGAGAGAAGAGTCTCACTCTTAGCAGGAGAAAAAAAATAAACCCCCAAAAATCCAGCAAAACTGCTGGGGGACTCACTAGGTTTGAGAAATTAGCCTTTACGGAGAATTCTCCCTAACAATCTGTAACTGAGCAAACTCATGCCCTTAGACTAAGCTATTGCGGGACACATTAGAAGCCCTAAGCCCCCCACCACCCCACACGACATCGGCTACAGGCGCTTTCTCCCCCCTCCAGTCTGATCTCGGGGGGAGGATGTCTGCCTGGAACATCAGTCAATTATTTTAGGGGTGGCTCCGCGCTAATTTGCTTTGTGCTTCTCTGGCCCTGGGCCCGCCTCTGAATTGTGTTTATCGTTGGACTTACTATCTAGGTTGGGGCCTCCTGCCCATTCCAGCACTGTCATATACCCAATGTCTGGGTTTATTTCCTGTGGCCTCCCCTAAGGCTCCTCTGAGACTCTTGGGGGCGCCGATGGCAGCTTTTCATCCAGGCGGTTCCCTACCCCGTTGGGAGGGGCCTGTACTGAAGGCCTCCCACCACTCTCTGATGGACTGGATGCAATCCCTGCAGAGGTTCCGGCACTCCTCTGTGACGTCGAGGGAAAGGTACTACGCAGGCTGCAGACCAGCCAGAAGCTATAGATGCCCAGTCTATGAGCAGAGGTATGGCAGCCCTGTTTGAGGAGATAGGTGGATTTAGGGCAGACATTAGCAAAAGGCTGGACTCGCTGGACAAAAAGGTACACTCTGTTGACGACCGAGTCCAAGCCCTGGCGGCCAATCAAAACTCAGTCAACCTCTTCGAAACTCAATTCGATATGCGGATATCAAAGCTGGAGAGAAGAGAGGAGAAAGTTACCATCAAACTCGACGACTTGGAAAACAGAGTGGCGCTGCAATCTGAGGTTCCTTGGTGTTCCCGAGGAAGAAGGGGAGTCGCAGTCGGACATCGCAAGAATAGTCAAAGCGATTATAAGTAAACTATTTGATAAGGGGAACACCAGTGAGCAGACAATCAATAGAGCTCACAGAGGAGGTGCACATGCCAGAGGGCCTCGATCAATTCTTGTGAAATTTCACTATTACTCCGAAAAGGCCAAAATCTTGACGCTTGCAGGAAGGAAAGGCCCCATTGATTGGAAAGGCTCTAAAGTCGTGATCTATCAAGATCTCTCCGCTCTCACGCTGTCGCATCGGCGGCTATGCAGTCCCTTAACAGAGTGGCTACAATCTAAAAGGTGTGAGATATAGGTGGGGTCATCCATTTTCACTTTCGTTTGAAGTTGAAGGATACAAGTACTCCCTAGTTACAGAGGAGGATATTCAGAGTGTTTTGTGAGCTTCTGGGGGACTCCTCCTCGGGAACTGGCAGAGGGAGCAGAGGAAAGGAGGTGGTGGAACCCGGAGTCTAATGGTTTTGCAGAAAGGCACCGTGTTTGGGGCCACAGAAAGTTTAGAAGAGTGGCGCCGTCCACCGCAGAGCAGTCTGCTAGTTGACTTGATAATGTGTTTGTTTAACCCTGAAAGGAGCGGAAGCGGGGCGCAGATCAGGGGATTCTTCCTAGGTTGCTTTGGGGGCGTCCTGGTTTACAGATCCCCATTAGGGAGGCGTTTATGCATTTTGCTGGTCGTACTGGAAGGGAGGGGGGCAGGGACGGTAGTAACTGACTGTTATTTCTGTATTAGGGGGGGGGGGGGGGGCTCAGAAAGTTGTGGGTCTATTTGTTGTTAGCCGCCCTGGTGGAGGCGGTCTTTGGTGGCCTGGTCGTGCTTCTATGTCGCAGGTAAGCCAAGCGCTCGTGAGGGATGGGGAGGAAGGGGTCCTTTCTTGTGGGGAATGGGCATATCTGTTTGTATCAACCGATTGGAGTCTCTGTTCACGGGGGGGTGGTTCATTTAATGGGAGACCGTGGGGAAATCCGTCAGGAGAGATCCTTCGAAGGAGCTTGTGTTCCTAGGGGTTTAGGGCTCGAACTGTGCACTCCCGATGGCTGAATTTATATGTGCGCTGACGCTGGGCTCTCTGAATGCGCGGGACCTTACCTCTCCTTATAAGATGTCCTTAGTTGTGAAGGAGTTCAATAGGTTGAAGCTTGATTTTCTCTTTCTTCAGGAAACTCACTGGGTGAGGGGTGGTGAGCCGTCTCTTAAAGCCAACTCAATACAAAAGGTCTTTCATGCATCTTCCCAAGCTAAAAAGAGCGGGGTGGCTGTAGTGGTATCCCCGAAAGCGCACTTTGCCCCGAGAGCCCAATGTAGGGACCCGGAGGTTCATTACATAATGGTCAAGGGTGAAATTAGGGGTTCAAGGGTGGCTCTAGTCTCCATATATGCTCCTAATGAAGCTCAGGACCTCTTTTGGTCGGAAACTAAGTCCAAAATCATAACGTTTACTGCGGGTGCTCTCATGGTGGGGGGCGGCAGGGGAGGATTTTAATATGGTTCTTGACCTAGCCCGCGACAGGAAGTTCGATGGGGCTGGGGTGGACTCTCGGGTACAGAGGTGTTTGACAGCTTCTTTTCAGAGTACTAATGAAGAGATGGGGCTCATGGATTCTCACTTGACGCGGAAGGGCCAGGACCCTTTATATACTTTCTTTTCTAGAGCCCATTCGTCATTTTCTAGAATTGATTACATCTTAGTTGATAGAGCGCTCTATGAAATGATCTCTCGAGGTGAAGGTGGAAGTGACCCCGTGGTCTGACCACAACCCAGTCAAGGTTCAATTGGGAATCCTTCTGAAAGCGGCAGGGCCTGGGAGGTGGACCAGTAACAATATCCTGTTAAAGAGCAAAGAGCTGGCTGAGTCCATCCTAGCTTCCATAAAAGAATTCTTTGAAACCAACAACGATGGGCAAGTGAGGGGGGCTGGGGTTTGGGAGGCTTTCAAGGCCACAATTAGGGGTGTCCTCATAGGGATGGGGTCAGCGAGGAAGCGGGAGAGCGGAAGGGAGGAGAGACTTTAGAGATAAAATCGAGGCCATTCAACCAGGAGGCAAATTAAAGTCCCAGATGTTCCCCGGTAGGTGGGCTGAGCTCCAGCAACTTAAGGCAAAACTCACTGCTCTCCTAGTTGAGCAGACGGAGAGGAAATTATCCTTTCTTAAGCAAAAGTACATGGAGAAGGGGAGAAGGCTGATAAAATCTTAGAACTGGAGGCTAAGAGAGCTTAGGAATAATAGGAGGGTGGACTCGCTGGTTCGCACGGACGGGGTGTGCTGCAAAGATGACTCTGGGATAGCGGAGCAATTTCGTGCATATTACGAGTGTCTGTATAGGCCAGAATATGTTGGGGATGGAGCAGATATAGTTTTCTTGATTCCGTGGTGCATTCCTCGCCCCCCCCTCACACCACCTCCTGAGAAGTCTGATCCACTGAAGAGACCCATTACGCCCCAGGAAGTGATCGATACTATTAGCTCGATAAAAGCGGATACTACCCCGGGGGATGACGGGTACACTTTTTTTTTTTTTACAAATCTTTTCGCTCTGCGCTGGCCCTGTTCTTGTTTAAGCTTTTCAACACTATCCTGGACTCAGGCTATCTCCTGCAATCAATGCTCTCAGCCCGTATCGTAGTTATCCCTAAAGGAGGTAAAGACCCGAAGAAATGGCAGCCCTACCGCCCTATTTCCCTGCTCAACACGGACATGAAGGTTCTGGCCAAACTGCTGGCGAATAGGCTGGCCCAGCTCCTCCCGTCGTTGGTGCATGGCGATCAGGTGGGTTTCATCTCGGGGAGGCAAGGGGGAGATCATATTAGGAAGTTGCTGGACTTGATGCATGAGGTGGCCCTTACTGGGGAGGAGGCCTACCTTCTGCGAGACTCGGAAAAGGCCTTTCGACTGGGTTGAGTGGGCTTATATGAGAAACGTTTTGCAGAAGATGAGGTTAGGGGTCAGGTTCTGTAGATGGATCGCTGCCTTGTACAATGGCCATACAGCTAGAGTTGCGGTGAATGGGGCGACCTCGTCTCTGTTCTCTCCATCTAGGGGGACTCAGCAGGGCTGTCCGATTTCACCCTTCTCTATGCACTGGTGGTGGAGCCTCTCGCCATAGCCATAAGATACCATCAAGGAATAACAGGGAACCGCTGTGGAGACCTCGACTTTAAACTTTTGCTTTTTGCTGCTAATGTCCTGGCAATACGTCACTAATCTCCAGACCTCTTCTCCCTGACCTCCTAAATATGATTCACTCTTTTGGTGCTTTTTCGGGGCTGAAAATCAACTTGGCGAAATCCTGTTTGATTCCCATGGGCAGATCGGATACAGAGGTTGAGGGGAAGGAAGCTTTGGGGGGTATTAGAATTGAGCGCAATGCCACGCATTACCTGGGGGTTTTCCTCACGAGAGACCTCTCACTCCTCTTTGAAGCCAATTATCCTCCCATCCTTGCCAGGATAAGCTCGGATTTGCATCGATGTGCTCCCTTCACTCCCTCTTGGTTTGGTCGCTTGGTGTCAATAAAGATTAACGTATTGCCTCGACTTCTCTACCTCTTCTCTTGGCTCTCGGTCGCTATGCCAGACTCTTTCTTCAAATCCCTTCATTGCGATAATTCTTCAATTTATTTGGAATGGGAACAAATCAAGAGTTAAACATGAGATCCTGTGGGGGGTTTGGGTTTCCGGACTTCTGGCGTTACCACAGGCAGCGCAATTGAGAGTAATGTTGGAGCATTCGAGGGACGATATGAGAACCTACTGGTCGTATATCGAGGACATCCATGCTCACACCAGAAAAGTGAGGGATATCCTATGGGCCCCTAGTAAGACCCTCCCAAGTAGGATGAGAAATCATCTCATCTTGTCGGTGCTGTGGAAATTATGGAGAGACGATAAGGGAAAGTCTTCTCTTTCTTCCTGGCCTTCCCCTTTGTTGTCGTTGTGGGGTCCCCCGCTTGAGTTGGGGATAAGGAATTTACGGGGGACTCTGGGGTGGTCGGATGCAGCCCTAGAGCAGGCTGCTCAACTCTTTCGGCAGGGTGCATTTATTGATTATGACAGCTTTGTGGAGACCATGGGGGATTCGCTGATGTCGATTTTGGATTACCTTCGAGTGAAGGGATCCTAACTGATAGCCATTGGGTTGACGACCTGGCCCGCCCCCCAACGCCTCTTGAAAAAGTAATTGTGGAATCTAGGACAAGGAGAAGGTCCCTCTCTAAATTCTATGATGCCTTAATTACAGCGGATGCCGAGAATTGACAGGGCTTCAAGAAGCAGTGGGATGAGAGGGTGGGAGGGGCGGTGGAGGAATCCACGTGGGCTGCTATTTTCAAATCTCTTTTTTCTAGCTCTTTGTACAAAGCAGCTATGAAACACAACTCTAAGATACTCCACACATGGCACCTCACAACAGAGAGACTTGCTAAAATGTACCCCGGTGTGTCCCCTCTCTGCCTGAGGAACTGTGGCCAGCGCGGGTCATGGTCCCATCTTCGGTGGGAGTGCCCTGCAATACAGATATATTGGTCAGAGCTCTTGAGTTGGATTAAAGAGATCTCGGTGGCCGACCTGTCGCTGCTCCCCCTTGAATTGCTCTTTGGCATCCCGACCCCGCAGGTGGCTGTATCCGCTCTGCTGAGGGTAGTCCAGGCTATGTTGCGGGCAGGGAGACTTGCCCTCGCTCAAAAGGTGGAAAAGCCGACTGGTGCCCTCCAAATCAGACTGGCTCGCCAAACTCTGGGCAATTTTTACATATGAGAAACTTTCAGCTTTAACCCATGACACCATGAAGTCTTTCCTTGAAGATTGGATGGTAGTTCTACTTCATGAGGACTGTGAAACGATGAGACTCTAAGATACCGGGGTGTGGGGTGAATTACACTTTGTATAAACCTAACAGCGGTTTACTTTCTGTCCCTTCCTGTTTTCGTTGAGTCGACACTATCAGTCTCGGTTGCTTGTTTGGTCCCTGTCTGGTTGGTAATTGAGTCTCCATTCCCCTTATGGATTCGGTTGTACATGAGCGGGGGGAGGAGCTTCTTCGGATGTGCTTTGTTGGTGTTTTCAATAAGAAAGCATAGCCATCAACTATTGATAATGTTCAATAAAATGTAAGTGGAAAAAAATAATAATGGAGAAACAGGTCTCCCACAACCTACGGGCAGGGGCTATTTTATGGCAATAGCCATAAACAATTCAGTCAGCGTTCAGTACATGCACGAAAGAGCCACTGTGCGATTGCAGGGCTCCAGCAAACTGTTTTACCATTGTAGTGGGGGTTAGCAGCTGGCAGGGTCACAGCTGTTGGAATAACGGTTTCCCCGGACTGAACACAATATGCTCTTCCAAAGCAGGGCATGCCTTAAAGTGTCAGTGGTGCAGATATTGCGCACGTTGCATGTCATAGTCTTTATGTCGTATTTAAGGGCCAGCTTTCTTGCCAGGATCCATATAACGAGCCCCTGAACAAAGTATTGTTGAGTTACCATGGGAATCCTCCTCAGGCTCACATCTGGGGGAAGCACAGAGCCTGCATTTTTAGCTCCCTGGAAAAAGGGTCAGGTAGGTGACCATGTCACATGATGTAGTGAGGCAATACATTTTTAATATACAGTGAGCAGCCTAAGCTATGTATTTCCCCAGAGAAAAAGGGTTCTGTTGATTTGAATTCTATACAATAAGGATCAACAGAATTTAGATGAAAATGTTGAGCCAATCATGTGACCATATCTAGCAATACCACAATGCAGTTCCAACAAACCCAATAGTTTGTGGCATAGCCCCTTTCCTAGTAGTATGACCACTATTTTAGTAAATAACAGAATAACTGGCAAATAAAGACACTATTCTAATTGAAATTATAAACATGGAAAGTTACTCACATGTGTTTTTCAAATGTACTGAAGAGCTCTACATTATTTACCTGCGCATCAAAAGTGCGTCCCGAGTGGCAAAGGTTACTCAAGTCACAAAGTATAAAACCAGGAAGGATCTCTTCCTCCTCAATTCCCTTCAGTCTGAGTTTCAGGTTTTCACCAGGAGATACAGCTTCTGTTTCGACTTCATCTGAAAGGAGTCCAAGGACCTCTACTGTGTGCTTAAAAAGAAAAGTAAGAAAAGAAGAGGATTAAATATTTAAAAACGTTATCACAATCATTCATGCAAAGACCGTAAACATATTTGCTTTGAAAATGTGCTTCACGCACAGCAAGGTACCAAACTTTCCATATCCTAAAGGAAATCTCTAAACAAACTTCTGAAGTACGTAAAATCATCAGCGGATGGAGAACATGTGGAAGGGATCCAATTCTGAGAGCATGGACGATGCTTGGTTTGACTTCTGTACATTTATAGCCAGTGAGAATAGGCTATTTTTGTAGGGACCAACTGTTAGCTAAGTCCACTCAATGGCTTTATAAAACCATTTTATTATTAGGCACTACAGAAAACTCCAACTCTTAGTATAATCCTGCTCTGCATAATATGGTAGCGTGGAGACAGCAGTCCGGCTTATCATAGGAAGGCGAGAGGGCTGCAGCTAAGTACAAAGAAACTTTAGCATACATATGGTTCAAAAGAAACACTCCCAGGAGCATTCTAAAAACAAAGGTTTATTTTAAATACAAGTAGGCCAAAAGAATTCATGGTTAAAGTAAGTATTGTGTCATAAATCAAACACAATATAAAAACTCAACACAAAGCTTATGGTATGCATAGCAAAGCATAGACCTTATTTAGAAAACTAAGTAATTCAAGGTGAGTCAAACCTAAGGTAACACTTTTAGAATGACAAACAGCTATTCATGGGGAGAAAAACTACAGTTACTTTTAGAATACCATAAGTAATTCAAGGGTAGTAGACCCTAATGGCAATTACCTTCATGGTTATTCAGTTCCAGAATAATACAGTTATACCACAATGTTATAAGTATGTATATTTGCAACGTATGCAACATATTCTATTTGCAGAATGGATAGTTATATTTAGATTACTTTTCAGAATAGTGGAACACAATTCTAGAATCAGTAGGAATTCAGAACTACATTTAGGATAGTCTCAGTTTACAGCTATACCAATGTTGCTTTTTACATGTTATGTTACGAAAACATAAAGCGCACAGTAAATCGGAGGTATTATGGCGCTAGAGAGGGAAGCAAACTGTTAACATGCCCAACTAATAATACTTCAAAACAGATAGGTCTTCAAGGCCTTTCTGAACGCCAAATGATTGGACAGGTTTGCCAATGCCAACCGGAGGTCATTGCATAATTGGGGCGCGGCCACCGAAAAAGCCCAGCCTCCAATGCGAGAGCGGCGAAAGGGCGGTATGCGCAACAAACCAGCCGAGGCCGAACGTAATGTGCTATTAGGAAAATAACAGGTAAATTTGGCCCGAAGACATTCCGCCCCCAAGTTGTGCAGCGCATGTGCACCAAACAGAGTGCCTTAAACCTAATGCGTTAACCACAGGCAACCAATGGAGGGAGCGCAGAACTGGGGAGATATGAGCCCCATAAGGGGATCCCGTTTCCGCACGGACGTCCACATTTTGTAGGCGCTGCAGCCGCTGGACAGTGCCCTTAGGTTGGACCAGATCTAATGAGTTGCAATAGTCCAAGCGGCTCAAGACCATATCAGCTACCACCGGCAGCCAGAGATTCCGGAGTAGGAACGGAAGCACCTTTCTCAGTGTCTTGAGGTGAAAGTGGCCAGCCTGACAAACCACTGAAACTTGTGCATCCATGGAAAGAGTAGCAGAGCTGGCCACTCCTGAATTCTACACTTTCACAACCAGAACAGGAAGAGGGCCCAGAGACAATGGCCAGAATGAGGACACCAAAAGTGAAGGATCAGGGTGGGGGAACCAACCACCAACACCTCCGTCTTGTCTCCAACAAGTTTAAGCCAAGTGTGGTTCATCCAATCTCTCAAGTCAGACAGGCACTGATGCAGGCAAAATTACATCTCATCCTGCTCGAGATCTAAACGAATCAGGATCAGAGTGTCATCGGCATATGAATAGCACCTGATACCGAAGGAAAAGCTGAGACACACCAATGGCCAGATGTAGATATTAAAAAGGATAGGAGACAAGGCAGAGCCCTGCGGCACCCCACAAACAAGTGGGCAAGATCCCGAAAGGAAGGGACAGAGTGAAAGTATTTCAGTTCTGTCTGCCAGAAAGGAAGTAAACCAAGCAAGTACTTGACCAGAAATTCCCACCTGTGCTAGGCGGGCCAGCCGGGTAGGGTGGTCCACGGTATAAAAAGCCACAGAGAAATCAAGTAAAATCAAGGCACCAATCACCCCCCAACCTCCCCACACTGTTAGGCAAAGTTTGTATGCAGTACCCTCTGGGTCCACTACACACAGCTCTGACTACAGGTATAGGAAACCCAACCTTTGGTATAGCTTGTACTACACAGTTTTGGTAGCGTGTTGAGCAGCCAGGCTTATCTCAAGAGGGGTCAATGTGAGCTGTAGTGGAGTCACACAAAGATTCACAGTTACAGGTATTCAAAAACACTTACATTCAAGGTTTCTTGCATAAACGATTATTAATTTATCAGTCAGTTAGATTAAGCCTTCTTCATAAGGAAGCAATATAATTATAACAAAAACACGTCAATACTGTACACGCTTAGTTTCTAAATCAGTAAAGACCCTTTTGGGATGGCCCACAGACAACCTACACCCACGGGTGACTTCAATAACTAGGCTGCTGGGGACATTAATATCTTACTGTTGGCATTTAGAATACTCTTAAACGTTGGTAAAAGGCAAAGGTTATTAGAACAACAAGAGACCACAAATATTCTTCAGCAGGCAAATACTTTTAGATTTTCCTAGAAGAGTCATTCAGTTCAATAGGCTAAGCCAAATTCAATGGGCAAGTCTTGCATAGGATGAAGCACTTCTGGTAAGTAAATGGAAAAGTCTTTGCACAAGTTCTTAGGAGTGTTTGATGAAAAGAAGAATCAAATGTAGGGCCAAAAGCTGAGACTTGTGAGTTGCAGAAGTGGCAAGCACTCTACAGTAAGAGGTAAGTTCTCTCAGACTTTTTACAGTACCTTAGAAATGAAGAAAAGATGCCGCTGATTTCTGTTCCTGTGCAGCTCTACAGGTCTCATTGTTCCTGGGACTCAGTTGTGGGGACAAATGGGAGGACGTCGGGGAACTCCTGCAATGCACTGGGGCGGTCAAAATTCGCACCCGGCAAACTTCACTTTCAGTGGCTTTTCAGTGTTTCAGCTCCTCGCGTCTACCGCAAATAGCAACAACGCGGTTCCTGGCTGTTGAGATGGACTTTCCTTGCTTATGGGGTCCCGCACTCTGTTGAGGGGGCTTAGGTTCGGTCAGTCCTGCTTCCTGGGAGTCCGGAGGATCTTCCTGAAGCTCTAGGCCAGCTTAAAAGCAACTTACACAATCTGGTGTTCCTCTCCCTGGCTATACGGTTTACAGCAACAACTCTTTAGAAATTCACCAGGTCCAACAAGGATGTCCAGGTGGCTTACTTTTGAGTTGATTGGTCCCACCAACTCAAGGGGAGCAGTCGTTCATGCAGGGGCTTCTTTGTCGATGCAAACTTGGCGTTTCGGCACTGCAGCAGGGCTTCACCGGGCAAACCAACGGTCCAGGAGTTGCAGCAGGGGTCCTCTTCAAGTTCTTCTTCGGTTTCTTTGTCCAGTGGTCAACTCTGCCTTCCAAGTCAAAAGACTCGCCTTTTATTCAGTTCTCTCCCATTCATTCCAGCCTAGCTGCCTATCACCCAGCACGGTGGCTGTCCTTGCGGGACAGTCAGCCGGCCAATCATCACAGAGTGCATTTGGGTCTCCTAGGAGACTAAGCACAGGGAGTGTCGGGCACCTCCCTCACTTCCTGCCTACCCCAGACACCCTGGAGCCAGAGGTGGGCTTCACTCATGAATCCCACCAAAGGAAAAATGAACAGAGACAAGACAATGCATTACTTACAGTAAAAGCCTTTCTGATGGTTGTATCTGCTTAGATTCACATGCTGTGCATAGGTCCGACATCCAGTGGTCACTGCGGAGTATTGCATTTTGTTTTTCGTAGTCGAAAAGGGACGTCGACAAGGCGTGTCTGAAACACTATCCCTATAGTGACATGCGTTGTACCCACAATCCCTCACGCGTCGAGGTCCCTCCGTTTGTATTTTTCTGCCCTGAGGGAGCCTTCTAGACGTGAGTGAGTACAGAAAAGAGAGATATAGAAGGAAGTCTATGTTACTTCCATCCGAGCGGGGAGGAAGGGTGGGCGCATGTGAATCTAAGCAGATACAACCATCAGAAATGCTTTTACGGTAAGTAATGCATTGTCTTCTGATGTTTGTTAATCTGCTTAGAAACACATGCTGTGCATAAACTAGCGAGCAGTACCCGGAGTTGGCGGTGGGTTATGAGAAGGAACAGTAGAGAAAAGATGTCTTAATACTGCCTGTCCCACCTGGGAGTCAGATCTAGAGTGTGCATCTAGACAGTAGTGTTTTGTAAAGGTGTGCACAGAACTCCAGGTAGCCGCTTTGCAGATGGACTCAAGGGGGAACATTTGCAATGAATGCTATGGACGCACCCGTGCCTCGAGTAGAATGTGCTCTTGGCCTAAAGGGCAGTTCTCTCTTAGCAAGAGTATAGCAGAGAGTGATGCATTGAACAATCCATCTAGAAATAGTGGACTTTGAAACTGCATCCCCTTCTCTTCCTGCTGCCACCGAGACGAAGAACTGATTAGTCTTCCTCAGTGGTCTGGTTCTTTCCATGTAGAACATGACCGCTCTGCGCACATCTAGTGTGTGCAGAGTCCTTTCTCCCAAGTTGGAAGGATTTTGAAAGAACGCTGGTAGTTCTATAGACTGGTTTACGTGGAATTTTGAGATGAATTTCGGAGCAAACCTTGGGTGAGTGCGTAGAGCCACCTTATCTCTGTGAAGTGTAACGAAGGGGTCTAGAACAGAAAGAGCCTGAAGTTCACTTACTCTCCTGATGGAGGTGATAGCTATTAAAAAAGCAGTCTTAATAGTGAGGTGTTTAAGAGATGCTTTGTGCATGGGTTCGAATGGTGAGCCCATGAGTCTGGTAAGTACCACATTAAGGACCCATCCGGGAGCTGGGTCAGCTATCGGGGGGTGTATGCTCTTTACTCCCTCCATGAAGGCCTTTATAACAGGGATCTTCCACCACGACACCTTGAGTTGGGAAGTGGTGTATGCAGAAAGTGCTGCTAGGTGGACTTTAATGGAATTGAACACTAGACCTGAATCCAATAGGTGGGTCAGGTATAGAACAATATGTGTGGGAGAGCAGTCAATCGGGTTGATGCTCTTACCCCTGCACCAGATGACAAACCTCTTCCATTTGCTAGAATAGCAGTGGCGAGTGTTAGGTTTTCTGGCTTCTTTGAGGATGTCCATGCATCTCTGCGGGAGCTGTAGATGTCCGAATTCTATGATCTCAGGAGCCAAGCTGCTAAGTTCATGTTCTGGGGGCATGGATGCAGGGTCCTGCCCTTTTCTTGTGACAGCCAGCATGTTGTACGGGCAGGGGAGTTTCACTGGGGGAGATAGAGACATCTCCATCAAGTGAGCGAACCATGGCTGTCGGGCCCACATTGGGGCCACCAGTATCATGGTTACTTGTTCCTGGTGCATCTTGTGCACCACCTTGTTGAGAAGGGGAGTCGGGGGAAAAGCGTAAACAAATTTCCCTGACCATTGAATCGACAGACCGTTCCCCTTGGATTGGTTCTGGGGGTACCTGGAGGCGTAATTTGGGCATTGTGAGTTCTCCAGGGTTGCAAACAGGTCTATTTCTGGGAATCCCCATTGTGTGAAGACATCGAAGACGATGTCTTCGTGCAGTCGCCATTCGTACTCTTCGGGCAGGGGGAAATCTCTGCTGAGTTTGTCTGCCAGCAGATTGAGTTCCCCTGGTACATGTTGTGACAGTAGGAACATGTCTTGTTTGAGAGCCCACTTCCATATATTTTGGGCCAGTTTGGACAGTCTTGGAGAGTGGGTTCCCCCCTGATTGTTGATGTAATACATGGCTGTGGTGCTGTCTGTAAGGACCATCACTGTCCTGCCTTGTAGGTGTTCCTGGAAGGCTTTTAGCGCCTTGAACACCGCTAGTAGCTCCAGTAGATTGATGTGTTTGGATGCTACGTTCAGAGTCCACACTCCGTGAGCAGTCTGATGGGATAGATGAGCCCCCCATCCTGTGAGGGATGAGTCTGTGGTTAGAGTGGCTTCCGCCGCGGGTGTGGCAAAGGGTTTCCCTTTTCCCAGGTTTTCCTTTGTCCACCACCGTAGCGAGAGAACCAAGGCCTGCGAGACCACCACTAGATCGTCCCATAGTCCGCTGGCCTGACACCACTGGCTGTTGAGCCACTCTTGCATTGGGCGCATGCGCAGGCGCGCGTGAGGTACCAAATAAATACACAACGCCATCATGCCTAGCAAGCGCATTGCTTTGCGTACCGTCACCTCTCGACCGGTCACATATTGAGGGATCTGAAACAGCATGTTTTGGACCCTCTCTTTGGAGGGGAAGACGAGGCCGTCCTTTGTTTGAATTAGAGCCCCTAGGAATTGTTTGATTTGGCTGGGGTCTAGGCTGGACTTCTTTTCGTTGATGGAGAAGCCCAACTGGAACAAAAGGTCTACAGTCTTTTGGGTATTGGAGAAGCATGTTTCGTAAGAATCCCCTGTTATGAGCCAGTCGTCGAGGTAAGGGTAAACTGGGATGGACAACCTGCGTAGGTGGGCCGCTGCCACTGCCAGCACCTTCGTGAATACCCTTGGTGCTGATGCTATGCCGAAGGGTAGCACTCTGAACTCGTAGTGTTTGCCCTCTATCATGAACCTGAGGTATTTTCTGTGCGCTGGCAACATTAAAATATGAAAGTATGCATCTTTCATGTCCAATGTTGTCATGTAATCTCCCTGTGATAGCAGTGGGATCACTTCCTGTAAGGTCACCATACGAAACTTTTGGGGTTTGATAAACTTGTTCGCTGGGCGCAGATCTAATACAGGGCGCATGGTTAGATCCTTTTTGGGTACAAGGAAGTACACTGAATAAATACCTTCCGTTACCTGAGATAGAGGCATGACCTCTATGGCTCCTTTTTCCAGCAGTTGTTGTACTTCTTGGAGAAGGATGGCAAGATGTTCCGGTGTCATGCGTCGTCCCCTCGGGGGTTTGTATTTTGGGGAACTGTTGAATTCGATGCAGTATCCGTGGGCTACGGTGGAAAGTACCCAGCGGTCTGACGTTATACCCTCCCATGCTGGAAGAAAGGATGTTATCCGGCTCCCGACCGGTGTTGCATGGGAGGGGATGCGAATCTTCGCGTCACTTGGTGTTGTTGGGGGCTTGGGAGCCTCTGGGGTGGACCCCCGACCTCTTCCTTTGCCCCGGCGCTGGCCTCTTTGGCTGTACTGCCCACTATTGGTCTGGAAATTGGTGGCAGGGTACTGTTGCTGCTGGTTTTGTTGTTGGCGTAGGCCACGAAAAAAGCGTTTGTTGCCATAGCCGCGTCTGGTAGAGGGCTTAGAGATTTGGTCACGAGTTTTGATAGTATCAAACTCTTTTTTAGCCATCTCCAGAGCCTCATCCACCGCCTTCCCGAAGAGGTTTGAGTCTTCAACAGGTTTATTTATTAAAGACGCCTGTGTCTCCGGTTTGAACCCCGAGTTGCGCAGCCATACGTGGCGTTTTAGGAGTATTCCCTGAACCAGGGAACGTCCCGCTGTTTCTGCAGCATCCAGAGAGTTCTTTACAATACTCTGGTTGACCTGGGTTCCTTCGCCAATAGTTGTTAGCAGGCGTGTACGTAGTGGTTCCGGCGCTTCTTCGGCGTCTTTGCGCAGTTTGGCCCACTGCGCGTCCGCATAGCTAGCGAGCAAAGAATTGTTGTTCGCAATTCTTGCCGAAAAGGCAGCCGAGGATGTAACTCTTTTTGCAAGGGCATATAACCTCTTGCCCTCCTTGTCAGGTGGTGCCTCACTGGTGGAAAGTGGTACCCCTGCCCTCTTTCTTGTATTGGTTACTACCAGGGAATCCGGAATGGAATGTCCCCTGATATACAGCGGGTCTGAGGGTGAAGGAGTGAAAAGTTTTTCAATTCTAGGATTGACCCCTCTGATTAGTGCGGGTGTGGACAGCGAAGGGATGATTCTTCTCTTCACCGAAGCGAGGAGGGGAATGGTCTGACTGACCGGGGGTTTCTCCTTAATTACTCTTTCCGCAAAGTCTAATTCAGGAGAGAGCTCCCCAGTGTCCAGTTCGAAATGTGCTGCTTCTCTGCGCAACAGGGCATTGAATGTGGGCTGATCGTCAATGGGAGACGTGTTTCTAACAGGTGAATTGTCAGGAGGATTTAGGTTCAGGACATCAGTGTCGGAATATACTGATGGGGATTGCCAGGGGTGAGAAGGTCCTTCTTCTGGATTTTCTCCGAAGCCTTCTCCTACCAAGTCTGGGCTGTCTTCCAGACCTTCCTCCTAGTTCCGTCCCTCTTCATCGTCCATAAAATCATCCTCCTCCTCAAAGTAATGTTCCTCCCCAGTGAGGTCATACACATTATGGAAGTCTGAGGCTGTGTCCTGGTGGGGATTGACTAGTCTCGGAATTTTGGCCCTGGGGTCCTCCTGAGGCCCTTCTCTTGGGAGTGGGAGGGTTCTGGGTATTCATAAACCTCTCCATTCTTTCCATGCAGAGATGGAGCCTTTCCATGGTTTCATGGGGTACCCCTGAGCGGTCTAGCGGGGGAAAAATAGTGTCCTGTAGCTGAAAACGGCTGGACCTCTCCCACAACGTCGAGGAAAGTGTCCCGTCGCCCTCCGAAAAGCCTTCAGGTGTGTTGGGGGTCCCCTCGACTGAAGGGGGTAGTCCCTGCCTTTCTTCGGGCTTTTTCGGCGTGTCTTTCGACCTCTGCGTAGCGCTCGACGTGTCTTTCGGCGTACGCTTGTGGGCGTCGGCTACCACGATCCTCGACAAGCTCTCAGCGACTCGTTTGTCAGCGGAGGGCTGTGGTTTCGACGTTACGGGTGTCGATCGCTCTACGGCGGCATGCGCTTTCTGCTGATGCGCGCCGGCGCCCTTATTTGCCGAAAGCCCAGTCGCTGGTCGCGGCTGCGAGAGGGGCTTCGAACCCGAACGGTCCGAGGAGGCCGCCGGTGGAACCTGCGTCTCCTTGGGCGCTGATGCTCTCTTCGCCTTCGACAAAGAAGAACCATGGGTTGTGTGCTTATGTGTTCTTGTGTGCGTCAATGTCGCCGGGGTGTTCATCCCCATAAGCAGGGCGTGAGCCGAGCCCGTCGGGGCCGGGGACAGACGACGAAGCGCGCAAACGCTCTTTAGGGGGGGTTTTCGACTTCCGTAGCGGAGGTCGTGTTATCACGTTCCTCGTCACTGTCGGTGGTAGCAACGGTGGGTGAAGCATCGGCCTTCGACATAGCGTAGGCCGCCCACCTCTTGACCCTACGGTCTTTTAGAGTCTTTGGCTTAAGAAGCCGACAAGCCGTGCAACCCTCCTCTTTGTGATCGAGGGGCAAGCAGCGGTTACACCGTGAATGCTTGTCCTTCCAAGTAAACTTGCCCTTGCAAAGCGGGCAAAACCTAAAGGGTGTCCTCTCCATAGCCGAGGCAATAAATCGTGATAACCACCCCAAGGGAAAGGAAGCAGGAAAGGCATTCTCAGAAAAGAACCAGAGATGTCCCACGACCCCCACTCTCCCTACTGTATATGGCCTGCGAGGCCAGGCCACGTGTTCGGCAACGCCGAAGGATCTCCTCCGCTCGTCCCCTCCGTCGAAGATCTTGCTCGGCGGAGACAGCTTCACAACAGCGTCGAGGGAGGGATCGATATGTTCTATATTAAATAGGAAAAACGACCAAAGGTCGAGGAGATGAAATCTGCCATGTCTCTCGAGGAGCTCCGCGTAAAGGCGACCAGTAGCTGGGCGGAAAAAAACAATCTGAGGGACCTCGACGCGTGAGGGATTGTGGGTACAACGCACGTCACTATAGGGATAGCGTTTCAGACACGCCTTGTCGACGTCCCTTTTCGACTACGAAAAACAAAATGCAATACTCCGCAGTGACCACTGGATGTCGGACCTATGCACAGCATGTGATTCTAAGCAGATTAACAAACATCAGAAATATAGTTTCTCATGTAACATTTTTTTATGTTACCCTTTTCGCACTGAATGGCTGGTGGCAGTGGTTTCGTTTGAACTACCATGGTGTGCCTTTACCGCGGGCTGCGTTCGCATCTACAGTAAAGCACCCACAGGAGCCATCTTTGTCAAAATGGCGCCCAGTCTTCATTTTTTGCAATTTCTTTGTGGAAAGGTCCTTCTTGAGATTTACTCTGCGTGCCAAACCTGGTTTGGTCTCTGTTCATTTTGCCTTTGGCGGTATTCACAAGTGAATCCCACCTCTGGCTCCAGAGTGTCTGGCAGGGGCAGGAAGTGAGGGAAGTGCCTGAAACTCCCTGTGCTTAATCCCAGTGGCACAGGAATGCACCCATAGGCAACTGGCCGGCTGGCTGTCCGGCAAGGACTGCCACCCTGCTGTGTGATTAACAGCTAGGCTGGAATGAATGGGAGAAACCTGCATAAAGGCAAGGATTTTTGGCTTGGAAGGCGGAGTCGACCACTGGACGAAGGAATGCGAAGAAGAACTTGGAAGAGACGCCTGATGAAATTCCTGGACTGTTGGTTTGCCTGGTGAAGCCCCGCTGCTGTGCTGAAGTTTCAAATTAATTTGGACTGGAGAAGCCCTGCAAGGATGACTTCTCCCTTTGAGTTGGTGGGGCCAGTCAACCCCAAAGTGAACTTGTTTGGACATCCTCTCGGAGCTGGCTGTACTTCCACTGCTGCTGCTGCTGGAACCAACGTGCCAGGGAGAGGCACACCCAACGGAGTGCATTACTTTTAAGTCGGACCCGAGCTTGTGGAAGATCCTCCGGACTCCCAGGAAGCAGGACTGACCAAGCCTGAGCCACCTCAACCGAGTGCTGGACCCCAGATGCGAGGAAAGTCCAGACTGGTATCCGAGAGACGGCAGTGGTGCTATTTGCTTAGACGCGAGGAGCTGAAACTGCGAAGTGTCGCTGAATTGAGGTTTGCGCTTTGCTGCTACTGACCGTCCCATTGCAGTGCAGGAGTCCCCCAGAAGTCCTCCCTCTTGCCCTTACGACTGAGGCACAGGAAAAACAGGCTGCAGAGCTGCACAGGAACAGAAGCCAGCTGCAACCATTTCTTCTAACCAAAGTGTGAGGATGTGAGGGTGGACGGAGAGCGTGACGCACGGCCAGAGGAGCCCGCTGTGCTGCGGGCGTGTGCGACGCTGAGGGCGGGCGCCGGGAAGGCGTCACTGTTAAAGGGAGAGCCTTGTCGGCGTCCCGCGACAGTGCCGGCGTTACAGACGCGGCGCCGCGGGTGCTCACAGCCGCAGCGCCGCGTGTGTCCGCGAGGACCGGGTTCACTGGCGCTGCGGCTGGGAGACCCGCAACCACAGCGTACCTCGGCGGCGAGGCTCGGGAACTAGAGAGCCCGACTCGTGCCGACCGCTCGGCGTCGGAGGTGCGCCAGACAGCTGGGCAAGAACCCATCAGGGTGAACCAACCAGAACCCCCTCCTTACCTCATGCAGGGCAGACCCAGAACAGTAGCATGGGGCCTCAAGCAGGACGGGCCTCTGGGAGACATGCCTCGAGGGAGACACCATATTGAGGGGGCGGGGCCAATGGAGAGGGCGTGGCTGACAACAGGGAGGGGAAGCCAGAACCAGGCAGCCAGAATAAAGGAGCAGGTGGGGAGGAGGCAGCACTATTCATAGAGGGTGGGTGCCTAGAGTCCCCACCAATCAGACAGGGGGGGGAGGGAAGTTATCCCCGATTGGCCCTTTTTCCCTCCAAACACCAGGCATAAAAGGGACTGGCCTAATGGCGTTTGGGTTGCTTTTTGCAGGGAGAAGGAGAGGAGAGTGAGAGCAACTGGTGGGCCTATCCGGGTCTGTGAGAGTAGGAGACACTCAAAGAGAAGAGGAACTCCTGGTGCCTTTTACTCACAGTGAAGTAACTGTGGGGTCAACCTGGAGTCCAACTACCTTGGTTAAGACATTGTATAATAAAGGTCTACAAAACGCCACTTCGGCTACTGTCCTAATTTCTACACAAAGGTACTGTAAAGTTTAAGAGGACTTACTTCTTGTGGTGTAGCCTTACTTGTTCTCAGTTGAGACTTGCCTTGGTTAACTTTGCAGAGTTGCTTAAAGCTTTGCCCCTCACAAGCCCCCCAGCTTGTGGACCTACATTGATTTTACTTTTTCTACAAAGACTTCTAAAAACATTGTGCAAGACTTTTACTTACCTACAAGAAGTGATTCAGCTCACCTAGCGTTTTGCTAACTTAACATTGGCTGGCCTTGCTCACTGAAAGACTTCTTACATCTGACTTTGTGCTTTACCTTTCCTCCAGGAAAGGGTTCATTTACTTTGCATAGGAGGGTTAAAAAGTACTTAACTCATTTCAGAATATTTGTGTAACCTTTGTCTTATTCTTAAACTCTTTTCTTTGACACCAAACTCAGTATTGCTCTAAATGTACCAGTGATATAATAATGTCCACAGTGTCCTAGTTATTCAAGTCACCTTAGGGTGTAGGAATAATCGGTGTGCCATCCCAAATGGGTACTTGGTGATTTGGAGAAACTAAGTGTGTATTTTGGAGTGTATTTGTGTGTTAATGTTATATTGCTCCCTTCTGAAGAAGGCTTATTCAACTGACTTAAATAAATGAATAATGAATTAATCAAGAAACCTTGAGTGTACGTTTATTTGAATACTGGTCACTGTAAACCTGTGTAACCACTGCACTGCTCACATTGACCCCTCATGAGATATATCTGGCTGCTCAGCCACACTACCAATCTGTGTAGTACAGACTTCTACCAAAGGTTGGGTTCCTATTGCCAGGATGTAAAGGTTGCTGTAGTTCACCCAAAGGGTACTGCACACAATCTTGCCTAACAGAAACAGTAGTTTATCCAAGACAAGGAATTTAAACCTTTTCGGAAATCTGAAAGACTTCCCCCGAGTCACTGTACTGAAGGTGCTGTGTGCCACAATGTAAAAAGATTATGCCTATGGAGTTTGTCAGAATCCAAAACCAAAAGAAACAGTTCAGATCAAAGAAAAATATGAGAGTGTGGGGCAAAAGGTCTCACTCTCTCCAAGTTAAGTCATTAAAAGTTCTAAAGTCCAGCAAAAAGTGCTGGGGGTCTCTAAGGTAGAAGAGAATTGGCACATTTCTGAGAATTCTCCCTAACAAGTATCTATTTGCTTATCTTGATTCTGAGAACGTGTTATGGAGTATATTTTTATTGTTGCACATTGCCCTTTTTATAGAATGCTTATTTAAAAACAGACCGTAAATCATTATTCTACTAGAAAACCTTGAGTTTAAGTGTTATTTCGATACTTGCATGTTTGGATTTTGATGCTACCGCTCTACAGCCAACATTTACCCCTCTTGAGATGCGTCTGGCTGCTCAGTCACTCTACCAACTTGTGTAGTACAGACCGATACCAATAGGTGGGTTACCCAATACCAAGAGGACAAGACTGGTGTAGTCTCCCACAAGGTTACTGCATATAATCTTGCCTAACACCCTCACCCACTCCAGGATAAAAATGAAAAGTGCCAAAGTACAGTAAAAGAGCTGGGGCTCTCCAAGGTTGAAGGGAATTAGCACAGGCTCCCAGATACGTACGGCAGGTGTCTACCTGCACCCCTGAATGAGCCACATGCGCTGAGAAAGAAAGAACATCGTCCAATAAGCAAGTTAATGGATGAATCTTCTTTGTTTCTGCCCAGTGACAAAACCTAGTCCACTTGCTCCTGGACTGACTTCTGGTGGAGTCGCTTCTAGCCCCTTGTACGATAGCCAGGCTATATCGTGATAGGTGCATATGCTTCAGAGCAACCTCTTCAGGAACCAAGGTGCGAGGGCCAACTTCTGCGGAGCAGGGTGAACCACTGTGCCGCCCCCCCCCCCTGCTGGGAGAGTAAGTGGGCTGGGATCCCAGGGAGGTGTACCGGGGCTGATCCGGCAGACTGAAAAGTTCCGAGAACACGGGTCTTGCGGGCCAACATGGAGCTATAAAGATGAACTGAAGGCTCTGAGACTCCCTGACCCTGCAAAGGATGTTGTGAACCAGGTGAGTGGGGGATGGGCGGCTTTGAGAGCAAGCCAGATGGCCATCATCTCAAGCCAGTTGATGTGTTCCAGCTGCTCCCGATGAGACCATACTCCATGGATGCTGTGGTTGTCCAGGGTAGCCCCCATCCCTCTGCGGACGGGGCTGTGATAATGGTGATCTGGGGCAACGACTGCTGGAATAGCCTGCCTACTAGCAAGTTGGTGTCTGTACCCCACCAGAATAGGTCTTGGTGGAGATGCTGTGGTATGCTGACTGGCTCTGCCTGAGAGCCCTTCTCCTGATTCCAGGAAGCTGAGAAATGTAGCTGCAGCGTCCTCACCTTGAGCCTCGTATGCAGCACAGCAAGGAGACATGCCACCACTACTCCCAGCAGGTGTTGGTATCACCAGGCTGAGGTTACTGCTCTTCTGAGGAAACTCCTCGTGGCCCTTTTGATTGCTGTGATCTTGTCCGTTGAGGGGGAGAAGATTCTCGCGGTCTCCGTATCCCATATAAGACCCAGAAATGTCAGTATGCATGGGCAGTAACTGACTTTTTGAAACTGATAGAAAATCCCAGATTGTATAGTATGTGCATGAGAGCGGAGGCTGTGTAATGTACTTCCTCCAAGGGACCCCGCCATGACTAGCCTGTCGTCAAGGTATGGATAAATGTGGTGGCCTTGCGCCCCGAGTAGAGCTGTCACAGCGTTCATTAGCCTTGTAAAGACCCTCGGGCCGAGTTGAGGCCAAAGGGTAGAACTCTGTATTGAAAGTGAAAACCCACGATCCAGAACCGTAGGAAGGACCGATGGGTTCCCAATCAGGCGTGCAGGTAAGCATCCTTCAGATCCATGGAGCACATCCAGTTTCCCTCACACAAAGTCGCTGCAATGAAGGAGGGGGTAACCATTTTGAACTTTTGGAGGTGATGGGAACGGTTCAAGGAAGGAAGAAAGGTCTGACAACTCGCAGGCCAGCCTGGTTCTTTTTATGTATGGTGAATATCCGTGAATAGAAGCCCCTGCCTCTTTGAGAAGCTGGAACTTCCTTCACCGCCTGGCTTGCTAGGAGTGAGCAGATTTCCACCAACAGAGTTGCTACCCCAATCTGCAGGAAGGGAGCAAGAGGAAATGGAGGAATTGGTAGCTGGAAATCGGTGGACATCACCGAGAGCATCCACGGGGCCGCAAACCTTGACTGCCAGGGGTGTAAGTGAAGGGCAAGCCTCCCCCACTAGAGACTCGTGGATCCGGATGGACCAGTCCGGTGCAAAGGAGGGGGACTGGAAAACCCCTGGTTAGCCGCCTTGTGCTGCTTGCGTCTGTGTTGGCTCGGCAGCCTGTCCGTTTGCCTTGACGGTCTCTCCTTAAGCCCCTAAAGCCTCCAAAGGCTCGAGCGCTGGTGAGCATGGCTGTAGGTCTTCAGTGTGGATTTTGTTAAAATAGACAAGAATTTAGCTGTTTGGGAGCTATTCTTTTTCTTGTCTAGCTCATCTATTGGCGAGTGGAACAAGTAGCCCCTGTAAAGGCAAGATTGTGAGCAGTACCCTTTGGGAGAATACACCAACCTTGTCAACTTTGCAAGGGTAACCAAACCTTTGGTATACGTCTGTACTACACAGGTTTGTAGTGTGGCTGAGGAGTCCGGCTTATCTCAAGAGAGGTCAATGTGAGCAGTAGGGTTTTTACACAGATTCACAGTGACAAGTATTCAAATAAACTCTTACACTCAAGGTTTCTTGCTTAAACAATTATTAATTTAACAGTCAGTTATATAAGCCTTCTTCAGAAGGGAACAAAATATGTAACACTTAAAATATACTTCAAAACACACTCTTAGTTTCCCTAAATCAGATGATACCCACTATGGATGGTACACAGACACGTCTTACACCCTCAGGTGACTTAAATAGTTAGGATACTGTGGACATTGATTCATCACTGTTACATTTAGAGCAATACTGAGTTTGGTGCAAAGGTTAGATAGCGGAATAAAACAAAGGTTAACAAATAATTCATGAACTGGTAAGTACTTTTTGAACCCTCCAAGAGTAAATTAACCCTTTCCTGGAGGAAAGATAAAAGCACAAAGTCAGAGGTATGAAAATTCCCTCAGGGAGCCAGGACAGCCAATGTTAGTTGAGCTAAGTCTATGGGAGCTGGATATCTTCTTGCAGGTAAGTAAAAGTCTTGCACAATGTTTTTAGAAAAGTTGGCAGAAATAGGATCACTTCAATGGCCACAAGCTGGGAGGCTTGTGAAGGGCAAAGGCTGCAAACAACTGTGCAATGACAAGTCTCAACTGAGAACAAGTAAGGCTACACAAGAAGAGGTAAGTCCTCTTAACTTTACAGTACCTTTGGTTAGAAGAAATTGTTCCAGCTGGCTTCTGTTCCTGGATAGGTCTACAGATCCGGTTGTTCCTGGGCCTCAGTCGTGGGGACAAGAGGGAGGACGTCTGGAGACTCCTGCACTACAATTTGAAGGTCGGCATAAGCAATGGGCAAACTTCAATTTGGCAGCACTTTGCGGTTTCAGCTCCTCACGTCTATAGCAAATAGCACCAGTGCGGTCTCATATACCACTCTGGACTTTCCTCGCATCTGGGGTCTAGCACTCTGTTGAGGTGGCTTAGGCTTGGTCAGTCTTGCTTCAGATGCATTTTGGAATACAGAGCGCGAGTGTGCCATTTTTAGTCAATACGCGGCGGATTATTTATCAATATATCCGCGCCGCACTTGCTTTGCCCAGTGGCCCACTTCTACTCAGGATTTGCCCCCTTATTGCACTCGGAGT
Organism: Ambystoma mexicanum; assembly: GCF_040938575.1. Lineage (NCBI taxonomy): Eukaryota > Metazoa > Chordata > Amphibia > Caudata > Ambystomatidae > Ambystoma > Ambystoma mexicanum. The sequence continues at coordinate 1,282,269,290 of NC_090923.1, read as the reverse complement.
GCATCCAGCCACCATTGGGAGACACGAGGTCTGCTCCACTCCAAGATGGCCGACCGTCACTGCCACAACCCTCCACTCGGCCCCACAGCCCTGCAAGCATCGTGATTGGCTCCTCTCCCCTACTTGGGAGAAAACCACAAGCCGGCAGGCTTGGAGCCGGCCCACCACGAAGGCACCCACAAAGGCACTGTGCCTGTCTCCAGCCTGTCTACACCGTCGAGCCCAGAGCCAGGACCCCTTGCCCTCCAGCTACAGGGTAAGCATACTGCCCCCCTCCACAATCTACTCCTAACCCTCGAGCCAGAGTCCTGAACTGCTCCCATCCATCACGGACCCGGTGTACATGCACCTCCCAACATTGCTACGTCCAAGGTCCCACCTGCACCGTTGTGCGCTCGAACTACAACATAATGTTTTAATGCTTAATCTGTAGCTAATTAACCATGCCCTGGCCCTGCATTGCTGTATGCTGCCACTTGATAATTGCATCTGCACCACGGTCGCCCAGAGACCACTGTGATGTTGTGTAGTGCCTTATGGTCGCCCAGAGACCACTGTGATATTGTGTAGTGCCTTATGGTCGCCCAGAGACCACTGTGATATTGTGTAGTGCCTTATGGTCGCTCAGAGAGCACTGTGTTTTTGTGTAGTGCCTTAGGGGCGCTTGAGACCTTAACCCACCAGCTCTCGCTAACCTATCTCAACATGTACACCTGCCACACACTGTACCTCCTCACAGGTCTAGTCTACACCTTACTGACTAGTACTATTGACTACTCCGTGCCCTCAGGGCAACCCAACAGCCATTTCATGGAACTCAGACACACCACCACACACGCTACTCCTCCCGAGATCATACTCAGACAATACAGACTTAGAACACGCACACTCCCTCTAGCTTTTCTCTCCACACCCATGCAGGTTACACCTAGGAACTCACGCCAAGGCTCTCGCACTCACGCCAAGACCAGCTGCCCACCATACACTATTACCCGCAAGCACCTTATCAGGTCCCCGAAGCTTGCTCCAACCCCACACGACCAATGTGAAGTCAGACATCACTTGACTAACAAGCCTATTCACGCTACCAAAAAGCTTACCCCTAGTACCAACCTCAAGCCACCACTACCAAAAAAGCTCCAACACCTTAAATGTGCTCTATTAAATGTTCGCTCACTCAACGCCCACGCTTCAGAAGTCAATGACATCGTTACCAACCAAGACCTAGACATATTAGCCATAACAGAAACATGGTTGCACCCTGCCTCTGGCCCGACTATCAGTTTAGCTGTACCATCAGGTTACTCGATCTTAAGACAGGACAGATCAGCTAAAATGGGAGGTGGAGTCGCACTTATCTTTAAAGACACCCTAGCCTTAAGACAGACTCCCACCACAGGGGAAGACTTCATTGACATCCTCTCAGCCAAACTCACCCTCTCCCCCAAAGACACAGTAAACATTCATGTCATATATAGACCCCCAGGCCCCACCAATAATTTCAAAGGCATAGTCAACCATCTTCTTGGAAAAAACATTAAACAAACTTCCAAAACATTGGTTCTAGGAGACCTTAACCTTGGCTATAATGATAAACCTGACAAAGAAGCTATCACCCTCACCAGAAACCTCACAGATCTAGGATTCACACAGATAGTCACTGCCCCGACCCATAATAAAGGCCGTATCCTAGACTGGGTGGCTGATCACAACTGTGGCTCCACCCTCAACTCCAACACAGCCCTTCCATGGTCTGATCACAACTGCCTTCAATTCTGCATCCCCATAACCTCCTACTCCATACCTCTTATACCAGCACCGGCCATGCTAGCCAGAAGTGCCAAAAAACTTACAGCAGACAATATACGTCCCCTTCTCAACATCCCTTGCCTAGCGCCACCGTTCTCCTCTGACCCCAGCATACTAGCAGAGATCTTCAAAGACACACTCACCCATGCCATCAACACCGCAGCCCCTCTTGAAAACAACAAAAAAAAAAAATCGTTTCACTCCAACTCATGGTTCACGGAGGACTTATTAAATCTTCGCCAATGCAAGCGCCAAGCCCTCAAAACATGGCAGGCCAATCCCTGTGACGCCACCAAAGTAGACTTTCTCAGTATCTCTAAAAAATACAAACATGCCATATTCAAGGCGAAATCAGAAATCTACAATAAACGTATCCTGGAAGCCAACTCCCACTCAAAAGAGCTTTTCACCATCTTTAAAGAGTTCACTATCCCCCCAATTTGCACAGATGAGATTGTTAAGGATGAGGCCTGGTGCAACAGCATTCAAACAGCAATGTTAAATAAAATAGACCTTCTTCAAAATAAAATAGCAGAACACTTTAAGGCTCTGCACCCCCAACAGACCCTCTCCGTCAATAACACCAAAGATGAGCACACCTCCAAATTCGATTTCTCCCCAATCACCGAGTCAGACACTCTCCACATCCTCAAACAGCTCAAACCATCTCAATGCAAAGGAGATATATGCCCCCCCAACATCATTAAAGAATGTGCGACAGCCCTCGCACCAATCATCACAGCATCCATTAACGCCTCATTCAAGACAGGCAAAGTCCCTGACAGCCTTAAAGAGGCGTGGGTGCGCCCACTCCTAAAGAAACCAACCCTGGACCCTGCCCAACCTAATAATCGGCCCATTACTACGGTTCCATTTCTCCTAAAAATCCTAGATAAAGCTGCACATATGCAGATACAGGCTTACCTGGAAAACAACTCTGTCCTAGGTAAAAGGCAGTCCGGATTCCGCAAAGGTCATGGCACTGAAACCGCCTTACTAGATCTTAAGAATCAAATTACCCTGATCCTAGATAAAGGCAAGCCGGCCCTTCTGCTCCTCCTAGACCTCTCGGCGGCATTTGATCTAGTCGACCACGCCATCCTCACCAACCATCTCACTCAGGCCGCACATTTCTCCAAACAAGCCACAAATTGGATCACCTCCTTCCTCAAAGGTAGAGTGATGAAAGTGTTTTCCAATACAGCCAACGCAGAGCCTACCACCATCAGGTATGGAGTCCCTCAGGGCTCATGTACGGCTCCCACCCTCTATAATCTTTTTACCAAACCTCTCTTTGATAAACTGGACGCACTTGGATCACATACACCAACTACGCTGACGATACCCAAGTACTCCTCCCGCTCACAGGACTCTACCACCAGGACGCAGCCACCTTCCAGAATATATACGCCACCATCCAAGCATGGATGGCCACAAACGGTCTGTGTCTTAACGGAGACAAGACCGAAATCCTCATCCTTGGCCAAAAATCCACTCTCACAAACCTCGACCCCCTCTTCACCAACTTCTGCATTGACAATTGTGTCATCCCAGTTCTACCTTCTGTTAAAACACTAGGAGTCCACATTGACGCATCACTCTCCATGGACAAGCAAGTCAACTCCATTGTCTCTGCCTCCGCCCTGAGCACTAAGCTCATTAATGCAATCAAACCATTCCTAACTAAAGATAACTGCCTATCCATTGCCAGAGCCACCATTGGAGCCAAACTAGATTATTGTAATGCGCTACTGGCTGGCACCTCCAACTCCAATCTCAATAAACTCCAAATAACACAAAATAATGCACTAAGAGCAGCCCTCAATATACCTAAAAGGGACCACATCGCGCAAACCAGAAGGGAAGCACACTGGCTACCTGTCAAAGAGCGCATTACATTCAAAATACTTACCACCGCACACAAATGTATTAACCTGTCTGCACCATCATACCTGTCCGACGCGGTAGTCAGATCTCACTCCAATAGACCAATGAGACAATGCCACACCAACCAACTTAGGGTCCCACGCATCAAGCGAGCTAAAGCAGCTGGAATAAGCTTCCCCTACATCGCACCTAAACTATGGAACGCATTACCTAGCACGCTCAGAGCAGAAACCTCTCTCACTGCCTTCCGAAAAAAACTGAAAACCACCTTGTTCAACTAACTCCTCCAACTTTGGTCTTCTGACCCTCTCCTCTCTTCTCTCCTCCTCTCCTTTAGCTACTACTTTTCTCTTGCAACTAAGTTATGACTTTTCTGTATGTGTAACAAGTCATGTTCATATCTGTAACGAGCGCCACGATGCCCTATGGGCTGCCTGTGCGCTTAACAAATGCGAATAAATAAATAAGGGAGTCCGGAGGATCTTCCTGGAGCTCGGGTCCGACTTAAAAGCGATGCACTTAATCTGGTGTTCCTCTCCCTGGCACTTCTGTTCCTGCAGCAGCAATGGAAGACAGCCAGCTCCCAGAGGATGTCCATACGAGTTCACTTTGGGGTTGATTGGTCCGACCAACTCAAGGAAGAAGTCGTCCTTGCAGGGCTTCTCTAGGCGAGGTGTATTCTGAGCTTCAGCAGCAGGCTTCTCTTCCAAGTTCTTCTTCGGAATCCTTTGTCCAGTGTTCAACTGCTTTACAAGCAAAAAGCCTTGTCTTTTATGCAGGTTTCTCCCATTAATTTGCAGCCTAGCTGTCAATCACACAGCAGGGTGGCTGTCCTCCGAGGACAGCCAGCCAGCCAATCACCTTTGGGTGCATTCCAGGGGATTAAGCACAGGGAGTTTCGGAAACCTCCATCGCTTCCGGCCCCTGCCAGACACGCTGGAGCCAGAGGCGCCAAAGGCAAAATGAACCAAGGGACCAAACCTGGTTTGGCGCACATAGTAAATCTCAAGAAGGACCTTTCCAACAAGAAATGGCAAAAAAAGAAGACGGACTATTTTGACAAAATGGGCACCCATGGGTGTCTTGCTGCAGCTGCAATTGCAGCTCGTGATAAAGCACACAATGGTAGGAAAAAGTAAACCACTGCCACCAGCAATTCATTGTAGAAAGTGTAACAAAAATGTTACCTGAAAAACTAGACGAAGGGGATACTAAGTAACCCCTCCAGCACCCTATTGTAAGATAGTGTGCGCTGGGCCTAGAAAGTTACAATGTATGTATAGTCAATTTCACTTCACTGTTCTTGGAAACAGTAGTTTATCCAAGACAAGGTATTTGAACCTTTGGGAAATCTGAAATACTTCCCTGCGTCACTGCACTGAAGGTGCAGTGTGACACAACGCAAAGATGTCAAAAGAAACAAAGTCCAAATCACAGAAATATACATGATAGTGGGAAAAGGTCTCGCTCTCTCTAGGTTAGAAATTAAAAGTCCAGCAAAAAGAGCTGGGGGTCTCCAAGGTAGAGGGGAATTGGCAAATTTCTGAGAGTTCTCCCCAATAGCCCCCCCTCAAACAGCAGGTCGAGGATGCATCCTGCACATTTGGGTTGAATTTTGTTGCCTTGAGGCAAGCCGTTCACCTTATGTCGTTGGCAATACAGTTGGCTCTGCCCGAGGTGTCAATGTGGGAGACTGTAAGCTCCATTATATCCTGGGCCACAATTTTCACCTCCGCCAAACCCGCCTTGAACCGTGCCTGGCTGTGGGCAGGAAGCTCTGGAAGGAAGTCTGCGATCTCCCGCCACAACTTTTAATAAACAGGCGCCAACATGGCATCAGCATTGGCCTGACGCAAGTGGAGCGTGGCTTTTGAGTTGATCACTTTGCCAAACTACTCCAACAGCTTTTCCTCCTTGTCCAGGCGTGCAGCTGAGGAAGACTGCTGTTTGGAATACAGCGATGCTGCTGCTATAACAGAGGAATGTGGTTGGGGGTGCACAGACAATAAGAGGTAATCCCCCTCTGCCTGCCTGTATTTGGCCTCCAGGCGCTTATTGGTAGGATGGGTGGAGTGTGGCTTGACCCAGCCCTTTTTGGATAAGGATTTCACGTCCTTCTGAAGAGGGATGCCAGTTCTCATGGGAGGACGAAGTGTAAGCACTTTGGCCAGGACCTCCTCCTGACCCCCCCCGCCTCGGGTTGCTCCACCTGCGGCTGAGGGATACCTAGGTACTACGCCAGACCTACCAGCCTCTCGTGGAATGCCTTTGCTGACGATGGTGTCCGGATCTTCCGCCTCGTCCGTGTCCGCAGCTGTGTCCTGCAGACCTGGGGGTGCAGGAGGAGTGCGGGGCACAGGTAGCTGTGGGCGTGCTGACTGGCGGTGGCTGAGCTGCTGTGATTGGCGTGGGACCCAGGGGCTGAGCTGGACCCAAGGCCTGGACATAAGTTGGAGCTTGAGCCAGAACCAGAGGGGGCATGTGCCAGATTACATCCCTGAGGATGGTACCCATTTGTGGAGATCTCATAAGGGTAAGGAACTTCTCGAAAGAACATATCCTCGCAAGCAGGCGGAGCACCTGAGGGTGTAGGGGTGTCTGAGGGTGTAGGGGCTGGGCCCTGCGGCTGTGGTGTCCTGGGCAGACCCTGTCATGCCAAACTGGGGGGATGCATACCTCCCCTGCAGACCAGGTAACAGGTTTGCCCAATCCCATCGGGATAAGGCGCCGGGTGAGCCGCCATTTTGTCCTGCTCAGTGCCACGTGCCCGAGACGTGGCGCTTGCTGCGCTGTGTCCAGTCTCCACCTGCATGTTGAATAGCGAAGGCTGGAACCTACCAGGCACCTCAGGTCGAGACCTGGGAAGCGGAGAGCCCTCGGCCATGGTGCCGGTAGTGCTGCGTACAGGTGCCCCCCTCGGACATGGGCCTGGTACTAGGTTTGCACCCGGTAATGGAGCCTTGCGGCCCCTCAGTAGTGGGACCGGTAGGATGTTGTGACCCCTCGGGCCGGAAGCTGGAGTAGCCTTGGTCCCCTTGCTGATTTTAGGACCAGGGAGGTCCATCCCGCTTGGGCGCTTCCCGGGGAAGGAGTCGCCCTTACGGCGTGCAGAGGAGAACAGAGCCCCTACCTTGGGCCTGGTCTTCCTCCTCACGTATCCTTTGACGTCCTCTGGAGGTGATCTTTCAATGCACTCTCTCCACCTAGCCAATCGATTTTTCAGAGTGTGCGGGGTCAAGGCATCGCACACGGAACCGTCGTCCCAGCCATGGTCCGGGCCAAGGCACCAGAGGCAGAGTGCGCAAGGGTCGGATGTAGGGAAGGAACCCTCGTAGACTGGACACCTGCTGAAACTATGTCGTCGACATGCGCCGGGGAGGAGCGTAGCACCAGAGGACAGAGCAGTATGTGACAATTGGAATAGAAAAAAAGAAAAAAGAAATAATTTCTTCCGGGGAAGAGCGTGTGGAATTACAAGGCCAGAGGCCTAACCCAGGAGCGCTGGTGAAAGCGGTCTGTTCCCCTTGACGCTGAAAAGAGGAATGGGGTGTAGCGCCGGTGTGGAGAGTCATGGGAGGGCATGCTCCCAGGGCCACCCCATGGAACACATCTAAATTTAAAGGGGAAGACCTTTTTTTTCTTGTGAAAAGGGTTCAGTTTCCCGTCCCCTAGCGAGGGACACACATTCAGTATGGAGGAAAGGGGACATGACATAGGAGTAATGTTAGGGATAGTGTTACAGTCACACCCAGGTCGACAACCCGCTTCGAAAGAAAGATGCAATGTTCCACAATTACCACTAGATGTCAGACTATAGAATAGAACAGCATGCGATTCTAAGCAGATTCACAAGCATCAGAAATTGAATTACAACAAGAGCGTAGATCAACATTTCAATAATTTGGTATAATTGTACACTCTTAAAATGTGCCATACCTTGTTTGGCATCATAACCAGTTGCTGTCCTTTACAGATAGAACCAGACTCCAGCTTTCCCAGAACCACCGTTCCCATATCCTGTGAAGTTAAGTTGGCAAGTTAAAAAAAAAAAGTAACTGCTGGAATTTTAGCAGTAAAACATTCAGTGAAAACCATTACAAACAGGTTTCAAATGAGTAGAGATCTGTGCCAATCAGCTACATTAACTGCAGACAAGTTTTATTAACCCGAAAGGCAAGTTCTACAGCATTGCTAGGTTTCATATTATGCGCTGTTCTAAATATTCTCTGGTCACTGTGAAAACACTAAAGAATTGACTCAAAGTGTTCACAATATAATCAGTTAATGCGCGTGGCAGCTCTCCACCATGTTTGTGCAGTTTCCTCATCCGCGAATGGGTGGTGGGAGGCTCAGACACAAAGTCTTTTTGGATTCTGATGCTCGAAGGAGCATACAAAACTAAGACACTAGTTGCTGAACGCTAATGCAGGAGCACTACAACTAAAAGGTGTTTGGGAAGAATTTTCCATTTAAATCATCCTACTATTGAATGCAACTAAACCCCCAGCAGCTTTGCCTATGCCAAGGAACCATGCCTGATGTGTGAATTAAACTTTTTTTAGCTTAAATTACCAGCTCAGCTAATTCATTTTGAGCGCACTGGTGAGCCAGTCAGGTTACCAGAGTAGGGGGACGGCTGCCCTCAGTCATGTTTTCTGTATTTTTTTTTATTGCAGCACACTGCCTTACAAAGGAGTGCTTGAGGGGAAACTACCTCCTGCACACCAGCTATTTTTCTCATAATGGCATTTTGAGTACAATATTCTCAAAATGGCTACTCCATGTGGTTTAAGTTCTGTCTTTTGGCCATTTGCTTTTTTTGGCCAACCTTCGGCCATCTCAGGTCAGGAAATGCCATAAAAGGGTGTGAACTTTTGCGGGATCCAGCTTTGATTAGCAGGCACGTGCCTTTGTAGGGCTGAACTAGCTAAAGCCTGCTGCTACTTATCCTGTGGCCAGGGAAGAGACAACTGTGCCTTCCTTGGTGGGAACAACTGTTCATCTGTAAGGGGAGTATTCCCAAAGTCCATCTGGAGTGAAGACTCTATAAAACTAGCTCTTGGTATACAGGTACCCAACACTTCGTATAAGTCTGTACTAACCAAAGGAGTGGTAGCATGGCAGAGCAGCTAGGCATTTCTTAAGAGGAGAATGTGAGCTGTAGGCAAGTACAATGAACCCAGTCAATACAATAGCCCAAAGAAACTCGTACACACTGAAAGTTATAGTAAAATATACATTTATTTTATATACACAAAGCAGATAAGTAAATACTATTTTAGACTAACCAATACACATAGGAAATCGGAACAATACATTTCACGGGCGACTGCTTCGATAGTAGTTGCTCGCGCTTACAATTGCTAAAGAAAATTACAATGACAGCTCTACTGTTTAAACAGTAGTGGTGCACACCTGCATTTCTTAGAGAAATGATCGCTTCATTCATTTACAAAAGCCACCCAGACAAAGTCTGTAGGAAGGAAAAGGAGGGTTTTTGAACACTATACCAGTGATTTACTTTCTAGTAACACTTTAAGGGGTCTTATTCTTTAGCAGTCCAATCCCATAGCTATTCATGTGTTCATGAAAGTTATGATATGATTTGGTATTTGTAACCGCCTATACACAAGTGTTTCAAGGCGCGACGAGGCAGGGAGGGGGAGGGGGGACAAAGGGAAGACAGACAACGATCCTAGTAGGCCTGGTGTCATTCAGATCGCGCAAGTGCATGGGTAGAGGGGAAGGGAAAAGTGCAAGGGGAAAGGGAGATGGAAAGTGCAGTACAGGGGGAGTAGAATAACAAGATAAATAAGGGCCAGCTAGTGGCAAGTGCAAGGTAAGTGCAGACAAGTGCTGGGAAGGGGGGCTGTAGGGATACAGAGACAGTCCCGCAGTGCAGGGGTTGCGAGGGAGGCTGTGCAAGGGGAGAGTGGCAGGGCCAGGGCCCGAGATCGGTGAGAGTGGCCCAGTTGCAGATTCAGTGCAATTTCAGTCAGGAATTTATCAGGGGAGAGGGGGAGAGAAAGCAGAAGCAAAGAAGAAGGTTTTGAGGTGCTTCCAGAACCGGAGATGGCTCTCCTCAAGTTTCAGGGAGGCCCCTGCCGCGGAGAGAGATCTACGCCCAACTCGTTGCTTGGAGAAGCGGCTGACCCGTTAGTGTAGGATGGGAGCAAAAGACTTATGCAGCAGAAAAGGAAAAGTTTCTCAGGATACTTCAGTCACTTAAATAAAATACTAGCAAGATAATTCAATTAATAGGGACCCTGCAAAGGACTCCCTAAGAGCACAAGCTGTTAGGTCTGGCCCAGAGGTATGGGTGGTGTTAGGGAGAATGTTCATTTTAGTGCTAAATTTCTCCCACCTTACAGACCCCCAGCTCTTTTGCTGGACTTAGGACTTTTTCTCATTTGAACCCTGGAGCGAGCAAGACCTTTTTCTCACTCTCTCATGTGTTTTTACCTGATTTGGATTTTGTGTTTTCACCGTTTTGGGAGTCTGGCGCGGAGCACGACATTTCGGCGCAGCCCGATTTGGCACAGCCCGTTTGGCACAGGAGCCGGTTTGGCGCGGCAGCCCGCGCCGAACTGGCCGCACCGAAATGTCCTGCTCCGGCAGCCGCATGCTTCGGCAGTCGCTTCATGCCAAATGCAGGTTTCAGAAGAGCATTGTCCGAGTGGGACACTGCATTCTTGGGGAAATAACAAAGAGTGGGACGTGGCGTGACTCGGAACGAGCAGCATCTGAGAGCGGCTTATCTCAGATTTGCTGCTTCACAGAGCAGCGGCATGTCAGAGCAGCTTGATCGGAGAGAGGACATCAAAGTGCACCCGCGCCGCCTCTCAGAGCGCAGAACCTCACTGTCTGCCTCAAAGTAGCATTAACACAGAGCAGGAGCGCATCTCAGGGCCGTAGCTCCAAGGAGGAGCACTGTACGTTATAGCACCGAGAAGCTGCTGCACGTGATAAAGCACCAAGAACCCATATGCCATAGAGTTGCAGCTAATGGCCGATTGCAGTAAAGGGACTCCTAGGCAAAAAGGGCTCGAGTCCTAAAGAAAGGTGGGGTACTCTGGTGCATGCTTTGGGAGGAGACGTCATATGAGGAGGTGAAATTGCAGCCCTGCGTTTTTACAGGGAAATTAATCCCTCAGAACTGGCCACGCCGAATCGGCCCGCGCCGAACCAGCGGCGCAGAAACGGGGTGTACCGAGTCTGGCAAACTCCATATGCATCTGCTTTTTGGATGGGGACACAGCATATTCAGTGCAGTGACACATGGAAGTCTCTTAGATTTCCCAAAGGTTTAAATATCTTCTCTTGGTGAAACTACTGTTTCCAAGAGCAGTGAAGTGAAATTGACTTTACTTACATTTTGTAACCTTCTAGACCCAGCACACACTATCTTACAATAGGGGTTTGGAGGGGTTACTTAGTATCCCCTTTGTCTAGTTTCTCATTTAACATTTTGATGTCACCCTTTCTACAATTAATGGCTGGTGGCAGTGGTTTACATTTTACTACCATTGAGTGTTTCTACCATGGGCTGCAATTGCAGCTGCAGTAAAGCACCCATGGGTACCCATTTTGTCAAAATGGTCCAGTCTTTTTACGCTATTTCTTGTTGGAAAGGTCCTTCTAGAGATTTACTATGCGCGCCAAGCCAAGTTTGGTCCCTTTGTTCATTTTGTCTTTGGTGGGGTTCACAGCTGAAGCCCGCCTCTGGCTCCAGCGTGTCTGGCAGGTCAGGGAGGGAGGGAGGTTCGCGAAACTCTGTGCTTAATCCCCTTGGTTATAGGAATGCACCCAAACGTGATTGGCCGGCTGGCTGTCCTTGAAGGACAGCCACCCTCCTGTGTGAGTGACAGCTAGGCTGCGAATGAATGGGAAGAACCTGCATAAAAAGTAAGGCTGTTTGCCTGGAAGGCAGAGTCGACCACTGGACGAAGGAATTCGAAGAATAACTTGAAAGAGGCTTGCTGCAACTCTTGGACCGTTGGTTTGCCCGGTGAAGCCCTGCTGCATTGCTGAATCTAGGAATTCGCCTTGACTAGAGAAGCCCTGCAACGGACTACTTCTCCCCTTGTGATGGTGGGACCAATCAACCCCAAAGCGAACTCGTCTGGACATCCTCTCGGAGCTGGCTGTACTTCCACTGCTGCTGCAGGAACCGATTGCCAGGGAGAACAACACCAGATCAAGTGCATCTTTTTTTAGTCTGACGCGAGCTCCAGGAAGATCCTCCGGACTCCTATGAAGCAGGACTGACCAAGTCCGAGCCACCTCAACAGGGTGCTGGACCACAGATGCGAGGAAAGCCCATGAAGGTATCAGACAACCACAGTGGTGCTATTTGCGAGAGCCGCGAGAAGCTTAAAAACCGCAAAATGCTGCTGATCTGAAGTTTGCCCATTGCTGCCGCCGACCATCTATTCGTAGTGCAGGAGTCCCCAAATGTCCTCCCTCTTGTCCCCACGACTGAGGCCCAGGAACAACAGGATCTGCATAGCAACACAGGAACAGAAGCCAGATGGAACCAATTTCTTCAAACCAAAGGTACTGTAAAACCAAGGGATACTTACCTCTTGTTAGCCCTCGGTTGAGACTTGTCTTGGTTGCTTTTGCAGAGTTGCTTGCAGCTTTGCCGCTCACAAGCCTTCCAGCTTGTGGCCCTCCTTTGATTTTATTTTCTACAAAGACTTCTAAAACTGCAAGACTATCTACCTACAAGAAGTGCTTCAGCTCACCTAGACTTTTTCTCAACTAACATTGGCTGTCATGGCTCCATGAAAGACTCTTCTTATCTCAGACTTTGTGCTTTAACTATCCCTCAACAAAAGTCACATTAGATAACTTGTGGGGCTGGGAAAGGGTTAATTTCCTTTGCATTGAAGGTTCCAAAGAACTTTCCTGCTTCAGAATATTTGTTAACCATTGTTTTATTCCCAAATCTTTCCCTTTTTACCTCAAACCTCAGTATTGCTCTAAATGTGCCAGTGACATATTAATGCCCACACTGTCCTAGTTACTAAAGTCACCTCAGGGTGTAGGGAGTGTGTGTGCCATCCCAAAAGGGAATCTACTGATTTAAAGAAAATGAATGTGTACTTTGAAGTATACTTTTGTTACACATATATTTGCTCCCTTCTAAAGAAGGTTTATTCAACTAACTTAAATAAATGTATCATTGTTTAATCAAGAAACCTTGCGCGTAAGTGTTTATTTGTATAACTGTCACTGTGAATCTCTAAAATACAACCCTACAGCTCACATCGACTCCTCTTGACATAAGCCTGGCTGCTCTGTCACTCTACCAACTTGTGTAGTACATGCTTATACCAAAGGTTGGGTTAACTATTGCCAAGAGGACAAGGCTGGTGCAGTGTCCCACAGGGTACTGCATACAATCTTGCCTAACCACCAACATCCCCGACTGGCTGTGCTTCTTTCTAAACCTTCCAGCCATCACCTCTTTGTTTTTGCTTTGTCACCCCGAGTGGGATGGTTATGCCCAGACATGGGTCCCGTGCCTGCCAGGCCTAGAGACCCAAGCTACTCCTCACTGATGAGGCCCAACAAGGCCGAAACATGTTTGGGGATGCTTGTGGTCTCGTGCAGAAGGGATGTTACCTAGCAGTTCGGGCTGGACTCCTCCTTTTGGGGTGGGACCAAGCCTGATTTGCATATGATCTTTCCTCTTCTGTAATGGCTTGGCAGGCGAAGAACGATGGTCTGCAGGGTTGCCCAGAGCATTGCCAGTGGTTAAGATTCATTCTAAACCTTCCAGCCATCACCTCTTTGTTTTTCCTCTTGACATAAGCCTGGCTTCTCTGTCACTTTACCAACTTGTGTAGTGCATGCTTATACCAAAGGTTGAGTTAACCATTTCCAACAGGACAAGGCTGGTGCAGTGTCCCACAGGGTACTGCATACAATCTTGCTGAACAACCAGCAAACCCGACTGGCTGTGCTTCTTCGTTGCTCTAAGAACCCAATGGCAGGGGTCGAGTGTCCGTAGTAGAGTGCAACGTCTGCCGGCTAGGAGCTCCAGGAGACTTCAAAGGACCATCACGAAGCAGGACCTCCAGATCCAGAGTCCCCTCACCAGAGTGCAGGACCGAGGGAGCAAAGAGTCCAACCGGTATCCAAGACCCACACCAGTGCTGTTTGCTAAGCGCTGAAACCATGAAGTACTGCAGAACCAAAAAGAGTCAGTAGCTGCCGACGAGCTCCCAAGTACCACCGCAGGAGCACTCCAGATGTCTTCCCTCTTGTCCCCACGACTAAAGCTCAAGAACAAGGGTCTGCACCGCTGTAGCAAGACAGAATCCAGTTGGACCACTCTTCTTCAAACCAGAAGTACTGTTTAGGCTTGCGGTACTTACCTCTGTCCTTTAGCCGCGCTCTTCTCAGTTAGGAATTGCATTGGCTTACCTTTTAGAGTTGATTTCAACTCTTTTCAGTAGCTTAACAGCTTGTGACCCTACAAGTGATTTTTATAATAAACTCTCCAACTTTGTGCAAGACTTTGATCTAAGAAGTGCAACAGATCCACAGACTGTGTCTGAATTGACTTTGGCTGTCCTGGCTCCCTGAACACTCTTCTAGTCCGTTGACTTTGACACTGTCCCTCATAGGTGGTAGCTTGTTGTAGACTGTTACTGCTGGGAAAGGCTCATCTAGATTTCATTGGAAGATTTTGTTGTCCTCACACATACCGAGGACCTGTTTACTCTCCTTTCTGTAACCTCAAAATCTGCAAGGTTTACTAGTGAAATATATAAATGCCATTACCGTCCTTGTAATTGAAGTCACCTCAGGGTGTAGTAATTATAAGAAGCATATCCAAAGAGTATCCACCAACTTGTTTTGATTATGAAAAGCAATTTTCAAATATATTTACATTGTTACATGAATTGCCTTTTTAAAGAATGCTTATTTAAAAAATGATGTTCATTAAATAACTAACAGAAACCTTGGATGTAAGTGTTTACCCCTCTTGAGATAGGGCTGGCTGCTCAGTCAACTACCAACTTGTGTAGTACAGGCCTATACCAAAAGGTGTGTTACCTAATAGGAAGCATAGAAGTGTTGTGTAGTCTCACCCAGTGTGGCTGCTGCAATTCTTACCCAACAATTGGACACCCAAACACCTTGTAACACACTCTAGTCACACTGGAGCGACTATTCGGCTTGAGGTAGGTTCTACCTTGAGCCCCACACTGCCTTAGGTTGGTTGAGGAAAATGCAGATGGATTCTGTACAACAGCGACGTACCCGGTTTCCAGATTCCTCGGTCTGGTGGCGAAAGGAGGGACTCTGAATGGGATGTCACAGCAGCAGTCACGAGGAAGGACAATAAGCAAGGATATCTCCGGTCTCCCACGTCGGTCTGCTGTTTTGCCACCCATTTATCAGCACCAAGAGTGAACTGTTACCGCCTGGTCGATCTTCCTCGATTCTGCTGTCCTGCACTCTGGTGAGGGGATTTGGATGAATCGGATCGTGCCTCTGTAGGTCCAACTGGAGTTCTGGACGGATTTGTCAATGCAAAGACGTTGCACTGCAAATGGATATGAGGTTCACTGGTACATGCGGTTTGCAACCCTGGAAGGTCACAGCACCTCCGGTGATGGCTCGATCTGCAGTTCGTCTTGGGGCTGGGTGGTCCCACCAGCCAGAAAGGAGTCACTGTCCTCTTCTGAACTCGTCAGTCGATAAGACAATGGGGTTAAGACAGCAGTGGTCACTTCACTGTTACAGGAAGGGTCTGCAGGCGTCTCTGGCCGTCTTCAGCTTCGGATCTACTGTTCCAGTGGTCTACTTGCCTTCTGCCTCCGGAATCTCACCTTTAATTAGGATTTCACCCCTTTGCAAACTCTCCCTGCAGTTTACAGAAAGGGGGGGGGGAGAGGGGCAGTTCAATCTGGACAGCCAGCATGTTAGAACATAGGTGACCCTATTGTGCACAATCGGGACTGAATAGTCTACTGTAAAAAATAGCACAATAGTTGTTAGAACACGTCCTACCACCAGCCTTAAATATAGGGTTGTCTATGAACTGAAAAGTCACAGGAGTAGAGAGAAGGGGCATACTAGGTATCCCATTAGCACTCCACATAAGGTGGTGTGTGTGTGCTAACCTCTTATAGTATAAAGTTTAGGAGGGACACAGTCACCTTAGGAACTGTAATTGCTTCAAGATAGGTAAAGAATCTGAAAGGAGAACCCAAAGGGTTCCCGACAACACTGCCCATAGGTGGTTGTGTGCTCCAAGAGTTAAACAGATGCCTTAGAAGATATGGAGCAACGCAGACTCCAGAGTAAATGTAAAACACAGAACAGAGTTCCAAAAGTCAGAGTAAATAAGAATGAAAGCGGGGAACTGGGGGTGGGGCGGTCTTTGGAATACTCACCTCATTCAGGATAGAAAGAGAAAGGTCCAGAAGCCAAGCAAAAAGTGCTGGGGGTCTCACTCAGTGGGGATGAAGCATAAAACTAATAAATCTCCCCAACAAGCGCCTCCCCTCCCCCAAAATGTAATTTTGCCTTTAAACTTTCCTTTGAGCCACTTAATTTATAAACGGCATGTGCCCTTGCATCTGATCCATTAATTCTTGTTAAAAGCAAGCACTTGCAAATACCACACATTTTCCCGATTTGTATGACCACAAAGAGCTTTGTGGTAGGAACGCCCTCAGGGACTGAAGTCCAGGTGTGTGCTAGAGTGTGAGCGTGTCCGTCCAGGATTCTGAATTAGGTGGGCAGGCTAGGCTCCAGTAAGCAACCAAAGCAGCCAGGCATGGGTGCTGAGGGACGTCATGAAAAGAGCGCTAGTGCAAGAGACTCGATATGTGACCAGCTAGACCGAAAATTGTGGTATTAGGGCTAGTTTTCCAATGTCCCACTGAGAGCTTCAAAAAACTATGAGGCAATACAGAACCCCACTCTTAGTAGAAGGGGTTAGGCAATGTTTGTATGCAGTACCCTCTGGGAACACTACAAACAACTATGACTACAGGTATAGGCAACCCAACCTTTGGTATAAGCTTGTACTACACAGTTTTGGTAGCGTGTGGAGCAGCCAGGCTTATCTCAAGAGGGGAAACGTGAGCTGTAGTGGGGTTAATCAAAGACTCACAGTTATAGGTATTCAAATAAGCTTACACTCAAGGTTTCTTGCATACACAATTAACAATTTATCAGTCCGTTATAAAGCCTCCTTCAGAAGGGAGCAATAGAATAGTAACACACAAATATGACAATGCATTACTTACCGTAAAAGCATTTCTGATGGTTGTATCTGCTTAGATTCACATGCTGTGCATAGGTCCGACATCCAGTGGTCACTGCGGAGTATTGCATTTTGTTTTTCGTAGTCGAAAAGGGGACGTCGACAAGGCGTGTCTGTAACACTATCCCTATAGTGACGTGCGTTGTACCCACAATCCCTCACGCGTCGAGGTCTCTCTGTTTGTATTTTTCTGCCCTGAGGGAGCCTTGTAGACGTGAGTGAGTACAGAAAAGAGAGAAATATAGAAAAGGATGTCTATGTTCCTTCCATCCGAGCGGGGAGGAAGGGTGGGCGCATGTGAATCTAAGCAGATACAACCATCAGAAATGCTTTTACGGTAAGTAATGCATTGTCTTCTGATGTTTGTTAATCTGCTTAGAATCACATGCTGTGCATAGACTAGCGAGCAGTACCCGGAGTTGGCGGTGGGTTATGAGAAGGAACAGTAGAGAAAAGATGTCTTAATACTGCCTGTTCCACCTGGGAGTCAGATCTAGAGTGTGTATCTAGACAGTAGTGTTTTGTAAAGGTGTGCACAGAACTCCAGGTAGCCGCTTTGCAGATGGACTCAAGGGGAACATTTGCAATGAATGCTATGGAAGCCCCAGTGCCTCGAGTGGAATGTGCTCTTGGCTTGAAGGGTAGTTCTCTCTTAGCAAGAGCGTAACAGAGAGTGATGCATTGAACAATCCATCTAGATATAGTGGACTTTGAAACTGCATCTCCTTCTCTTCCTGCTGCCACAGAGACAAAAAACTGATTAGTCTTTCTCAGTGGTTTGGTTCTTTCCATGTAGAACATGACAGCTCTGCGTACATCCAGTGTATGCAGACTTTTTTCTCCCAAGCTGGAAGGGTTTTGAAAGAACGTTGGTAGTTCTATAGACTGGTTTACATGAAATTTCGATATGAATTTTGGTGCAAACCTTGGGTGTGTGCGTAGAACCACTTTATCTTTGTGAACTGTTACGAAGGGGTCTAGTACAGAAAGAGCCTGTAGTTCACTTACTCTCCTAATGGAGGTGACAGCTATTAGGAAAGCATTCTTAAGAGTGAGGTCTTTAAGAGTTGCCTTGTGCATGGGTTCGAAAGGAGGGCCCATGATTCTAGAAAGTACCACATTTAAGTCCCATCCGGGAGCTGGGTTAGCTATCGGAAGGTGTATTCTCTTTACCCCCTCCATGAAGGCCTTGATAACTGGTATCTTCCACCACGACACTTTAAGTTGGGAAGTGGTGTATGCAGAAAGTGCCGCTAGGTGGACTTTAATGGAATTGAACACTAGACCTGAATCCAGTAAATGGGTCAAGTATAGGACAATATTAGTAGGAGAGCAGTCAATTGGGTTGATGCTCTTAATTCTACACCAGATGACAAATCTTTTCCACTTGCTAGAATAGCAGTGGCGAGTATTCGGTTTTCTGCCTTCCCTGAGGATGTCCATACATCTCTGCGGGAGTTGTAAATGTCCAAATTCTACGATCTCAGGAGCCAGGCTGCTAAGTTCATGGTCTGAGGGCATGGGTGCAGTGTCCTGCCCTTGTCCTGTGACAGCATGTTGTACGGGCAGGGAAGTTTCACTGGGGGAGATAGGGACATCTCCATCAAGTGAGCGAACCATGGCTGCCGGGCCCACATTGGGGCCACTAGTATCATGGTAACCTGCTCGTGGTGCATCTTGTGCACCACTTTGTTGAGAAGGGGAGTCGGGGGAAAGGCGTAAACAAATTTCCCTGACCATTGAATCGACAGACCGTTCCCCTTGGACTGGTTCTGGGGGTACCTGGAGGCGTAACTTTGGCATTGTGAGTTTTCCATAGTTGCGAACAGGTCTATTTCCGGGAATCCCCATTGCGTGAAGACGTCTAAGACGATGTCTTCGTGCAATTGCCATTCGTACTCTTCGGGCAGGGGGAAGTCTCTGCCGAGTTTGTCTGCTAGCAGATTGAGTTCCCCTGGTACATGTTGTGATAGTAGGAACATGTTGTGTTTGAGAGCCCACTTCCATATATTCTGGGACAGCTTGGACAGTCCTGGAGAGTGAGTGCCCCCTTGCTTGTTGAGGTAGTACATGGCTGTGGTGCCGTCTGTGAGGACCATCACTGTCTTTCCTTGTAGGTGTTCCTGAAAGGCTTTCAGTGCTTTGAACACCGCTAGAAGTCCAGCAGGTTTATATGCTTGGATGCTAAGCTCGGAGTCCACGCTCCGTGAGCAGTCTGATGGGATAGGTGAGCCCCCCATCCTGTGAGGGATGAGTCTGTGGTTAGAGTGGCTTCCACTGCGGGTGTGGCAAAAGTCTTCCCTAATAACAGGTTTTCTTTTGTCCACCACCTCAGCGAGAGAACTAAGGCCTGCGAGACCACCACTAGATCGTCCCATTGTCCGCTGGCCTGACACCACTGGCTGTTGAGCCACTCCTGCATTGGGCGTAGGCGCGCGTGAGGTACCAAATAAATACATGACGCCATCATCCCTAGCAAGCGCATAGCTTTGCGTACCGTCACCTCTCGACCTGCTACATAATGGGGGATCTGAAACAGCGTGTTTTGGACCCTCTCTTTGGAGGGGAAGACGAGGCCGTCCTTTGTTTGAATTAGAGCCCCTAAAAATTGTTTGACTTGGCTGGGTTCTAAGCTGGACTTCTTTTCGTTGATGGAGAAGCCCAGTTGGTACAAAAGGTCTACGGTCTTTTGGGTATTGGAGAAGCATGTCTCGTAAGAATCCCCGGTTATGAGCCAGTCGTCGAGGTAAGGGTATACTGGGATGGATAGCCTGCGCAGGTGGGCCGCTGCTACTGCCAGTACTTTTGTGAATACCCTCGGTGCAGAAGCTATCCCGAAGGGTAGTACTCTGAATTGGTAGTGTTTGTTCCCTATCTTGAACCCGAGGTATTTTCTGTGTGCTGGCAACATTATAATATGAAAGTATGCATCTTTCATGTCTAGCGTTGTCATGTAATCCCCTTGTGATAACAGTGGGATTACTTCCTGCAAGGTCACCATACGAAACTTTTGGGGTTTGACAAAGTTACAGGGCGCATGGTTAGGTCCTTTTTGGGTACAAGGAAGTACACTGAATAAATACCTTCTGTTACCTGAGATAGGGGGACAGCTTCCATAGCTTCTTTTTTCAGTAGTTCTTCTGCTTCTTGAAGAAGAATGGTGAGGCGTTCCAGTGTTATGCGTTGGTTCCGTGGGGGTCTGTACTTCGGGGAACCGTTGAATTCTATGCAGTATCCGTGGGCTATGGTGGATAATACCCAGCGGTCTGACGATATTCCCTCCCATGCTGATAGGAACGATGTTAGCCGGCCCCCGACCGGTGATGCATGGGAGGGGACCCGAATTTTCGGGTCATTTGCTGGTATTGGCCGTGGAACCTCTGGGGCTGGAGGTGCGACCTCTTCCTCTGCCACGCCGTTGGCCTCTTTGACTGAACTGGGTGTTACCCTGGTTAGAGGGCCAGTTGGTAGCAGAGTAAAATTGTTGTTGGTTCTGCTGTTGTCGTTGGCCACGAAAGGAGCGTCTATTGCCATAGCCGCGTCTGTTAGGGGGCCTAGAAATTTGGTCAAGAGTCTTGATGGTATCAAACTCTTTCTTCGCATGTTCTAGGGCCTCATCAACTGCCTTCCCAAACAGATGTGTTTGTTCTATGGGCTTATTTATGAGGGAGGCTTGGGTTTTGGGCTTAAAACCTGAATTGCGTAGCCAGACATGGCGTTTGAGAAGTATTCCCTGAACCAGGGAGCGGCCAGCCGTCTCAGCGGCATCTAGGGAGTTCTTTACGATGCCCTGGTTTACAAGCGTTCCCTCTGATATTACAGCTAACAGACGTGAACGCAGGGGTTCAGGTGCGTCCTCTGCTTCGCTGCGCAGCTTGCTCCACTGTGCATCTGCGTAGCTAGCTAGTAGGGAATTGATATTTGCAATTCTAGTTGAGAAGGCGGCGGAGGTCGTGATTCTTTTCCCAAGTGCGTAGAGCTTCTTGCCCTCCTTGTCAGGTGGTGCTTCACTAGTGGATAGTGGTACCCACGCTCTTTTTCTTGTATTAGTAACTACAAGGGAGTCCGGAATAGAATGTCCTCTGATGTACAAAGGGTCAGAGGATGAAGGGCTGAAGAGCTTTTCTATTCTAGGGTTGACCCCTCTTACTAAGGCTGGATTGGAAAGGGAAGGAGAAATTCTTCTCTTAATAGAAGCCAGGAGCGGAATAGACTGGCTAACAGGGGCTTTTTCTTTAATAACTTTTTCTACTAAGTCTATGTCAGGAAGAGTTTCCCCTGTGTCTATCTCAAAATGCGCTGCTGCCTTGCGCAATAGTGCATTGAGTGAAGGTTGGTCATCTATGGGAGAGGAGTTCCCAATATGTGAATCCTTGAGAGGAGAAGGGTAAAAGGCATCAGGGTCTGAGTGCACTGATGGGGATTGCCAAGGCTGCACTGACGGGGATTGCCAGGGCTGCGAGGTAGCTGTATCTTCTTCAAAAGCTCCTGCAGTAGTGTAAATATCTTCTTCGAACCCCTCTTCCTCATGTCTTCCTCTCCACCCAAACACTCCTCATCCTCCTGTAGGTATTGCTCCTCCTCAGTGAGGTCATATACATCTGTGGAAGGGGGAAACAGCCTAGGAATCTTGACTCTAGGGTCATCCTGGGGCCATTCTCTGTCTTTTGTGAGTGGGTGGGTCTTGGCTTCCCAGAAACCTTTCCATTTTCTCCATACAAGAATGGAGTCTTTCAAGGGTCTCATGGGGTACCCCTGAATAGTCTAGAGGGGGGAAATCAGTGTTTTCACCTTCAAACCGCTTAAAACGCTCCCACAACGTCGAGGAGAGGTTTCCGTCTCCCTCTGAAAAGCCCTCCGGTAGTTTAGAAGTGCCCTTAGATGAAAGGGGCTGTTCCTGGCTACTTTTGTGCTTTTTCGGCGCGGTATTCGACGTTTGTTTCGTCGTCCGCGTACGTTTGTCTTCGGAGACAATTCTCGCTAGGCTCTCGACAACGAGTTTGTCAGTCGAGGGCTCTGGTGTCGACGTTGCCTGCGTTGCGCGTTGTTCCTCGACGGCCGCTCTATGGAGCGTTACGTCGGATGATTTTGAGGTAGCGCCCGTGTTTGATGAAAGCCCAATTGCTGGTCGCGGCTGCGTTTGCGGGTGGGGCTTGAGACCTTTACGGTCTGAGGTAGACGCCGGAGAGCCCTGCGTCCCCTTCGGCGCTGATGGATCCTTCGTCCTCGACGAAGAAGAGCCGTGGGTTGTGTGTTTAGTTTTATGGGGTCTATGTGCGTCCTTGTCGCCGGGGTGTTCATCCCCATAAGCAGGGCGTGAGCCGAGCCCGTCGGGGCCGGGGACGGACGTCGAGGAGCGCGAGCGCTCCTTCTGGGGGTTCATGACTTCCGTGACGGACGTCGAGTTATCACCCTCCTCGTCACTTTCTGTAACAGCTGCGGCGGGTGAGGAAACTGATTTCGACATAGCGTAGTCCGCCCACCTCTTAACCTTTCGTTTTTTGAGAGTTCTTGGTTTCAAGAGCTTGCAGGCCGCGCAGCTGTCCTCTTTATGATCGAGGGGCAAGCAACGATTACAGAGCTTGTGTTTATCCTTCCAAGTGTATTTGCCCCTACAGCGTGGGCAAAACTTAAAAGGTGTCCTCTCCATAGCTGAGGCAACAATAGCTGGTGATAACAACCCCAAGGGAAAGATAGGGGAGAAAGAAAGACATTCTCAAAGAGAAGATAAAAGTTCGAACCCCCACTCTCCCTACTGTATGTTGGCCGTCGAGGCCAGGCCACGTGTTCGGCAGCGCCGAAGGATCTCCTCCGCCTCTTCCCCTCCGTCGAAAACCTGTTCGGCGGAGAAACAGCTTCACAGCTAACGTCGAGGGGAGGGATCGTTAACAATATAATAAGTATAATAAAGGACCGAGGTCCGTGGCAAGTATTAGCAATGTCTCTCTAGGAGCTCTGCGAAAGGCGACCAGAAACTGGGCGGAAAAAAACAAATCTGAGGGACCTCGACGCGTGAGGGATTGTGGGTACAACGCATGTCACTATAGGGATAGTGTTACAGCCACGCCTTGTCGACGTCCCCTTTTCGACTACGAAAAACAAAATGCAATACTCCGCAGTGACCACTGGATGTCGGACCTATGCACAGCATGTGATTCTAAGCAGATTAACAAACATCAGAAACTTCAATACTGTACACTGAGTTTCTGGACCAGACAAGGCCCTTTTGGGATGGCCCACAGACACAAACTACACCCACAGGTGACTTCAGTAACAAGGGTGCTGTGGCCATTAATACCTTGCTGTTGGCATACAGAATACGCTTTAAAAAGTTAGAAAAAGGCAAACGTTATTAGAGCACAAGAAATACAAGTCATAAGCAGGGCAAATACTTTCAGATCGCAAGAGAAGAGACATTCAATTCAATAGGCTAAGCCAAAGTCAATAGGACAACGTCTTTGTATAGGATGCAGCACTTCAGTTAAGTAAATGGAAAAGTCTTTGAGAACAAGAAGAATCAAATGTACAGCCACAAGTTGATTAGAATTGTGAGTTGCAGAAGTTACAAGAACTTCCACAGTAAGAGGTAAGTTCTCTTAGGCTAGTTTTACAGTACCTTGGTAAAGAAGAAAAAGATCCAGTTGAAGACTTCTGTTCCTGTACAGCGCTGCAGCTCTCACTGTTCCTGGGCCTCAGTTGGGGGACTCCTGCACTGTACTGGCACCGTCAAAGCTGGCAACCGGCAAACTTTACTTTCAGTGGCTGTTTCGCGTTTCAGCTCCTTGCGGTACAGCAAATGGCATTAAGCGTGGTTCCTGTCTGTCAAGGTGGACTTTCCTCACATCTGAAGGGGGGGGGGGGGGGTCAGGCTTAGTCAGTCCTGCTTCGTGGGAGTCCGGAGGATCTTCCAAAAGCTTTAGGCCATCTTACAAGCAACGCACACAATTTGGTGTCCCTCTCCCTGGCTCTGCGGTTTCCTGCAGCAACTCTGAAGAAATTCAACCAGCTCCGAGATGGATGTCAAGGTGGCTTACTTGGGAGTTGATTGGTCCCAACAACTCAAAGGGCGTCCTATGCAGGGCTTCCCTGTCGATGCAAACTTGGCAATTCGGACCTGCAGCAATGCTTTACTGGGCAAACCAACGGTCTAGGAGTTGCAGCGGCCGTCCTATTCAAGCTCTTCTTTGGTTCCTTCTTCCAGTGGTCGACTGTCTTCCAAGCCAAGAGACCCGCCTTTTATTCAGATCTCTCCCATTCATTCAAGCCTAGCTGCCACTCACCCAGCAGGGTGGATGTCCTTGCCGGACAGTCAGCCAATCTCCACAGAGTGCATTTGGGTCTCCCAGGAGACGAAGTACAGGGAGTTTCAGGCACCTCCCTCATTTCCTGCCTATCCCAGACACGCTGGAGCCAGAGGCGGGTTTCACTCCTGAAGCCCGCCAAAGATGAATGAACAAAGACCAAACCTGGTTTGGCGCTCACAGAAAAACTCGAGAAGGACCTTTCCACAAAGAAATGGGGAAAAAAAAAAAAAAAAAAAAAAAGACTAGGACCCATTTTAACAAAGGAGGCTCAGACGCCATCTTGAAAAACATGGCGCCCGCGATTTAGACGTTAAGGGAGCTGCAAACAGTTTGCGGTCAGGGTAAATCATGGTAGTTTATTGTAAAACCATTATCACCAGCCATTCTGAGAGGAAAGGGTAACATCTGACTGTTACATGAGTAACTAGGCATAGGGGATACTAAGTATCCCCTCCAGCATTCTATTGTAAGATAGGGTGTGCTGGGTCTAGAAATGTACAGGGCTAAGTGAAGTCCATTTCAGTCCACTATTCTGGGAAACAGTAGTTGATCCCAGATAAGGTATTTAAACCTTGGGAAATCTGAAAGACTTCCCTGTGTCACTGCACTGAAGTTGCTTTGTGACACAATTGTAAAAGATGATGACTATGGAGTTGGTTAAACTCCATAGCCAAAAAGAAGAACAAGTTACTTTCTTACCTGGTAACGTTCTTTCGATGGGATGTTCCGACGGCGTATTCCATATCTATGACAGGTAATCACCACAGCTGTGCTGCTTTGGAAAATTGTCTGCGTCCTGCGTCGATGACGTCGATACTCTGTCCTCGAGGGCCTCCGTCAAGCCGACGTCACCGGATGTTATAAGTAGGACGTACGACGCCCATAGCCTCAGTTGTAGTTTTTTCCCCAGAACGTGTGACACCAATCTTCTGCCAGTATGACCAGAGAAAGCCTTGCGGAAACGTAAGCTGCAATCACATAAGAAATTCTGTAGCGGGGCAGGCCGGGAGGGTACGATATGGAATACGTCGTCGGAACACCCCATCGAAAGAACGTTACCAGGTAAGAAAGTAACTTGTTCTTCGAGGGGATTGGTTCCTCCGACGTATTCCATATCTATGACAGACTCCCAAAGCAGTACCAACGAATGGAGGGAAAAGAATTTAGAAATTTAGAATGCCCAATCAAATTGCAGAATAAAGGACCGCCTTGCCAAAGGCCAGATCCCGCCCATGGATAGAATCTAGGGAGTAGTGTCTTACAAAAGTATGGACCGGAGCCCATGTGGCTGCTTCACAAATGTTACGAACGGGAAGACCCCTCTGCAGAGCAGTAGAGGCAGCCACACCCCTAGTAGAATGGGCCGTAAGCCTACCGGAGGGTCCTTACCCGACAAGCGGTAACATTCAGAAATTGCCAAGATAATACATCTAGACAAAGTCTGCTTAGTAACAGCTTGTCCCAAACACCTTCCCGCGTATCCTATAAATAGCTGATCGTCCACTCTGACCCAGGACATGCGTGAAATGTAGAAACTTAAAGTTCTCTTAGGATCCAAGCTATGGAGCCTCTCCTCTTCCTTACCAGGATGAGGAGGAGGATAGAACGCTGGAAGAATGACCTTCTGGCTTTAATTAAATTCCGACACAACTTTCGGAAGAAAGGAAGGACGAACCCCAAGGACAACACTGTCCTTATGAAACACCGTGAAGGGTGGCTTAACAGAAAGTGCCTGCAACTCACTCACTCTGCGAGCGGAAGTAACCGCAACTAAAAATACAGTTTTAAGGGTTAACAGTCTTTAAGGACAAGAATGTAAAGGCTCAAAAGGAGCACCCATAAGGATTTTAGAACCAGGCTCAAATCCCAACCAGGCACCTGGAAAGGTGACGGTGGAAACACATTAGTGAGCCCTTTCAGAAACTGAGAAATTAAAGGAATCTTAAAATAAGAACACTCCTCAGATGAGCGCTTAAATATAAACAGTGCCGCCAAGTAACCTTTAATGGTACCCACTTGCCGGCCCTTGTGGGCTAAGGAAAGCAAAAAAAGACAACCACAGGAATGTCACATGAAAAATTATCCGCATTCTGAACCCTGCACCAGTCGCAGAGCGTTCTCCAACGGCAACGGTACAGGGACTTTGTCGCAGGCCGTCTGGCCGAAAGCAACACCTCCATCACGTCTTCAGGGAGGTCCCAATCCTTATACCTCAACCTTTCAGAAGCCAAGCGTGAAGTTTGAGGGATCCGACCTCTCGATGGAGAACCTGACCCCAACCCCTCCCGTGAGAGCAGATCGTCTCGGTAGGGAAGACGGCGTGGAGGGCAGATGAACAAGTCGAGAAGGTCCGGGTACCACGTTCTCCGGATCCATGCCGGAGCAATGAGGATCATCCGGGAACCGAACCTCAACCTCCGCAGCACTTGCAGAATGACGGCGACTGGAGGAAACGCGTACAGCAGTGGGAAGGACCACTCCACCACAAACGCGTCCCCTAAGGCTCCACTTGAGGAAATTCTCGTGAGCAGAACCTTTTGCACTTCCGGTTGACACTGGTGGCGAAGAGATCCACTTGTGTGGTCCCCCAAAGGACGAAGATCTCCAGGAGAATCTCCTGAGCCAGCTCCCACTCGTGAGAGATCATGCTCTGCCTGCTCAGAGCGTCCGCCGTCTCATTTTTGTCTACTGCCAGATGAACCGCCGAGATCAAAATTTCCTGCTGGATAGCCCAGAACCAGAGCTGCATCGCCTCTCTGCACAGAGGAAGTGGCCATACCCCCCCCCTTTTTGTTGAGGTAGTGCATGGCCACTGTGTTGTCCATCAGAATCAGGACTTTCTTCCCTCTCAGTCAGCAGAAAAGCCTTCAGGGCAAGCCTGATGGCCCGCAGCTCCAACAGATTGATATGGAGTCTGGACTCCGACAGAGACCAACGACCGCGGACCATCAACTCGTTGGCATGAGCTCCCCATCCCGTGAGGGATGCGTCCGTCACGATCGTCACCTTCGGCCAGGGTAGCCAAAATGGAGCCCCCTTCATCAGATTGCCTTCGACGGCCCAAAAGGTCCTGAGCGACCGAGGGCAGCACCTGAACAGGATCCGACATCCTGCCGAAGTACTGTGACCACTGCATCTTGAGAGCCCACTGCACAGATCTTATCCGCAGCTGTGCCTCTGGCACCAGAAGAATGCAGGATGCCATGAGGCCGAGCAACGTCAAGAACTCGAATGCCGGGAGACTCTGGGCCTGTTGAAACTTGTGCACCATCTGCAGAATGTGATGAGCCCTCACCTGGGGATGCGAACACAGCCCCAGAGATGTGTCGAGCACTGCTCCGATGTACTGGAGCGCTGTGTTGGAATCGAGTGCGACTTCTAGTTGAGGGAGAAGCCCAGCCTGTGAAGGGAGTGGCAGGTGACAGAGATGATCCAAGACTTGCTCGGGAGAGCGTGCCCTGATCACCCAATCGTCCAGGTAGGGGTAGACGTGAATCCTCCCTTTCCTGAGATACGCTGCCACCACCACCATGAGCTTGGTGAAGACCCTCGGGGCGTAGATCAATCCGAACGGCAGGACCCAAAACTGAAAATGCGAGTCCCCAACCGCGAACCTCAGGTACTTCTTGTGCTTGGGATGAATCGGCACATGAGAATAAGTGTCCTTGAGGTCGAGAGACACCAACGAGTCCTGAAGTTGAAGGGCCTGGAGGACTTGAGAGAGAGTAACCATCTTGAACTTGTCCTTCCTGAGGAGCTTGTTCAAACCGTGCAAGTCCATGATGGGTCTCAATCCCAGTCTTTCTTCGGGATCAAAAAATAAGGGGAATACCATCCCTTGTTCCTCTCCGCTACAGGCACCAGTTCTATGGTGCCTTTCTCCAGCAGGGATTTGATTTCCTGCGCAAGGAGCGGGTCCGGACTCCTCAAAGAGACATTCCCTGGTGGATTGTCGTGAGGCCTCTGCCGGAAAGGAAGACAGAAGCCCTGGGCTATGATCTCCAGAACCCACACATCTGAAGTAAAGGCACGCCATTCTACAAGATGCTGTGCAGCCTTCCCCCAACCGGTGAACCATGGGACATGGCTTCATGACTGAGCTGAAGCAGCTGCGGCAGTGCCTGAGGGCAAAGAGGCAACTGCCCGGCCGGCCTTGGCACGTGGAGTACCTTGTTTTCCACCTTTGGCACTCCTACGGTGGCCCCTTTGACTCACAGCCCCTCCCGATCTACCAAAGGAAGAGTAGCATCGAAAGGACCCTCCCCTCTAGGACGAAAATGCAGAGTTTGGCGAACTGCAGCGCTCAACGACTTTGTTGCAGCTTTGGAGGTCTGCAACCTCTCAAGGCTCTCGTCAGCCTTGCTGCCAAAAAGGTGTTCCCCATCAGAGGGCATGTTGAGAAGCCGGGCTTGCACATCAGGAGCAAACCCCGACTTCCGCAACCACCCAAATCTACGCATTACGGTGCTCGCCGCCATGGACCGGCTGACACAATCTGCCATGTCCAGACCCGACTGAATGGATTCACACATGGCATCCTTGCCATCCTGAACAAGAGCAAGAAAGCCATCCCGTTCCTCCCGTTCGGGGATATGTTCAGCCGCCAAAGAGACAATTCCACAGAGTATGAGTGAAACGTGCTAAGGCACACACGGAGTTGGCTGCCTGTAAAGCCATAACTCTGAAGAAAACACGTTCTTCGCCCAGCCATCAAAACGCTCGTCGTCACTATCAGGAGGGATGGTAGGGTACGACTCCTGTTTTGCCGGGGCCGTAGCCACCTGCATCACCAAACCCTCCGGAGCAGGGTGCGTAGTGAAGTAGCTGGTGTCGCTACTGGCTGGATGGTATTTTTTCGGCAAATACTTGCCCACAGCCGGGAGACTCTCCGGAGCAGTCCAAGCTGCTGCCACCCTTCTTTGCAAGGCCATATGGAATGGCAGTTCCGGGTAAGTTGGTGGACCGTGGTCCAAGATATCAGTCAGGTCATCCTGCAGAAAATCCCCTGGTGGCGCAGACCATCCCAAGTACTCCGTCACCCTCGACATGAGGCGCTGGTACGAGAATTCAGCATGCGTACCCGGCTCAGGCCTGCCAAACTCAA
Organism: Ambystoma mexicanum; assembly: GCF_040938575.1. Taxonomy (NCBI): domain Eukaryota; kingdom Metazoa; phylum Chordata; class Amphibia; order Caudata; family Ambystomatidae; genus Ambystoma; species Ambystoma mexicanum. Next base: position 1,282,239,892 of record NC_090923.1, on the reverse strand, counting down.
CCTCCTAGGAGGTGTCCAGACCTCTGGCGTCGTGCAAAGACTGACGCAGTTCTTCCAACTGGCTATGACCAGATAATAGGTCATCAGGAACCTCCTCAGGAACCAGACCTTCATCAGACCCTTCATCCACCTCAGATATATAATCAAGAGGCTGGAATAAATCCCTGGATGAGGGCACAGAAAAAGGCACGTGTTTGGACTTCGGTGGAAACTTCAAGGAAGGCTTTGCCGATCTACACGGAACCTCCGATAAAGCCTCCTCGAAAGGCATCGAGGGCGTCGACAGAATCGGCATCGAGCGTGGCGCTGATTGCTTCGACACCGGCCTCGAGCGTGTCCTTAGACGGCCTCGGCGTGATGGCGTCGATGACTTCCTCGGAGGCGGAGCCTCGAGAGAGTCCCTCGACGGACATGGCGCCCATGGCGTCGACGTCTTCTTCGAAGACCTCACAGGCTCCGGCGGTCTCGATGGCGTCGAGGACAAGGACCTGGAACAGGCATGGCTAGAGCGATCCACCTTGTCCGACGGGGACCTCGAAGGTTCCCGGTGAACGCGCCGACCGCTCGAGCCCGAAGGCATGTGAACGGTGGCTCTAGCACGTTCCCTGCCAGCGTCTTTCGACGGCAGAGACGGAACAGAGCCCTCCGACTGAAAAATCGCCAACATCTCCTTACAAAATGAATCCCATTTCGCAGGAGAGGAATGCTTGTTGGGACAAGCAACCTGCCGACGGGCAGAGTCCTCGGACGGGGAAGGCGAAGGTGACCGCGCTTCCGAGAGTGCCTCAAAGAGGCAGAGGAATGGCGGGACCCACTCCGGGACCGAGACCCCCCCTGGACTTACGCCGACGATGCAGAGAGTCACCACTCGAATCGTCGGTCGAAAGCCCAGTCGATTTCGACTCCCGGGGCTTGGACACCTTACTGACAGAAAGCTTCTTCTTCCACTCCCGCAAGGCCTTCGATGTTAACTCCTGGCAATCGTTACAATCGTCCGTGGCGTGGTCCTCACCGAGGCACCAGAGGCAGGCGTCGTGCGGGTCAGTCAGCGACATCTTGGAACCGCAGTCCCAACACTTCTTGAAACCCGGCCGCGGGGTAGAAAACGACGAAGACATCAGGAATCTTCACAAATAAATGGGTTCGAAGAACCGATCGAATAACTCAGACGAACCGAGGTGCGCCAAGATCTCTGAAGCGAACACGTTTGTGGAAAAAACGGAACTGAGGCTATGGGCGTCGTGCATCCTACTTATAACATCCGGTGACGTCGGCTCGACCGAGGCCCTCGAGGACAGCGTATCGACGTCATCGACGCAGGACATGTTCCGAAGCAGCACAGCTGTTGCGATTACATGTCATAGACATGGAATACGCCGGAGGAACCAATCCCCTCGAAACAAAGTGTATAACATCACAAAAAATACATGAGAAAGTGGGAAAAAGGGTCTCACTCTCTCCAGGTTAAAACATCAAGTCCTGAAAATCCAGCAAAGTTGCTGGAGGGCTCCAAGGTAGAGGGAATTACCACATTATTGAGAATTATCCCTAACAGAAGGCTGAGTACCACCTGAGAAGGAACAAATTACTTATCTGAAACTGTTGTTCTCCAGCATGGGTGTGGCATGGATTCACATGCTCATGAATATTCCCAGTCAGGCTGGAGCAGGAATAAGTTACTTACGTGTAACTGTTCTCCAGCATGGGTCTGGCATGGATTCACATGAATAAAGAATACATAGCATTACACACGTGCACAACCACGGGAGGTGGCAAGGATCAACATTAAGCATCTCAACATCAAGCATCTCTTGGCAGACTCTGGAATCCTCCCTGGAATTCCGTTTGACGCAGTATAATTTCATTAAAGTGTGTGTTGACCTCCACGTAGCAGCCCTGCAGATGTCCAGCAGGGACACACCAGACAGGAACGCCGTAGTTGCAGCGATCGCTCTGGTTGAATGGGCTCTCGGACAGCCGGGCAACGGTCGGTTCGCCAGCCGGTGACAATGGGTGATGCAGCCGGAGAGCCACCTGGAAATGGAAGCCTTGGAGAGGGCCTTCCCTTGATTCACAGGGCCAAAGTTCACAAACAGCCCCGGAGTTCTGGTGTAGTGGGAGATAGCCGCCAGATGAACCTTGATGGAAGCATGGGCCAACCCTGCCTTGGCCAGCGACCGCAAGTACGGCAGCACCTGTGGAGCCGTAATCCGCAGAGGGTCGAGACGGCAAACCTCTGCCACTTATGTCCATACCATTTCAGTGTAGACAAAGCCCTAGCCTTGGCAAGCACTTCCTTGCAGTCCGCCGGGAGATCATATCCACCAAACTCTAGCGCTGCAGGAGCCAGGCCTGCAAGTTCAGCGACCCTGGGTCATGGTGCAGAATCACACCCCCTTCCCTGGCGAGAAGATCTTCGTCTGCCCGAAGCTTGAATGGGAGGGTGTGGGGGGACGCTGACATGTCCAGAAGGTCCGGGTACCATATCCGGCTCGGCCACGCCGGTGCGACGAGGGTCATCCTGCACTGGGACCGTCTGAGTTGATTGATGAGTCGCAGAAGTAACGGGGGAAATGCATAGAGAAACAGGCCATCCCAGGGGAAAGAGAATGCATCCCCCATGCTTCCTGGCTGGGGAAACCTGCTGGCGAACCTCCGGCACTTGGTGTTCGTTTTCAACAGATCGATGTGGGGATCGTACCATCTTTGGAATAGAAGATCCACTTGGTCCTGCTGAAGCTCACACTCGTGGCACAAGCGCAGCTCCCTGCTGAGAGTCAGCAACTCTGTTCTTCACTCCTGCCAGGTGAAATGGGACGAGGAACATCCCCTGGGCGATGGCCCATCGCCAAAGGTCCTGCGCTTCTTTGGAGAACGCCGGGGATCTGGTGCCCCCCTGCTTCCGAATGTAAAACATTGTGGTGGTGTTGTCTGTGAAGATCTGCACCACCGTGGCCTTTGAGGGACGGAAGGAAAGACTTGAGGGCCCAAAACACTACCCGTAGCTCCAGAACGTTTATGTGCAACATCATCTTCTCGGTAGCCACAGGCCTCTTGCGTGGAGATGACCGGTGTGTGCTCCCCATCCCTCAAGGGATGCGTCTGTCGTGACCGTCTCCTGATGAGGGGGGACAGGGGGTCTGGAAATCCACGTCTGCCGACAGATGTGCACGGACACCCCACCACCGAATCGCTCGACGTAAACTCTTGTCAAGGGCGATCATGTCCTCAAAGCTTCCAGATACCTGGATCCAACGGGCGTCCAGGAACTCCTGCAGCAGTCGCATCCGCAGCCTGCACAGGCGTTCAAGGTATATGCACGACTACATCATACCGAGGAGGGACTTGATGGACCTCACCCTTGCCATCTTCAGGGTCTACAGCCATTGTACCTTGCCCAGGATGGCTGCTATTCTCTCCTCCGACGGGGACGCCAGGCACAACACCGCGTCCTGAGATGGCACCAAGCAAGACTTCTCAAAGTTTATCGAGAACCCCAGTTCCGTGAGTAGCCGGAAGTACCCTCCATGTGCTGGATGGCGGTCTCTCAACTTTGCTCGGATGAGCCAAACGTCCAGGTAGGGGTAGACGTGAATTCCCTGCAGGCGCAACCGCGCCGCCACTGGCGCCAGACACTTGGTGAAAACCCTTGGTGCCGACTTCAATCCGAAGGGGAGGGCCTTGAATTGCTAATGCTGCCCTTGGACCACGAAGCGCAGAATCTTGCGGTATCCCTTGTGTATAGGGATGTGGAAATCGGCATCCTCCAGGTCCAGCGACGATAGGAAATCTTCCAGTTGTCCCAGCATGTGGTGAAGGGTGACCATCTGAAACTTCTGGGACCTGATGTACTTGAGGCGGCAGAGGCCCAGTATGGGTCTCCAACCACCAGTCTTCTTTCTGACGAGGAAGTATCGGGAGTACACTCCGGAGCCTTTTTGGGGCGAGTTCTATCACGCTCTTCTGTAGCATGGCCCGGACCTCCAGAAGAAGTTGAGAGATGTGGTTTTCCTTCCTAGCCACCAGTGGAATGCGCGGACACTTCCGTTGAAATTCCAGGGTGTGCCCGTGGGCCAGGGCATCCAGCACCCAACTGTCTGTGGAGATGGACTTCCAAACGCTGTCGAAGTTCGCCAGCCGGCCTCCCACCGGGGTGCTCGGGTGGGGGCCAGATGTCACGGCCGGTTCAATCCTGCTTTGCCGTGGGGGGCGCCACCTTGGGGACCTCCTCCGGACTTTCTGCAGCCCTGTAGGCTTCCTGAGGCGAAGAGCGGGACGGTTGACGATAGGATGATGAGCCACCACCAAAACCTTTGGCGTACCCCTGGGATTTTCCTCCAGAGTGTGAAAGGACGGCTGTCGCTGCTGGAGCGTGCCCAAAGCCCGAGCCATTTCAGTATCCGCCTTGATGGCCTGAAGAGAATTGTCCACAGTCTTGCCGAATAGGTTGTCCACATCGAAGGGCATGTGCAACACCCCAACTGTACATCCTGGCGGAAGCTAGTGGCCAACAACCAACCCCGCCGACGAAGGCAAACGCTGTTGCCCATCTGACGGAATCCCGTGTAGGCGATGTCCGTGGCCACCGTGATGGCATGGTCCGATGCCACTTCACCTTCCTACAGGATCTTCACCGCTTCCGCTCATCTTGTCGTCGGGAAGGAAGTCCAGGAGGGGAGCGATCTTGAACCACAGCTCCCTGTCATAACGGGCCACGATGTCCAAGGCATTGGCCGCGTTGATAGTCATCGCAGCCCGACGAGATGACCCCATCGCCCCATGGCGTCCAGCTTCTTTCCCTCACCATCCAGGGTGGGGTCGGGGAAGAGGATGTAGACGGCAAAGATCCAGAATCTTCCGGCCGGCGACAGGGGCATCCTTGTCCGGATCTCTGAGCACAAGGTGTGCAGTGCCTGTAGGATGTCTGCCGACACGTCGGCTGGCGGTGGCTGCTGGGGTGGCTGCAACCGGAGTGGTGGCAGTGGCATGATGTCCTCTGGCTCCTCACCGCCCTGCTGCTCCTCGTCTGTTTCCTCGCTGCTCTCCACATCCGCCTCGCCGGGGTCGTTCCCATAGGACCTGGCCCGACTAACCTCTTATCCAGTACGGCCTTCAGATTAGAAAACTCCTCCTCGGAGATGACCAAGCCCTGCAGGACTACCACCCCACCCCACACTTCTGCTCAGCGGGGACAGTCTAGGGGAGATTATCAGCATCGTCTTTGCTGGTGTCTTCTCAATGGGTAGAAAATAATTCCCTCTGAGCCAGCAGGGAAACTCTCGTCTTGGGGCCGCCTCCTACAAATCTGCATCCGCTGCCTTCGCTAGGGATGCCACCACTCCTTCCAAGGAAGATTTCGCCTGGTGAACCTGGGCCTTCACGACCTTTGGCGCGCTCGAGGCCTTCACCGTGGGGGGGGGGGGGATCAGCACCCCACTCCCCCTTGGCTTTCTCCGCCGGAGTTGACTGGGACTTCTCCAGAAGTTTACCCAGATGGTCCGACTTCCTCTTCTTTGCTGACCCGGAGCGTTGGCTCATGGTCGAGGGTGCTGGAGATGCTGTTCCCGGCCACCGAGGAGCCCGTCCCAACAGCGCTCCCGGTGCCCGCGGGCTTGTAGTGCTTTGCCTTATGTTGGGCCCCCGTCGCCGGAGCACCCTCAAAGGTCTTAGAAGACTGCTCAGATTTCCTCTTGCTGGGTGAGGCTTGCTGCCGGGGCTCACCCGCTGCTGGGATGTTCGTCTGGAGCCACTCGGGAGAGCCGCTTGTGACGGTCTTTCAAGGTGCGAGGCACCATATCCTTGCAGAACGCACAGGCCTCATCCACGTGCGTTTGGTCAGAATGTATGCAGTAAAGGCATAGGGAGTGCCCATCGCCCAGGAAAAGGTTCCGTAGTCCACATCCAGGGCAGCTCCTGAACAGAGGCGTTGAGTCTCCTTTATCTTCAGCTATGTCCACATGGAGTAGGCCTCAAAGAATCTTCCGGAATCCTCCAAGAAGTGAACGACGATAAATCACCCTTGAGGGGTGTAGAAAGTTCAGAAAAACGGGTCCCCGTTAGTCGGATGATGGATCGATGGAGCTTGAGGCTCGATTGACCGGAAAAATAGAGTAAACTAAGAAAAAGCGCAAAATGCAGTAAAAAGCCCGACAGCTAATCACAAGGACTCCCACCACTCTAATGTGCGGTAAAAATCTGAAGATGGCTGCCAGAGGAGGGGTTTAGGTAGAGGGCAGTCATTGGCTGGGGGATAGTATGACCCAGATACCAGTGATTTGTTGTTGGGAGAAAGACAGTTCAGAAATTAAGCTGAAACCGATTTTTTTCTTTACAGAGGATTTCCAGCCTGACAGGGAATATTCATGAGCATGTGAATCCATGCCAGACCCCATGCTGGAGAAATAGCAGTACAACATGCACACCCACGGGAGGTGGCAAGGCTCAACATAAGCACCTCTTACCTCCTCACCAGGTCACCTTCAAGCAAAGAGGTTGCGCAGCACTGCTTGGCTGACTCTGGACTCCTCCCTGGAATCCCTTTCGACGCAGTAGAATCCCGTGAAGGCGTTGACCTCCACGTAGCAGCCCTGCAGATAAACAGCAGGGGCACACCAGACAGTTACGCTGTAGACGCAGTGATCCCTCTGGTAGAATGGGCTCTCGGATGGCCAGGCAGCGGTCGGTTCGCCAACCGGTGACAGTAGGTGATAAGCCAGAGAGCCACCTGGAAATGGAAGCCTTGGACAGGGCCACGTAAAACTTCAGCGCTTTAGTCACATCCAGCTAGTGCAAAGTCCTTTCAGCCGCCCACGAAGGAGTCGGGGGAAAAAAACACAGGTAACACCAAGGGTTTGTTGAGGTGAACTAAACCTTGGGCATGAAGCAGCACCACCCTCGTCTCATGAAAAGTCAAATAAGGCTGCTTGCATGACAGGGCCCAGATCTCTCCCACTCGTTGTGCAGAGTTGATGGCCACGAGAAAAGCGTTCTTCCACATCAGAAACTTAAGCGGAGCAGAATGCATAGAGTCAAATGGGGCCCCGATGAACATGGTCAGCACCGCATTGAGGTCCCACGCCGGAGCCCTCACCGGTGTGAACGAGCGGAACAGTCCTTTGATGAACACCTTCACCATACGGTGCAACCACAGAGAAGACCGTCCCGGAGACCTGGTGTAGCGGAAAATAGCCACCAGATGTACCTTGATGGAGGCATGGGTCAGTCCCGATTTGGCCTATGATAGCAAATATGGAAGCAATTGAGGAGCCGTGACCCGCAAGGGGTTAATCTTCTGTGACAGGCACCAAATCGTAAAAAGCTTACATTTGTGTCCGTAACATTTCAGAGTAGATGATGCTATAGACTTGGCGAGGACTTTCTTGCAATCTGCCGGAAGATCTTAGCCACTGAATTCTAGTGCTGCAGGAGCCAGGCCTTTAGGTTCAGAGACCCTGGACTGTGGTGAAGAATGGCGCCTCCTTCCCTGGCGAGCAGATCTGCGACCACTGCCAGCTTGACTGGAGCCGCTGACATGCTGAGAAGGTCCGGGTACCAGATCTAGCTCGGCCACGCTGGTGTGACGAGGATCATCCTGCACCAGTTACGTCCGAGTTGATTGATGACTCGAAGTAGCACCGGCAACGGAGGGAACGCATACAGAAGGAACAAGTTACTTACCTGTAACTGTTGTTCTCCAGCATGGGTCTGGCATGGATTCACATGCTCATGAATATTCCCCGTCGTCAGGCTGGGAATCCTCGGTAAAGAAAAAACCAGTATCAGTTTCGTTTCTGATCTGTCTTTCGTAGTAATAACCAATCACTGGTCTCTGCGTCATACTGACCACAGCCAATGACTGCCCTCTACCTAAGCACCGCCTCTGGCAGCCATCTTCAGATTTGGAAGCACGTGAAGTGGCAGTATGACCAAGTGAAGAGCCGCAGAGGGGTAGGCGGGAGGGTTCGCATGTGAATCCATGCCAGACCCATGCTGGAGAACAACAGTTACAGGTAAGTAACTTGTTCCTTCTCCAGCATGGGGTCTGGCATGGATTCACATGCTCATGAATAAAGAATACATAGCAGTACACACATGCACAACCACGGGAGGTGGCAAAGGCTCAACATTAAGCATCACATAAACTCAACATTAAGCATCTTACCTCCTCACCAGGCTCACCTCAGGCGAACAGGTTGCGCAGCACTGCTTGGCCGACCCTGGACTCCTCCCTGGAATCCCGGTCGACGCAGTAGAATTTCGTGAAGGTGTGCGTCGACCTCCACGTAACAGCCCTGCATATGTCCAGCAGGGGCACACCAGATAGGAACGCCGTGGTAGCTGCGATCGCTCTGGTGGAATGGGCTCTCGGACGGCCAGGCAGCGGTCGGTTTGCCAACCGGTGACAGCACATGATACAGCCGGAGAGCCATCTGGAGATGGAAGCCTTCGAGAGAGCCTTCCCCTGATTGACAGGTCCAAAGTTCACAAAGAGTTGTGACGTCTTCCGAAAACCCTTCGTGCGGTCCACGTAGAACTTCAGCGCTCTAGCTACATCCAGCGAGTGCAAAGTCCTCTCAGCCGGCGACGAAGGCGACGGGAAAAACACAGGTAACACCAAGGGTTCGTTGAGATGGAAGTCCGACGGTACCTTGGGCATGAAGGAGGGGTGCGTCCTGAGCACTACCCTCGTGTCGTGGAAAGTCAAGTACGGGGCCTTGCAGGAAAGGGCCTGGATCTCTCCCACTCGTCGTGCGGAGGTGATGGCCACAAGAAAAGCTGTTTTCCACGATAGAAACTTCAACGGGGCCGAGTGCAGAGGCTCGAACGGAGGTCCCATGAGCTTGGTCAGCACCACGTTGAGCTCCCACGCCGGAGCCTTCACCGGCAGGAACGATCTGAACAGTCCCTTCATGAACTCTTTCACCAGACGATGAGACCACAAGGACGTCCGGCCCGTGGTTCTGGTGTATCGGGAGATCGCAGCAAGATGAATCTTGATGGACGCGTGTGCCAGACCAGCTTTGGCCAGCGTCAGCAGGTACGGCAGTACTTGGGGAGCCGTAATCCGTAGAGGGTTAATCTTCTGTGCGTGGCACCAGACAGAGAACCTCTTCCATTTGTGTCCGTAGCATTTAAGAGTCGAGGACGTCCTGGCCTTTGCAAGAACCTCTCTGCAATCGGCCGGTATGTCGTATCCTCCAAACTCTAGCGCTGCAGGAGCCAGGCCTGCAAGTTCAGCGACTTCGGGTCGTGGTGGAGGATGGCGCCTCCTTCCCTGGAGAGTAGATCCGCGTCCGCCGGCAGCTTGATCGGCGGGGACGCTGACAAGTCCAGAAGGTCCGGGAACCATATCTGCCTCGGCCACGCAGGTGCGATGAGGATCATCCTGCACCGTGACCTCTTGAGCTGGTTGATGAGCCGGATTAGCAGAGGCAAGGGAGGGAACGCGTAGAGGAACAGGCCCTCCCAGGGGAACGAGAAAGCATCGCCCATGCTCCTCGTCTGGGGAAACCTGCTGGCGAACCTCCGGCACTTGGTGTTCGTCGCCGTCGCGAACAGGTCGATCTGGGGTGTGCCCCACCGTCGGAAGAGGCGATCCACCAGATCCTGCCGTAGCTCCCACTCGTGGCACGAGCGCAGCTCCCTGCTGAGTGAGTCGGCGATGGTGTTTTTTATCCCTGCCAGATGAAACGGCACCAGAAAAATCCCTTGGGCGACGGCCCAATGCCACAGGTCCTGCGCCTCCTTGGACAGCGCCGGGGACCTGGTTCCGCCCTGTTTCCTGATGTAAAACATGGTGGTGGTGTTGTCAGTGAAGATCCTCACCACCTTGCCCTTGAGGGACGGAAGGAAGGACCTGAGGGCCCAAAACACTGCACGGAGCTCCAGGACGTTGATATGTAGGGACTTCTCCGTCGGGAGCCAGAGTCCCCTTGCGTGCAGATTTTCGGTGTGCGCTCCCCACCCTTCCAGGGAGGCATCCGTGGTCACAGTCTCCTGGTGGGCTGGGGTCTGGAAGTCCATGCCCGCCGTCAGATGCGCGCGGGTGCCCCACCACCGTATCGCTCGTCGGAAACTCTCGTCGAGCTTGATCCTTTCCTCGAAGCTGCCCGTCGTCTGGACCCAGCGCGCATCCAGGAATTCTTGCAACGGGCGCATCCGGAGCCTGCACATGGGAATGAGGTAGATGCAGGAAGACATCATCCCGAGGAGGGACTTGATGGACCTCACTTTGGCCGCGTCGGCCACCAACATCCGTTGCACCTTGCCCAAGATGGTCCTGGTCCTCTCCTCCGACGGGGAGGCCAGAAGGGACACTGTGTCGAGCCTCGCTCCCAGAAACAGTGCGACTTGCGCGGGCACCAGGTGGGATTTGGCGTAGTTCATGGAGAATCCCAGGTCCGTGAGGAGTTGGACGGTCCTTGCCGTGTGGACCACGGCGAGCTCCCTCGTCTTGGCGCGGATGAGCCAGTCGTCCAGGTAGGGGTAGACGTGAATCCCCTCGCGGCGCAGTTGCGCCGCCACCGGTGCAAGGCACTTGGTGAATACCCTGGGTGCCGACCGTAGTCCGAAGGGAAGGGCTTTGAACTGGTAATGGCGCCCTTGGACCACGAATCTGAGGAATTTGCGGTGCCCCTTTAGGATGGGAATGTGGAAGTAGGCATCCTCCAAATCCAACGACGATAGGAAGTCTCCTTCCTCCAGCTGACCCAGGACGTGCTGGAGGGTGACCATCCGGAACTTCTGCGCCTTGATGAACTTGTTCAGACGTCGCAGGTCTAGGATGGGGCGCCATCCTCCCGTCTTCTTCTTCACGAGGAAGTATCTCGAGTAGACTCCGGAGCCCCGAAGCCTCTTTGGGACGAGTTCGATGGCGCCCTTTCTGAGCATCGCCTTTACCTCCAGGAGAAGTTGAGGGACGTGAAGTTCTTTCCTGGCCACGGGGGGGACGCGCGGGCACCTTCTTTGAAACTCGAGCGCGTGGCCCCGGGCCAGGGCGTCCAGCACCCAACGGTCGGTGGAGATGGACTCCCACACGCTGACGAAGCCCGCCAGCCGGCCTCCCACCGGGGTGCTTCGGTGGGGGCCCGACCCCACGGCCGGTTCAATCCTGCTTGGACGCGGCCTTGCCGCCTTGACCTCCTTGGCGACGACGGCGGGGTCCGCTAGACTTGCCTCGTCCTCTGTAGGCCTCTTGCGACGACGAGCGGGCCGCTTGACGGTAGGAAGCGAAACCGCCGCCGGAACCTTTGGAGGCGCCCTTGCCTCCGCCGCTCCGAAAGGGCGTCCGTCGTTGCAGGACTCCAAGGGCCCGGGCCGTCTCCGTATCCGCCTTGATGGCCTGAAGGGAATCGTCCACTGTCTTACCAAACAGGTTGTTCCCGTCGAAGGGCATGTCCAGGACTCTGGTCTGGACGTCCTGCCGGAAGTCCGTAGCTTTGAGCCATCCACGACGTCGAAGGCAAACGCCGTTGCCCAGCTGGCGGAACCCAGTGTCGGCGATGTCCGTCGCCACGGTGATGGCGTGGTCCGAGGCCACCTCACCTTCCTGCAGGATCTCAAGGGCCTCCGCCCTCTTGTCGTCCGGCAGAAAATCCAGCAGGGGAGCCATCTTGTACCAGAGCTCCCTGTCGTAGCGGGCCACGATAGCCAAGGCGTTGGCCGCTTTAATCGTCGTCGCTGCCGACGAGATGACTCTACGCCCCATAGTATCCAATTTCTTTCCCTCGCCGTCCGGCGGGGAAGTCGATGTGGAGGCCGCACCCCCCCCCGCTTTCTTCCTGGCTGCCGCGGAGACGACGGAGTCCGGGGTAGGCTGCGCCCGGAGGCATAGGGGGGCCGTGTCCGGGACCCGGTACTTTTTCTCGTACCGGTCTCTTCTAGCTGGCGTCGTGGAAGGGTTCTTGAGGAGGGAAAGGCCCTCATCCCAAATGTCGTCCAACAGAGGCACTGCGAGGACCGTCTTCCTCTTGGCCTCGCGCCGCTGATAAAGGAAGCCTTCCTTTTTCTTCTCCTCAGGGCAGAGTTGGAAAAGCTCGGAAGCCCTGGAGATCATGGAGTGGAAAGATCCGATCTCGTCGGGCGGAGAGGCCCTGGTGGGAGGCGACGACGGAAAATCCTCGTCGTATGCCTCGTCGTCCGTACCCGTCGCTGCCGTGTCAGTCCCCGTATCATCCCCTCGGGTGGACGGGGAGGAGGGCTGGAAGGGGCGCGACGGTTGAAAAGGAGGTGGTGGATGGATCCTTCTTTTCTTGGTAGGGGGAACACCAGAAGGTCCCGGTTCTGGATCCCCCGACGGGAGAGGTTCCTCCGTCGGTAACGGTAGCCTCGTCCTTATCTCGGAGCATAAGGACTGTATGGCCAATAAAATGGCCGCCGAGTTGTCTTGCGGCGCTGGCAGAGGGGAATCCGACGGGCGAGCAGGGGCCCCGTCGGTATCCTCGACGATGTTGTCGTCGTCACCTGCGTCGGGGTCCATTCCGACGGGCTGGCCTTCTTCCACGCCTAGGCCGTGGCTTAAGACCTCGATCAGCTCCTCTTCTGAGGTTGAGGCCGACTCTACGACGACGCCCTGCCCCCCCTTCTTCCCCACGGGGGGTTTCACGGGGGTCCTATCGATGGGCACAAAGGAAGACTCCCTCCGAGGAGGCAGGGAGATTCTGGGCCCTGAGGTCGCCACCACTGGTGCAGCCACCACAGGCTGAGCCAGGGCCGCCGCGACCGTTTCGATAGAGGGCTTGGTCGGATGGATCAAGGCCTTCACCACCTTAGGTGCGCTCACCGCCTTATCCTTGAGGGAGGGGGCACTGCCACGCTCCTCCTCTGCCTTAGAGCTCGACCGGGGCCTCTCCAGGAGCTTCGCCGGGTGCTCGGCCTTCCTCTTACCCGACCCAGAGCGTTGGCTCGTGGTTGATGGTGCCGGGGAGGGTGCGCCCTGCCTGGCGCCCGTAGAGCCCGACCGTTCGGCGCTCCCGGTGCCAGCGGACTCGCGGTGCTTGGCCTTATGTTGGGCCCCCGTCGCCGGGGCGCCCTCAAAGGTCTTAGAAGACCGCTCGTATTTCTTCTTCTTCTCGCCAGACGGGCTCTTACCCTCCAGCCAGTTGGCGAGACGTTGATGGCGGTCCTTCATGGTCCGTTCCGACATGTTGCCGCAAAACGCACAGTCCTTCTCCACGTGCGTCTTGTCCTCATGAAGGCAGTAAAGGCAGAAAGAGTGTTCGTCCTCCTTGAAGACATTCTGCAGCTGGCATCCAGGGCAGACCCTGAACAGCTTTCCGGGCGTCGAGCTTCCCTTCTCCTGGGCCATCTCCGAGACCGGGCCTGAGAAGCTTTTGGAGTCCTCCGAAGTGTAGCTCGACGAAATCTTCACCCTTGAGGGGCACAGATGAATCCGACACGGGTCCCCGTTGATCGGATGTAGAATCGGTGGAGCTTGAGGCTCTTTTGACCGAAAGAATCGAAGTTTTTTGTAAAAAGCGCGAAAAAATAGCACTAACGCTCGAGAGCAATAGCACGAGGATCCCAACACATGAACGTGCGGTAAAAATCTGAAGATGGCTGCCAGAGGCGGTGCTTAGGTAGAGGGCAGTCATTGGCTGTGGTCAGTATGACGCAGAGACCAGTGATTGGTTATTACTACGAAAGACAGATCAGAAACGAAACTGATACTGGTTTTTTCTTTACCGAGGATTCCCAGCCTGACGACGGAGAATATTCATGAGCATGTGAATCCATGCCAGACCCCATGCTGGAGAAAGAGGCCTTCCCAAGGGAATGAGAATGCGTCCCCCATGCTCCCCTGTTGGGGGAACTTGCTGGCAAACCTCTGGCACTTGGTGTTCGTCGCCAACAAGTTGATCTGGGGATTGCCTCATCTGATGAAAAGGTTCTCCACTAGGTCCTGCCGAAGTTCCCACTCCTGGTAAGAGCGATGCTCCCTGCTCAGAAAGTCGGCATCAGTGTTCTTTACTCCTGCCAGAAGAAACAGAACAAGGAATATCCCCTGGGCGACGCCTATTTGGAGAGCGCTGGGGATCTGGTGCCCCACTGTTTCCAGATTTAAAACATTGTGGTGGTATTGTCTGTTAAGACCCACATCACCTTGCCCTTGAGGGACAGCAGGAACGACTTGAGGGCCCAAAACACTGCCTGTAGCTCCAGGACGCTGATGTGCAACGTCTTCTCCGGCAGCCACAGGCCTCTGGCGTGAAGACTTCCGAATGGGTTCCCCATCCTTCCAGGAAAACATCCGTCGTGACCGTCTCCTTGTGCGGTGCAGTCTGGAAATCTGCGCCTCCGGTCAGATGAGAGCGCACGCGCCACAACCTTACCGCTCGCCGGAAACCCTCTTCAAGCGCGATCCCATCTTGGAAACTTCCAGACACCTGGATCCAACGGGCGTCGAGGAACTCCTGTAGCAGGCGCATCCGTAAGCTGCAGAGTCGGATGAGGTAAATGCATGACATCATGCCGAGCAGAGACTTGATGGCCCTCACTGTGGCGATCTTCAGTGCTAACAGCTGCTGCACCTTGCCCAGGATGGCCCCTATCCTCTTCCGACTGACGCCAGGCATGACACTGTTGAGCCAGGATCCCAGGAACAGCGAAAGTTCACTGAGAACCCCAGGTCCGCCAGTAGGCGGACGTGGATCCCTTGCAGTTGTAGATGGGCCACGAATGGCACCAGGCACTTGGTGAAGACCCTGGGTGCCGACTTCAGTCCGAATGGAAGGGCCTTGATTTGGTAATGCTTCCCCTGAACGACAAAGCACAGAAAATTGCGGTGTCCTTTGTGAATGGAGATGTGGAATTATGCAACCTCCAGGTCCGACGACGACAGAAAGTCTCCCTCCTCCAGCTGTCCAAGTATGTGTTGAAGAGTGACCATACCGAACTTCTGGGACTATGCATTTGTTCAGTCGCTGCAGGTCGAGAATGGGCCTCCAACCCCTGATCTTTCGTAGGAGCAAGGACCGGAGCCCCGTAGCCACTTTGGAACTAGCTCTATGGCCCCTTTCTTTAACATGGCCCAAACTTCCAGCAGCAGCTGAGGGATGTGGTTTTCCTGCCAGGCCACCGGTAGTATTCGGGGAGACTTTCGTTGGAACTCTAGCATGTGCCCCTGGACGAGATCGTCCAGCACCCAACGGTCGGTGGAGATGGACGCTGACAAAGTTCGCCAGCCGGCCTCTCAGCAGGGTGCACGGGGTGGGGCCAGACATCCTGGCAGGCTCATTCTTGCTTGTAGTTCGACAGGCTGTCTTGCGGTCCCGGACGAAGATGGCATCCTCCTCCGAAGGACTTGGAGCGGCCCCTGTTGGTTTCCTGGGCTGAGGAGTGGGACGGTTAGCGGTAAGAGGAGCCCCCGCCAAACCTCTCGAGGATCAGCTAGACTTGCCTCCTGAGGACTGAAAGGACTGCCGTCGCTGTTGTAGCGTGCCCAGGGCACATGCTGTCTCCGCCTTTATGGTCTGTAGGGACTCATCCAGAGCTTTCCCGAAAAGATTGCCCCCATGAAAAGGTATGTCCAAAACCCTTGTCTGGACCTCCTGTCGAAAGTTGGTGGCCTTGAGCCAGCCATGACGATGAAAGCAAACGCCATTGCCCATCTGGCGGAAACCTGCGCCTGCGATGTTTATGGCCACCGTGATGGCATGGTCCAAAGCCACTTCGCCCTCCTGTAGAATCAACATAGCCTCTACACTCATCATCGGGGAGGAAGTCCAGTAGAGGGGCGAGCTTAACCTACAGCTCCCGGTCATAACTTGCTATGATAGCGAGGGCATTGACAGCCTTGACAGTAGTCGCTGCAGAGTAGATAACCTTCCTACCCATCGCATCCAACTTCTTCTCCAAGTTGTCAGGAGGGGTGGACGCTGCAGAAGACGTTGAGCTCGAGGATTTCTTCTTGGCCGCTGCAGAAACCACCGAATCCGGTGACGGTTGGGCCCGCAAGCACTTGGGTGCAGAGTCCAGCACCCTGTACTACTTCTCTAGCCGGTCCCTCTTCGCTCGGGCTGTAGAAGGGTTCTTCATGAGAGTCAGTCCTTCATCCCAAATGTCATCCAAGAGCAGGACTGAAAGGATGGTCTTCCTATTCGCCACGCGGCGCTAGTATAAGAAGCCTTCCATCTTCTCCTCCGGCGTGAGTTGGAAAAGCTCAGATGCTCTGGAAATCATCGCATGGAACGATCCCATCTCGTCTGAAGGGGAGGATCTGGGCAGAGGAGACGGGAGGTCCCCCATCCTGCCGTTGTCACCGTGTCCAACTTGGTCTCACCTGTGCGTGGTGGCGGAGAAGGAGGTGAAGGGTGGCAAGGAGGCATACGGTGCAGTGATGCTGGAAATGTATTGGAGGGACAGGGCCTCCCTTTCCTTGTCCTGTAGTCCTTTTTCATACTTATTCTGTATTGTTTTCTTCCCAGGCATCCATGTGGGACTCCTAGCAGGGAAGCTCTTCCCATTATTTGGTTTGGTGTACAGACCCTTGGGATACCCTTATGGCACCTGTGTGTGACCCACAGAACAGGGTATGGGCTGGTGGCAGCTCCATGCTGAATTTGACAGGTACTCTGAAAATGCTCCATTTTGGTATACCCAGGCCCTGCCATTGGAATCAGTTGATTCCTAATGAGAGATAAGATGGCCCCTGTGGCCTCTTGCTTTCTATTGCCTGTTACCGTGTTTTTCCCAAAGTCCTGGGAAGCTCTGCCTCTGTCCCTCCCCCCTGAATGGCTGTTGTGTGGAAGTTCCTTATATGGCATTGTGGGGAAGTCCAGGCCAGATTGGTTGGAGCCTTCCCAGTGACTATGTTGTGGGTACACCCAGTGGGTAGGTCCTGGGTGAATGGAGTGTGTGACCAATATGCACTTCTTGTTATGGGTGTCTGGTTTCTGGTATGAAATTCAATGAATGAGACAGCCCTGCCCGAAACTGGTTTGAATGCTGTGTGGAGTGTTGAATGGCTGGGTACTTGTCCCAATACACATTCCTTGTTGTGAGCGTCTGGAGGAAGGAGAATGGCCTGAATGCACTGTGAGCCTGATTGGTTGCATGAATGCCCTTCTGAGTGATTGGTTGCCCGAGTATGACCCAGCAGAATGAATGAGACAGAACAGTCTATCTGGGGGCTTCTCACTGCTAGAATTCATTCAGAAGCTGAAGTTGATGCTTGATCTCGACCACCAAGCCCGTAGAAGGTGGTGAACTGCTGTTACCTTCACTGCAATCTGAAAACCGTTGTGATGCCAAGACTGATCCGAGAGAGGACCTGGCTAAGACGAGAGAAAATCGTGCACCTCCAACCTTTGCCGAAGCTCCCTGGAAGTCAGACCCTTGACAGGCTGCCAACCGGTGACTGGGACCGCCAAGGAGAACGAAGAGACGCACCGGACATTCCGTCCACCATCGTCGAGCAGGACTCGCAGGTTTGCTATAACAGCTGGAGGCCCATCGAAGCCGTGTTGCCCAGAAGCGGGGACCGCTTGACGCTGTGCCGCTGACGACCAGAGCTGCAACGCTACATTGAATAAGACACTTTGAATCCAAGGACGCTCTCGCCTGCACCGTCGACCACTTTGTCCTGCCGGAGAAAGTCGAGGCTGCTGACACGCCGAGGAGCATCCACCGGTGGGTTTACTGCCACCCAAAGACCGCAGGGATGCCGGACGACTCGACGCCCTTGCTGGGCCAATGTTCTTCATAGACTCTTGGAAGCTACGAACCCTTGTCGTCGAGGTGCACCGCACGCCTGGTCTTTGCAGGACGTCCACGACTGATCGTCCATGAGCACCGCCAGGACCGAAGCTGCTGCCTCAACACCATCAAACCTTTTCATTGACGACTCAACACCAAGGTTCACCTTCTTCGAGGCCTATCGACGATCCGTGGCTCCTGCCTTAAAGGGGGCCACTCAAAAAGGATCCATCAACGCCTCATTGAAGGACTCTGCTTTTCCATGTACATTTGAGGTGGTAGAACTATTTAGAAGAAAATAAGACTCATATTGAACAATATATGGACTGGGCTTGTTTTATATCTGTTTACGGGTTGCCCAGGTGGGGTGATCCTCATATAGAACTGAGCCCAGTGGTAGGGGCTCAGTATTCTGCCTATTGTTTTAACCAACCTGCTTTCCTCCTATGTCTATTGTTGGTTCACATTAAATGATTTGTATGACATTTGAACGGAGTACAGTCAATGTATTGTAAAGGAATCCAAGTATAATTGTGGTATCCCTTAGAACTGTATATATTTGCCATTTTAGATTAACCTGAGCATACAGTGTGTCATTGTGATTGTGTATATAACCTTAAACCTTCTTTATATAAACACTTATTACTAACAGTATGCACGCATTGCTTTGGGGGTGCTTGGGACTACACTGTACTTCAGAACCAGCCTGCATCACCTCTTGAGAGCTATGCCTTGATTGTTCGCCCATGTTTTACCAATTAGATAATCTTGGCTGGTGTCCTCTGTGCCTCTCCTCTGCCATATAGAGAGCAGGAGTACAGATACCCCCCTCCAGTCTTAACAGGTGCCTCTTCCTCTTCTTGGCTGGCAGTTCCTCTGTTGTCAGCAGGGCGGCCGGCATCTTCCTCTGCATCTCAGAGACCAGGGTATGAAGGGCCGAAAGAATGTCCATTGAAAAGTCTCTAAGCGGCAGTTGGGGCGTAGGACCAGGGCCAGGGCCTTTGTCGTCCTGAGGCCCTCCGTCGCCTTCATCGACTGTAACCCGTCGCCCTTGTCATGAGGCGTGACTCGGACGTCTCCACCGCCCTCCTGAATCGTCTGGAGGTAAACTAGTTCATCCTCCTCAGAGAAAATATCCATGCCCTGGAGGCCCTCAAAGCCCCCCCCCTTTCTTCACGTCTAGAGGGGACAGTCTCGGGGAGATCATCAGCATCCTCTTCTCTTGGGTCTTCTTAATGGGCTGGAACAAAGCCTTCCCCCTGGGAGGGAGGAACGCCCTTGCCGTCGGAAGGGCGCCCTGCGGATCAACCCCTGCGGCCTTCGAAAGTGACACCATCACCACCTCGATGGAGGGCGCAGACTTAGTCTGGTGCACCTGGGCCTTCACGGTAAGGCCGGGCCCCTTGTCCTGCCTGCCCTCCATTGGTCGCCCCGGACACCTTGTCCTGGCTTGGCCTTCTCCTTGGGGGTTGGATCAGATCCTCGATCCCCTTTGGCCTTCTCCGCCAAGGGTAAGCCGGACACCATACCTTTTGCCCTTTTCCTTGGTCGTCTCCGGGGCCACCTTTAGCTTACCCGGGTGATCAGACTTCCTCTTGGATGACGATCCAGAGCGTTGACTGGAGACCGATGCAGCTGGGGATGTGAAACGCACCCTGCCCTTCGCGGAGCCCGATGCAGAGGCGCCCCCAACTGTAGCAGACTCTGTGCTTGGCCTTTTGTTGGACCCCACGGTAGGGCCGCTCTCAAAGAACTTAAAAGCCTGCTCAGCTTTCCCAGATCCGGGAGAAGCATGCCACTGGGAACCACCGGGGGCAGAGGCCTTGGCCTACAGCCACTCTTCCAGCCGTTTATGCAGATACTTCAACGTGCGTTTCGAGCGATCACAGAAAAGAAGAACAAGTTACTTTCTTACCTGGTAACGTTCTTTCGATGGGATGTTCCTCCGATGTATTCCTTATCTTAGATATCTCTTTCCAGCTTTGCTGGCCTCGGAAATATTTTCGCTCTAGAGGGCGCTGCGCGTCGACGCCCGCCGAGTCGATGTCCCTCGACAGCCGCCGTATCGACGTCATCCTGCCTATAAAGGCCGCGCGCAGCGTCCGTTGCTCAGTTCCGTTTTGTAGCCCACAATAATTCTTTCTGGACTAGACTAATCACCCTGAAGGAGCGTAAGCTGCAACAACAAGGGAAGTAGTACTGCGGGGATGGATGGGACGTGGGAGGAATACGTCGGAGGAACATCCCATCGAAAGAACGTTACAAGGTAAGAAGTAACTTGTTCTTCGAAGGGATTGTGTCCTCCGACGTATTCCTTATCTTAGATAGGCTCCCATAGCAGTATTCTGTTATTGGAGGTGGGAGTACTGACTTCATGCTTCCTCTTATTGATGAATAGAGTGCAATACTGCCCTTCCAAACCTAGTTTCCTGACTGGAGGAGGAATCCAAGTTCTAAAACCGTGTAAAGGTATGGACGGACGACCATGTGGCAGACGCACATATGTCTCTAACCGGCACTCCTCTTGAGGGCCGATGAAGCTGCGATACCTCTGGTCGAATGAGCCCTAAGATTTTGAGGGGGCTCTTTTCCTGCCAGTTTATAACATTCCAAAATGGCTAAAATGATCCATCTGGAAATGGTCTGCTTAGTTATCGGTAGCCCCAGCTTGTGACCTGCGTAGCCTACAAACAGCTGGTCTGCTTGTCTTATCCTAGCCAGTCTACTAATGTAAAAACTTAAAGTCCTTCTTGGGTCCAGCCTGTGTAACCTCTCTTCCTCTTTCCCCGGATGGGGAGGAGGATAGAAAGATGGAAGGGTAATCTTCTGTGTGATATGAAATTCAGAAACCACCTTTGGGAGGAAATTAGGCTTCACTTGCAGAACAATTTTGTCTTTGTGAAAGATTGTATGAGGGGGTTTACAAGAAAGAGCTTGTAACTCGCTCACCCTTCTAGCAGATGCAAGTGCTACTAATAAAACAGTCTTAAGGGTAAGAAATCTTAACGAACAAGAGTGGAGTGGAGTGGTTCGAAAGGTGTGCCCATCAGGAAAGGTAGGACTAAATTTAAATCCCATAGGGGAACCTGGAATGGTCTTGGGGGATAAACGTTAGTTAACCCCTTTAGAAACTGTATTACCAAGGGTAACTTGAAATAGGATGGTTCTTCCGCAGTGCGCTTAAAGATGGATAGCGCTGCGAGATAGCCCTTGATGGTGCCAACTTGAAGGCCTGAATTAGCTAAATAAAGTAGGAAGGACAAAACCATTGGTGTACCACATGAAAAGGGATAGATATTCTTTTCCCTACACCAGCTGCAAAATCTGTTCCAACGGCAGCGGTATAAAGATTTTGTTGCTGGCCTTCTTGCTGAAAGCAACACCTCCATAACATCATCAGGGAGGTCCGAATCCTTGTACCTCAGCCTTTCAGAAGCCAAGCGTGAAGGTTGAGGATTTTGATGTCTGGATGGAGAACCTGACCTCCCTTCTGTGAGAGCAGATTCTCTCTGAGTGGAAGTCGAATTGGAGGGCAGATGGACAAGTCTAGAAGGTCCGGGTACCACGTTCTCCTGGCCCAATCCGGGGCAATTAGGATCATGGTTTTCCGGAATCTTCTCAACCTCCTGATCATTTGAGGAATGACAAGGACCGGTGGAAACGCGTACAGGAGCGGAAACTCCCAGTCCACTATGAACGCGTCTCCCAGAGCTCCTCTCGGGGGAATTTCCTTGAACAGAACAGATCGCACTTCCTGTTGACACTGGTGGCGAACAGATCCACCTGAGGGGTTCCCCAAAGGGCGAAGATCTCTTGAAGGACTTCCTGAGCTAGTTCCCACTCGTGGGAGACTGTGCTCTGCCTGCTCAGAGCGTCCGCTGTCAAGTTCTTCTCTCCGGCTAGGTGAACTGCCGAGAGAGATTCCTTCTTGGATTGCCCAAAACCAGAGCTGCATCGCCTCTCTGCACAGAGGTAGTGATCCTACGCCTCCTCTTTTGTTGATGTAATGCATGGCCACTGTGTTGTCCGTCATTATCAGGACATTCTTTCCTTGTACAGATGGCAGAAAAGCCTTGAGCGCAAGTCTGATGGCCCTCAGTTCTAACAGGTTGATATGTAGTCTGGACTCCGATGGAGACCAACGACCGCTGATGGTCAAGTCGTTGGCGTGGGCTCCCCACCCCGTGAGTGAGGCATCCGTGACTACTGTCATCTCCGGCCAGGTTTGCCAAAACTGCTCTTCTTTCAGAATGTTCTCCTGACAGGCCCACCACTGAAGGTCTCGAGCCACCCTGTCGGGAACCTGAAGAAGATCTGTCATTCTCCCTGAGAATTGTGACCACTGAGTTCTCAGTGCCCACTGGAGAGATCTCATTCTCAGGCGAGCCTCTGGCACTAGGAAAATGCAGGATGCCATGAGGCCTAGCAACCTAAAAAAGTCGAAGGCTGGGAGACATTGGGCACCTCTGGTGGCGAGGCTTTTCCCAGGGAAGTGTCCAGGATCGCTCCGATGAACTGGAGTCTCTGCGATGGTATCATTTGTGACTTCTTTAAATTGAGGGAGAAGCCCAGTCTGTGAAGGGAGTGGCAAACATGATCTAGCTGAATCTGAGCTTGTTCCGAAGATACAGCTCTGATCAACCAATTGTCAAGGTAGGGGTAGATGTGAATCCCTTCCCTCCATAGACTTGCAGCCACTACCGACATTAACTTGGTGAAGACCCTCGGGGCGGAGGTCAGCCCAAATGGCAGCACTCGAAATTGATAATGAGTTGCCAATTGCGAACCTCAGGTATTTCCTGTGTTTGAGATGGATTGGCACATGGAAATAAGCGTCCTGAAGGTCCAGAGATACCAACCAGTCCTGGAACTGAAGGGCCTGAAGGATCTGAGAAAGTTACCATCTTGAATTTGTCTTTCCTGAGGAATTTTTTCAATTCTCGCAAGTTCAAGATGGGTCTCAGTCCTCCGTCTTTCTTTGGTATGCGAAAGTAAGGGGAGTACCAGCCCTTGTTCCTTTCCGCTACAGGTACCGGTTCTATGGCACCTTTCTCTAGCAGGTCTAAAATTTCCTGCAAGAGGAGCGGATCTGGAGCTTTTTGAGAGCTGATCCCCGGTGGATGACTCTGAGGTATGCGTAGGAGAGGCAGGCAGTAACCTTGTGCAACTGTCTCCAATGCCCAACCATCTGACGTGATAGCCTGCCATTCCGCCAGAGGTTGAGTTAACCTGCCTCCTACAGGTGTCTTGTGAGGGAAGTCCTCAGAGTGGTTTTGGGGCGGCTGATGCAGATGCCAATGGTAAAGAGGCACCTGCTGTTGCTGCGGCTTTTGAATATCTACCCCGTCCACCTCGGGTAGTTCTTCTTTGTCCCCTTTGAGCCGGTCTCCTCTACCTCTTCCGAATGCGGAGTAGAAGCGAAAGGACTTGCCTCTCGCAGAGGTTCCTGTGGGACGAAAAGGTGTCTGATGGATTGCAGCGCCTAGGGATTTTGCTGCTGCCTTTGATGTTTGCAGCTTTTCTAAACTGTCATCCGCCTTTTTCCCCAAACAAAGAAGAGCCATCAAATGGCATGTTCAAGAGCCTGGCTTGCACATCTGGGGCAAAACCAGACTTTCTCAACCAAGCAAATCTCCTGGTTGTTGTACTTGCCGCCATTGCTCTGCTGATACTGTCAGCCGAATCAATGCCCGTCTGGAGGGATTCGCACATAGCGTCTTTACCGTCCTTTATAATATTTAGGAACGCCTCCCTTTCTTCTCCCTCCGGGATGCAGTCAGCCGCTGTAGAAGCACACTCCCAAAGTGTATGGCTATATCTAGCAAGGGTGCAAGTAGCATTAATAGATTTTAACGCCATGCTACATGCCGAAAAGACTTTCATAGCCATAGCATCGTATTTTTTATCGTCCCTGTCCTGTGGGACGTAGGGTAAGCAGTCTTGATGTCAGTAGAAGATGCTGCCTGTACCACCAGACTTTCTGGGGATGTGTGTTTGGACAAACACTCCGGGTCTGCAGAAGATACCCTGTATTTAGTAGACAGTTTTTTATTTACTGCCGGGACGACATCTGGGGTTTCCCAGTTCGTCATGATTTTTCTTTGAAGAGCTTTATGAAAAGGTACTACAGGATCCTCCTGTGGACCTTTATCAAGAATATCCGTGAGGTCATCCTGTTGGAAAGCCTGTGAAGGTGTTGACCACCCCATAAATTGTGTGATCCTAACCATTAAGGCTCTATAAGGGGTTTCAGCATGCTCCCCCGGGTCTGGCCTAGCGAACTCCACCTCTGGGGAAGTGTCTAAACCACTTGTCTCATGTAAGGAATCATGGAGTTCCTTTAATCTGTGTTCCTCTGAGGATAACTCCTCTTGAACTGGGGTTGCAGATCCCTGCAACTCAAATGTCTCTTCTTGGTCAGACAGTTCTCCCTCTTCCATAATTGAGGACATTCTTCTCAATTGGTCTGAACTCACAAAGGGTGTGAAACCCATCTCCAAGGCAGAGGGTGCCAAACTTGTTGTAATCGGCCTTGAAAACGTCGATGTCGTCGGCGTCGAACGTGGTGTCGAAAACAAAGGTGGAGGCCTCGAGGTCCTAGATAGAATCGGAATTCTGCTTGAGGATGTCGACAATCTCGACGACATCGTCATGGAAGACCTGGGGATAGCCACTGGGTGCGCCGCAACCGTGACTTTCCTTGGCGTCGACGCCGGTGTTGAGGATGGCGTCGAGTCGACAGACGCGTGTGTCGAAGGTCCCTTCGACAACAGCGTCGAAGACACCGACCTCGGCGGAACCCTCGTCGACGGAACCTTCGAAGAAGGATTCGAGGTCTTTGCTTTACTCGAGGGTTCGTGACGCACTCGAGAAGCTTCCTTCGCCGCGTGCTGCGACTCGCGGCGTTTTGGACCTTTGGGTCTTTCGACCAGAGCATCGCTCTCAGCAGTCTTTGAGGGGGTCGAGGCCGCTTTCTCGAAGACGCTCATCATATTTTTTCGGAATTCCTCCCATTCAGCCCAGGAACTATGTTTCATGGGGCAAGGGATTCTCTTAGGTGAAACAGAGGAAGAGGACGAAGAAGGGGATCTTCGGCGTCTCCTTTTCGAGTGCTTCGATCTCGAGGAGTGATGGGACCCGCTTCGAGACCTGGAGCGCGAATGGTGACGAGGAGACGAATGTCTCGACTTCGTCGAGGAAGAAGCAGCTTTAGAAGTCTTACCTTTTTCCAGCTTCCCCCTACGCTCCTTCAGGGCCTTAGCTGTCATGGACATACAGTCCTCGCACACCGAACAATGGTGTTCAGCTCCCAAACACCACAGACAGACCCTGTGAGGGTCTGTCAGCGACATATTTTTTCCAGTCTCGGCATTTTTTAAAGCCAGACCAAGGGGTCGTCGGTTCAGACGAGGAAGCCATCGAGTATGGATCGAATATCTTGAGGAAAATGGAATAATGCTCTACGAAACTGAGCAACGATATTCCGAGGCACTGAGTAAGCGCAGAAAAACGGAACTGAGCAACGGACGCTGCGCGCTGCCTTTATAGGCAGGATGACGTCGATACGGCGGCTGTCGAGGGACATCGACGCGCAGCGCCCTCTAGAGAGAAAAAATTTCCAAGGCCAGCAAAGCTGGAAAGAGATATCTAAGATAACGAATACGTCGGAGGACACAATCCCTTCGAAACACACAATCTTCCTCCTTATGCGCTGGGTACAGGCAGTACAGGCACTGGGAATGTTCGCCGTCAATGTACACATTCCGCAAACTGCAGTCAGAGGCAAGCTTGAAAAGGGAAGGGGAATCCTCCTCCTTAGACATGATGTAGGCCCGAAGAATCTTCTGGAAGCTTCCACGAAGAAACTCGACGGAATCCGCCCTTGAGGGGCGCTAAAGAATCTGAAAAACGGGTCCCCGTTAATTAGAAGGATGATCGATGGAGCACATTTGCTCGATTGACTGAAAAATAGAGAAAACTCTTCCAAAAAGCGAAAATCGCAATAAAAACTAGAGAGCTAAGCACGGGGCCTCCCAACAATTGAACGTGCGGTAAAAATCGGAAGATGGCTGCCAGAGGAGGGGCTTCGGTAGAGGGCAGTCACAGAGCTCAGTGATTGGTTGTTAGGAGAAAGACAGTTTACAAATGAAACTGATTTTCTTCTTTTACCGAGGATTCCCAGCCTGATGACGGAATGTTTATGACAATGTGAATCCATGCCAGACCCCATGCTGGAGAACAGCAGGGCTCAACTTAGGAGGGAGAGAAAGCTGAAGGAAAGTACAAAGAACTTTTAGTATACATATGGTTCAGAAGAAACACACCCAGAAGTATTGTAAAAATAAAAGGTTTATTTAAAATACAAGTAGGCCAAGAGAATTCTTGAGGGAAAGTAAGTACTATGTCATAAATCAAACACATAATAACCCAACAATGATTATGGTATGCAAACCAAAGGATAAACCCGATTTACAATAACAATCAGTAATTCACACCAAGTCAAACCTAAAGTAAGACATTTAGAATAGTAAACTATTCTTTGGGAGTAAAATCACATTAGTTACTTTTACATTTAAGTAATTCAAGGACAGTGTAGCCTAATGGTCATTACCTTCAGTGATATCCAGTAACAAGAATTCAACAGTAATACAATCAGTGTTGCAGGAGTGAACCTTGCAAAATATGTACATCTTTCTACATAAAAAATGGATACAGTTAGATTACATTTCAAAACAGAGTTCAAGTAAAGTAACTTG
This sequence comes from Ambystoma mexicanum, assembly GCF_040938575.1. Taxonomy (NCBI): domain Eukaryota; kingdom Metazoa; phylum Chordata; class Amphibia; order Caudata; family Ambystomatidae; genus Ambystoma; species Ambystoma mexicanum. The sequence goes on along the minus strand of NC_090923.1, from coordinate 1,282,213,442 downwards.
TATACTTTTATATGGGCCTAAGCAACTTATAGATGGATAAGAACCCGCACTACACATTTAGGATAACCTTAAGTTATACAAGGTGAGTAAAACCTATTTGGTAATAAACTATTACAGTCATACCAATGTTGCTTTTCACATCAGTGAGAAACAGACTAATGTAAGCAATAACTCCATACAGTATATCAGAAATGCCCTAAAGCAGATCAAGGTGAGCAAAACCTCAGTAAGACCATTTTAGAAATGCACTAAAGCAGTTCAGTTGAAGCAAACCCCACTTTACACTTAGTTAGAATGGCAAGGTAAGACAGACCAGTTGGTTAACTCTTACAATTATTCTATTACAAAAATAATGAAGTGAAACCAACTATGTTACTTGTTAGAAGAGTAACACAATTCACAGGTAAGTAAAGTAATCTCATGTGCAGTACCCTCTGGGAACACTACAAACAAATCTGACTACTGGTATAGGAAACCCAACCTTTGGTGAAAGCTTGTACTACACAGTTTTGGTATCCTGATGAGCAGCCAGGCTCATTTTAAGAGGGGTCAATGTGAGCTGTAGTGGAGTTACACAGAGATTTACAGTTACAAGTATTCAAAGTAACTCTTACACTCAAGGGTTCTTGCATAAGGAATTATTAATTTATCAGTCAGTTAGAATACGCCTTCTTCAGAAGGGAGCAATATAATAGTAACAATCAAATACACTTCATGAAATACACACTCTTAAACTCTCTAAATCAGTAGATATCTTTTTGGGATGGCCCACAGACACTACCTACACCCACAGGTGACTTCAATTGCTAGGGTGCTGGGGACATTAATATATCACTGTTGCATTTAGAATCAGATAGTAATAAGTCAAAGGAAAAGATTTAGAACATACAAGAGACCACAAATATTCTTAAGCAGGCAAATACTTTCGGATCCCTCCAGAAAGAGTCATTCTGTACAAAAGGCTAAGCAAAAGTCAATGGGAAAAAGTCATATAGGATGAAGCACTTCTGGTTGTTAAGTGTAAAAGTCTTGGTACAGGTTCTTAGGAGTCTTTGATGAAAAGAAGAATCTAACGTAGGGCCACAAGCAGCTTAGGCTTGTGAGTAGTAGAAGATGCAAGCAACTCTACGGCAAGAGGCAAGTTCTCTCAGACTTTGTACAGTACCTTTAAAATGAAGAAAAAGATGCAGCAGGTGACTCTTGTTCCTGTGCAGCTCTGCAGGTCTTGCTGTTCCTGGGCCTCAGTCGTGGGCACAAGAGGGAGGACGTCAGGGGACTCTTGCAATGCACTGGCATGGTCAAAACTCGCAACCGGCAAACTTCCCTTTCAGTGGCTGTTCGGTATTTCAGCTCCTCGCGTCTACCGCAAATAGCAACACCGCGGTTCCTGGCTGTCGAGATGGACTTTCCTTGCTTCTGGGGTCCCGCATTCTGTTGAGGGGGCTCAGGCTTGGTCAGTCCTGCTTCCTGGGGGTCCAGAGTATCTTCCTGGAGTTGTTGGCCAGCTTAAAAGCAACGCACACAATCCGGTGTTCCTCTCCCTGGATATACGGTTTCCAGCAGCAACTCTGTGGAAATTCAACCAGCTCTGAGATGGATGTCCAGGTGGCTTACTTTGGAGCGGATTGGTTCCACCAACTCAAGGGAGTAGGTCGTCCTTGCAGGGGCTTCTCTGTCAATACGAATTTGGAGTTCCAGCAGAGCAGCAGGCGTCCTCTTCAAGTTCTTCTTCGTCCAGTGGTCAACTCTGCCTTCCAAGCCAAAGGACTAGCCTTTCAGACAGTTCTATCCCATTCATTCCAGCCTATCTGTCAGTCACCCAGCAGAGTGGCTGTCCTTGCCAGACAGTCAGCTGGCCAATCATTACAGAGTGCATGTGGGTCACCTAGGAGAATAAGCACAGAGAGTTTCGGCACCTCCCTCACTTCCTGCCTACCCCAGACACCCTGGAGCCAGAGGCGGGCTTCACTCATGAATCCCGCCAAAAGCAAAGCGAACAATGGGCCTAAACCTGGTTTGGCACGCAGAGTAAATCTCAAGAAAAACCTTTCCACAAAGAAATGGAGAAAAAAGAAGACCGGGTCCATTTTGACAAAAATGGTACCCATGGGTGCTTTACTGCAGCTGCGAAACGCACACCATGGTAGTTAAAACGAAACCACTGCCACCAGCCCTAGACAACTCACACCCTTCCTGAAACGAAGCCTTGCCGCTCTGCTACCTTAACATGAATGGGTTTGGTTAACCTATTGGTGTCTATTATTCACCATCGTAGGAGGGTGCCAGCCCCAAAGATAAGGGGTGTATTGGCGTTTACTCCTTAAAAATAGGCAAATACTCCCAAAATATTATAATAGGGAGTAAAAAAATTCCAAGAAATATACACATATGAGCTTTTGCCCCTGCTTTGATTCAAACAGTTCCATGGATGTGTTTGGACCAGAAGTTCATGTACTACCACAGGAATGAACTACTATAATTATGAAGAGGTAAAATGTACCTTTTAATATGCATGAATAACTTGGTGTAAAGTTAATTCTCACAAAAACATTTCTGTTTCGTTGAACATATGTTAACTGGTTTATAAAAATACTATCATCGGGAACAGGACTCATGTTTTTACTCCCATAAACATAATTTTACTACCAACTTTCAAAAATAGAGAGTCAAAAACATCCACTTCAAAATCTCATCTGGAGCACTGGGTGGCTGGCCTCCCAAAATCTTCCAAACCTGCCTCATTTTGGAAATCCATCTTAACAGTGGTTGTACAGCCCTCACCAGAGATCTACAATATTCTTGCATAGCAATCACTAATGAAAATGACAATTTATCAGGATGTAGCTGTTCTTCTGTAGAGGAAATTACTAACTCAGTACACCAGGGAGCAGCGACAGGAGGAAAAAGCACAAGCCAAATAAACATGCCTACTGCTCCTAGCCACAAATTCAACAAGGAACTTGACATTTTGATTATTAAAGTAACAATTAAATATGGACATTGCCAAAATACAACTTCAGATATTCCATTACAAAAATGGTCAGCTGCAGAAGTATGGATACATTACTCACCGTAATCTTATTTCATCTAGTGGAAGCTGCAGAGTATTACAGTTTGTTTTTCGAAACTGGAAAAGGGCGTCGACACAGGGCGAGCCAGTAATACTATCCCTAGTGTGACGTCCACTGTACCCATGATCCCTCACGTGTCTAGGACCCTCAGATTGTATTTTTTCTGACATGAGGTAGCATGAGGAGTAGTGCGAGTACAGATAATCCAAGCAGATAGATAGAAAGGTAAGACTACAAGCATCCATGCGCCTTCTCTCAGAGGGGAGGAAGGGTGGGTCGCATGTGAATCTAAGCAGATACAATAATCAGAAATACGATTACGGTGAGTAATGTATCCCTTCTGAGGCTTGTGGAATCTGCTTAGATCACATGCTGTGCATAGATTAGCGAGCAGTACCTGAAGGAGGTGGGATGCGAGAAGGGTCATGAGCAAATAAATGTCTTCGAACCGCTTGTCCCACTTGTGTATCTGTCTTGGAATGAGTGTCAATGCAGTAGTGCTGAGTAAAAGTGTGAATAGAGCTCCAAGTAGCTGCTTTGCAAATGGTGTCAAGGGGTACATTTGCAATGAAAGCCAGAGTGGCCCCAATGCCTCTTGTAGAGTGGGCCCTAGGCGTGAAAGGCAGAGTATTTTCAGAAAGTGAGTAACACAGCTGGATACAGTTAATAATCCACTTGGAGATGGCACCTTTAGAGGCGTGATCCCCCTCTCTGCCTGTAGCTACGGAGACAAACAGCTGATCTGTTTTCCTTAGCAGTCTGGTCTTTTTTACATAGTAGAGGACTGCCCTATGCACATCTAGTGTGTGTAGTTTCACCTCAGCCGAGCTTTTTGGGTCTTGGAAGAAAGCCGGAAGCTCGCTGGACTGGTGCACGTGGAATTTTGAAATTAACTTAGGTGAAAACCTAGGGTGTGTGCGTAAAACCAGTTTATCTCTATGGACAGTAAAGAAGGGATCTTGCACTGACAGAGCCTGAATTTCACTGACTCTTCTTATAGATGTAATTGCTACTAAGAAGGCTGTTTTGTAAGTCAGGTGTTTGAGACTGCTTTTGTGCATGGGCTCGAATGGGGGGCCCATGAGCTTAGATAGCACCACATCAAGGTCCCATCCTGGTGGTGGGTTTGAAATAGGAGGGTGAAGTCTCTTTACTCCTTCCATGAAGGCTTTAACTACTGGTACTTTCCACCACAACACCTTGTAATGGGAAGTGGTGTATGCTGACACGGCTGCCAGGTGTACCTTCAGTGAGTTAAAAACCAGTCCTGCGTCCAGCAGGTGGAGCATGTATGTAACAATAGTGGAAGGAGTGCAATCAACTGGGTTGATTTGTTTATTCTGGCACCAGATAACAAATCTCTTCCATTTGTCAAAGTAGCAGTGCCTTGTGTTAGGTTTTCTAGATTCCTTTAGGATGTCCTTACACCTCTGTGGTAAACTGCGATGTCCGAACTCTATGACCTCGGGAGCCATACTGCCAGGTTCATTGAGTTGGGTTGAGGATGCACTGTTTGACCTTGGTGCTGGGACAGTAGGTTGTACCAGCCCGGAAGTTTGATGGGTTCGCACACCGCCAATCTGCGTAAGTGTGGGACCCACAGTTGTCTTGCCCACATGGGAGCAACTAGGACGAGCGTCATCGATTCTCTGTTCATCTTGTTGACAACCTTCCTGATTAGAGGAGTTGGTGGAAAAGCGTACGCAAACATCCCTGACCAGTTCATCCACAGGTCGTTCCCCCTGGGAGTCTGGTTGGGGAACCTGGATGCGAATCCTGGGCATTGTTTGTTTTCGCTTGTGGCGAATAGGTCTATAGTGGGGAAACCCCACTGAGAGAAAATATCTTCTACGACTTCTCTGTGCAGACACCATTCGTGTTCCTCTGGGAGGGGGTCTCTGCTCAGAGCATCCGCTAGGGAATTGAGATCCCCTGGAACATGTTGCGATGACAGGAAGATGTTCCGTCCGAGTGCCCATATCCAGATTTTCTGGGCAAGCTTGGACAGATTTGGCGACCGAGTCCCTCCTTGCTTGTTCAGGTAGAACAGGTAGTGCTGTCCGTCCGGATTTGCACTGACAGATTTAACAGGTAGGGCCCGAACTCTTGAAGTGCTCTGAATACTGCCAGAAGCTCTAACAGGTTGATGTGATTCTTGGCCACTGAGTGCGACCAGAGACCCTGAGCTGTGTGGTGGAGATGGTGAGCTCCCCACCCCGTCAGGCATGCATCGGTTGTGACTACTGCCTGTATCCCGGGATCGTAAAAGGGTTTCCCCTTGGACAGATTCTCTCTTGTCCACCAGTGAAGGCTTTGTACAAGTGTTGGCGAAACGACCACTAGATCGTCCTACTGACCACTTGCCTGAGGCCACTGTTTCGCCAACCATTCTTGCATGGGACGCATGCGCAGGCGCGCGTGGAGGACCAGGTAAATACATGACGCCATCATGTCCAGCAAACGCATTGCTTTGCGTACCGTTAACTGGCGACCGGACTGATATTGCGGAATTTCCAGCAGTACATTCTGAATTCTTACCTCGGAAGGAAAGGTCAACCCCTCTGGAGTGTCTAGGATAGCTCCTAGGAACTGTTTGGATGTGCTTGGCACGAGACTTGACTGTTTCTCGTCTATTGAGAAACCCAATTCGAAAAGGAGGTCGATTGTCCTTTGAATGTTTGCTCTGCAAATTACTGGGGTCTCCCCCGGTGATGAGGCAGTCGTCTAGGTAAGGGTACACCGGGATTGCCTCCCTGCGTAGGTGTGCCGCCGCCACCGCCAGTACCTTGGTGAATACCCTTGGAGCCGAAGCTATCCCGAAGGGCAGTACCTTGAACTGGTAGTGCCGACCGTCCACCTTGAAGCACAAGTACTTTCTGTGTGCTGGGAACATGGAAATATGAAAATAGGCATCTTTCATGTCCAATGTTGCCATGTAATCCCCTTTTTTAGGAGGGGGATTACCTCCTGGAGAGTAGTCATGCGAAACTTTTGGGGCTTGACATACTTGTTGGCAGGCCGTAAGTCCAATACTGGACGCATTGTCAAATCTTTTTTTGGCACAAGGAAGTAAGTTGAATAAATACCCTTGTTTACCTGGTCTCCCGGGACGAGTTCTATCGCGTCCTTTGCTAGCAGATTGACTATCTCCTCGAGGAGGATCTTCTGGTGGTCCAAAGAATGTATTCTTTGTCGTGGAGGATGGTTTCGGGGACGCTCCAACAGTTCTATGCAGTACCCTGCGAATACTGTGGACAGCACCCATCTGTCTGATGTGATCCCTTCCCAAGCTTGGGTGAAGTTGGAAATGCGTCCCCCTACTGGGGTTGCGTGAGAAGGGACCCTGAACTGAGCGTCACTGTTTTGGTGGAGGCGTGCTACCTCCTCTACTGGGGCTGCCTCTACCTTTCCCACGTCCTCTCTTATTACCCCTGCCGTAACCCTGGGTAGACTGTTGGTTATTATTGCTCCACGGTGTACCCTGCCCCTGGGAATAGTTAGATCCTCTCTGTGAATTTTGGCTGCGTGGGCGACGAACATTGCCATTCCCTCTCTGATTAGGGGGTTTATTGGTTAGTTGGCCTAGGGATTTCAGTGTTTCATACTCGTCCTTGGCATTTTTCAGCGCGTCCTTGACCGCCTTACCAAACAGATCCGGCTCCACCGGTTTATCTAACAATGATGCTTGGGTTTCAGCCTTGAATCCAGACTGCCTTAACCAAGCGGGTCTCTTGATAACAGTTCCTTCTGCTATCAATCTGCCGGCGTTATCCGCGGCATCAAAGGTTGCCTTTAGAATGCAACCGGACACGGCTCTTCCTTCCGCCGAAACTCGTGCCATCTGGCTCTTTAAGGATTCTGGGGTGGAGTCTATGAGTGCTGCGACTTCTTCCCATTGATGGCAGTTGTAGCTGGCCAACAGGGTGGTGGAGTTGGCAATCCTTGCCTGGTATGCGGAAGTGGAGGCAACTTTCCTGCCCAACCCATACAGTTTCTTGCTCTCCTTGTTGGGAGGAGCTTCGGACGATGACAAGGGTGTTCCAGCCCTCTTACGGGTGTTTCTAACAACTAGGGAGTCCGGCTTCAGATGTCCCCTTATTTACAGTGGGTCTGATTGGGCTGCCCTGAAAAGGTTCTCAATCCTGGGGTTCACTGCTCTGGTGAGGTTAGGATTTACGAGTGAAGGGTCTATTCTCTTTTGAATAGACTTCAGGATAGGGATGGCCTGAGCAACAGGCCTCCTTTCTCCCACTAACTCTTCGGCGAAGTCCCTCTCCTCTTGAGCACCCTGGGTGTCAATGTGGAAATGTTCAGCTGCTCGAGACAGCACTTCATTCAGGAGAGGTTGGTTGTCGACAGGGGAGTCGGTAACCGGGGGTTCCTAATCTACTCTAGGTTTCTGGATCGACCTCATCCTCTTCTTGGTCCTCATCATCCCCATAGTAGCCCGTACCAGTTTGTTCTTCCAACATACCCAAATCTGGATCCTCACAAAAGGATGTCTCTCCTTGATACTGAGAGTATGGCTGTACATAGAAGGGGTCCGAAGACCGTGTTGGTGTTTCAAACCGGGACTTTTTACTTGGAGTTATAGGATCCTTAGAGCCTGAGGGAGCTGACCACACGGGAGTACATGAGATAAAGTGTTCAGGGTTTTTAGCGGACAAATCGGTCAATGATGGCATCCTTGACATGACCCAGTCTATGTCATCACTAGACCATTCTCTAGAACTGGGGATGACCCTTTCTGGAAGTTTTTCTGACTTATCCTGACTAGACCTGGTGGTCTGAGTAGGGGTTTTTGTGATAGCAGAAGACTTGGACTTGTCTGTCTGTTTCTGAGGAGTGGAGTGTCTTAAAGGTGTGGAAGTAGGCAGAGGCTGCTTCCTTTGTTGTTTTTCCCTCTCCCCGTGAGTGGAAGAGTGTTTTCCCTGTTTTTTCGCCCCTACGGAGCCTTTCGATGCCTGGCGTCGAGGTTCGGGGGTAGTGTCCCTCTCCTTCGAGTGTGGAGGTAGGGGTTTGGGAGCCGCCGTAACGCGGACTGCGGGCGCCGACTCCTGGAGTGCGGTAAGGGGATGGAAGTCGGCTTCGTCCTCCGACGATCGAACTTCCCTTACCTTGGGGAGCGGGGCACTCTTGGCAACAGTGGATGATTGCCTGGAGTCATGCGGCGATTGTGATCGAGAACGCCGATTCAGACCGTTCTCTATGCGTCTCTTTCCGAGAACTCGACGTGCGCGTCGAGTCCCGGTTGGACTTTGTGTGTTTTGTGGAAGTGCTGTGGGAAGCGCTTGTGTCGCCGGGGGTCTTCCTCATAGCCGCCCTGCCGGACGACCTTCCGAGGTCGGGGACTTGCGCTCGGCTGTCTTTCGACGCCATAATGCCCTCGCCGTCCGAAAGCATGGCGTCGCTGCCATCGCTGAAGGCGCCCTCCGCTGCCATGGCCTCTTGACGCCTGGCGTGGCGGGCCCAACGTTTGATCGAATGGTCCTTAAGTGTTTTGGGTTTAAACCTACTACACGCTCTGCAGTTCGCCTCGGGGTGGTCCCTCGGCAAGCAGAGATTGCACGTGGCGTGCCTGTCGACCCAAGGGTATTTGCGGTTGCACTTGGGGCAGAATTGGAAAGGGGTACCCTCCATACGCACCTTAAGGCAGCGGGCTTGGAAGTGTAGGAATATATAAGAATGTACCTATATACCAAAAGAGTGTAGAGTATGTCCACCCCCCAATCTCCCTACTTGCAGGGCCGAGGCCTGAGGCCTTCCTAGGCCCAAATCCGTCGTGCAGCTGTCGACAGTCGAATTCTTCTCCGGGCCAGCGTCGAGTGTGGAAGTTTGGTGACTCGAAGTTGGGGTGGAGAAATGGGTAAATTTAACAATATTTAGCAAGTGTATGGCTAAGGCCAGGGAACTCCGCGAAATGCTTCCGACCAGAATGGCGGAAAAAAACTGAGGGTCCTAGACACGTGAGGGATCATGGGTACAGTGGACGTCACACTAGGGATAGTATTACTGGCACGCCCTGTGTCGACGCCCTTTTCGAGTTTCGAAAAACAAACTAATACTCCGCAGCTTCCACTAGATGTCAGCCTATGCACAGCATGTTACCTAAGCAGATTCCACAAGCCTCAGAAATATATTTCAAGTTTATGTACGTCTATCAGTGTAAGTGAACTATTAGGTCAAAAATGTTGTGGATCCATTAAACGTATAGGCAAGGAAGAGATGTGGCTAAAATATAATCTGGCACCAGCACAATGGGATCTAAGTGGTAGTTTCACACAAAGTTGGGTCTCTGGAGGTTACTAGCTATTCTGCCAATTTTAAGTTATAAAAAAAATATAAAAAAATAAAAATAAAATAAACCAAAACATACCTTCATTTGTCAGGTATATGTGGACTGATATTTTAATGCAATGGTACTTGGAATTCAGGATGACCCAATCTAAAAATAATATAAAATGTCAATCTAAAAATAATATAAAATGTATGTCATACCTTGTATTTGTCCACAATTGGGAGCCGTACTGGTCCATCCATTGATCTGTTGAAATTTGGCAAATGATCCAGATATGGAATAAATGGTAATCCACTAAAACAAGAAAAAGAGAAGAAAATTTGCAAGATTACCACTTCCATAATAAAAATATTTGGTTGTAATCATATTAGACTTGTAAACTGCCAGTCAAGAGTCAACTATCTGCAAATGCTCACTGATTACTTCAAGTAAAATTATATTTTATACGAGACCCTGTAGGTCAGTTTACAAAAGAAGCAATACATTTTATATTCTCCAAAACGTACACATTATCTCCAGTGAGTCATGTACTTTCTACTGGATGTTCCTCCAACGGATTCCTCATCTTTGATATACCGATCGAAGGCTGTCAGCTTTGGTAACTTTGACAGTAGAGGGCGCTGTGAGTCATCAAGTCTGAGTCCCTCAGCAGCTTCCATCTCCACACTCGGACGTGACGATGTTGGTATACAAAGCACGCACTGTTAGGGCAAATTCTTATTTCTGAGCAAATTTCCTTCTACCTTAGAGATTCCCAGCTCTTTTGCTGGACTTTAGGACTTTTAATTGTTATCCTGGAGTGAATGAGACCATATTCTCACTCTCTCGTATTTTGCTTTGATCTGAACACTGTGTTCCTTTTGGTTCTGGAGTCTGACAACTCCATAGGCATCATCTTTTTGTATTGTGACACACAGCACTTTCAGTGCAGTGTCACAGAGAAGTCCTTCAGATGTCTCTTAAGGTTTAAATACCCTCTCTTGGATAACCTACTTGTTTCCAAGAGCAGTAAAGTGAAATTGACTTTACTAACCCTTTTCTATTTGTAGACCCAGCACACACCATCTTACATGGAGTGTTGGGGGGATACTTAGTATCCCCTTTTGTCTACTTTCTCATGTAACATTTCTATGTTAACCTTAATACAATTAATGGCTGGCGGCAGTGGTTTAATTTTTCCTACCATTGTGTGTTTTTACCAGGCTGCATTCGCAGCTGCAGTATTGCACCCATGGGTGCCCATTTTGTCAAAATGGCCCAGTCTTCTATTTTTTTTGCCATTTCTTGTTTGTAAGGTCCTTCTTGAGATTTACTCTGCGCGCCAAACTAGGTTTATTATTTGTTATTTATAACGCGCTTAATACCCAGATGTTTCTAAGCGTGGACGTTAGGCAAGATTGTATGCCGTACCCTTTGGGTGCACTACAACAACCCTGACCTCCTGTCAATAGGGACCCAACCTTTGGTATGAGTCTGAACTACACAGGTTGGTAGTGTGGCTGAGCAGCCAGGCTTATCTGAAGAAGGGTTAATGTGAGCAGAAAGTTTGTAACACAGAGTTTCACAGTGACAGTTATTCAAATAAACTGTCAAGGTCTCTTGATTAAACAATTTATTAATTAAACAGTCAGTTATATAAACCTTCTTAAGAAGGGAGTAAATCACATGCAACTTTCAAGCATACTTTCAAACACACACTTGGTTACTCTAAATCAGATGATATCCATTGGGGATGGCACACAGATACTTCCTGCACCTTCAGTTAACTTCAATAGCTAGGACACTGTGGGCAATGATTTATCACTGGTACCTTTTAGAGTTGTACTGTTTGTGGTGTAAAGGTTATATTATAGGAATAAAAAGATAGGTTAACACTTCATAAACTGGTAAGTACTTTTTTAAAACCCTCCAATGCAAAGTAAATTAACCTTTTCCTGTGGCAAAAGTAAAGCACAGAGGTAGAGGTAGAAGAGTCTTTCAGGAAGCCAGGCAAGTCAATGATAGTTTAACAAAGTCTAGGAAAGCTGAAGATCTTCTGGCAGGTAAATAAAAGTCTTGGACAAAGTTTTCAAAAAGAGTTTGTGGAGTAAAGAACACTTAAAGGGCCACAAGCTATACTTGTGAAAGGCAAAGATGCAAGCAACTCTGCAAGGCAACCAAGACAAGTCACAACTGAGAACAGGAAAGGCTATACAAGAGGTAAGTTCTCTTTGGTTAGAAGAAATGGTTCCAGCTGGCTTCTGTTCCTGTGTGGCTCTTCAGATCCTGCTGTTCCTGTGCCTCAGTCGTGGGAACGAGAGGGAGGGCTTCTGCAACACGCTTCTTTTCAGTGGCACTTCGCGGTTTCAGCTCCTTGCGTCTCAGCAAATAGCACCAGTGGTCTCACGGATACCACTCTGGACTTTCTTTGCATCTGTGGTCCAGCACTCTGTTGAGGTGGCTCAGGATTGGTCAGTCCTGCTTACTGAGGGTCCAGAGGCTCTTCCAGCAGCTCTGGTCTGTCTTAAAAGTGATGCACTCCAATCTGGTGTTCCTCTCCATGGCATTTCGGTTCGTGCAGCAGCAAGGAAGTACAACCAGCTCCAAGAGGATGTCCAGATGAGTTCACTTTGGAGTCGATTGGTCCCACCAACTCAAGGGGAAAATTCGTCCTTGCAGGGCTTCCCTCGTCGAGGCAAACTTCAAGTTTCAGCACAGCCGCAGGGCTTCACCGGGCAAACCAACGGTCCAGGAGTTGCAGCAGGCGTCTTCTTCAAGTTCTTCTTCGGATTTCTTTGTTCCAGTGGTCGACTCTGCCTTCCAAGCCAACAGCCTTGCCTTTTATGTAGGTTTCTCCCATTCATTCCAGCCTACCTGTCAGTCACCCAGCAGGGTGGCTGTCCTTGCCTGACAGCCAGCCGGCCAATCACCTAACAGGGCATTCCTAGGAGACTAAGCACGGGGAGTTTTGGGCACCTCCCTCGCTTCCTGATCCTACCAGACAATCTGGAGCCACAGGCAGGCTTCACTCGTGAATCCCGCCAAAGACTAAATGAACAAAGGGACCAAATCTGGTTTGGCACGCAGAGTAAATCTTAAGAAGGAACTTTCTAGGAAGAAATGGCGGAAAAAAGAAGACCAGGGCCATTTGACAAAATGGGCACCCATGGGTGCTTTACCAATTCAGCAATTGCTGATTGCGGTAAAAACACACAATGGTAGTAAAAAGTAAACCAATGCCACCAGCTATTAATTGTAGAAAGGGTAACATAAAAATGTTAAATGAGAAACTAGACAAAGGGGATACTAAGTAACCCCTCCAGCACCCTATGGTAAGATAGTGTGTGCTGGGTCTAGAAAGTTACAATTCGTAAGTAAAGTCAATTTCACTTCACTGCTCTTGGAAACAGTAGTTACACCAAGAGAAGGTATTTAATCCTGTAGGAAATCTAAGTCTTCCCTGTGCCACTGCACTGAAGGTGCTGTGTGTCACAATGTAAAGATGATGCCTATGGAGTTTGTCAGACTACAAAGTTTGAAAAGAAACGCAAAGAATAAATCACAGAAAAATACATGAGTGGGGAAAATGATCTCACTCTCGCCAAGTAAGAAATTAAATTCCTAAAGTCCAGCAAAAAGAGCTGGGGTTCTCTAAGGTAGAAGGGAATTGGCACATTTCTGATAAATCTCCCTAACAGCGGACCCGGGGATCGAACCTATATTGCTCCGTGCCGTTTTGCTTCCAAAACGTTGCCCCTGAGCCATCCTCCCGACACTGGTCCCTTTGTTCATTTGGTCTTTGGCTGGATTCACGAATGAAGCCGCCTCCGGCTCTGGCGGGGCAGGAAGGTTCCCGAAACTCCCTGTGCTTATTCTCCTTGGCTACAAGAATGCACCCAAAGGGGATTGGCTGGCTGGCTGGCCCTGTGCAAGTAACAGCCAGGATGCAAATTAATGGGAGAGACTTTCATAAAAGGCTAATTCTTTTGCAAGGAAGGCAGAGTCGACCACTCGACAAAGGAATTGAAGAAGAAACTGGAAGAGTAGCTTGCTGCACCCTCCTGGACCGTTGGGTTGCCCAGTGAAGCTCTGCTGCAGTGCTGAAGCTTTATATTTCGAATCGACTAGAGAAGCCCGGAAACTACGACTTCTCCCCTTTTGTTGGTGGGACCAACTAACCCCAAGACGAACTTGCTTGGAACCCCTTGTTAGGCAAGCTTGTATGCAGTACCCTTTGGGTGCACTATAACAACCCTGACCTCCTGGCAATAGGGACCCAACCCTTGGTATATTCTTGTTCTACACAGGTTGGTAGCGCGTTGAGCAGCCAGGCTTATCTCAAGCGGGGTCAATGTGAGCTGTAGTGGAGTTACATAGATTCAGTGACTAGTATTCAAATAAACACTTGTTTCTTGAATAAACAATTATTAATTTATCAGTCAGTTAGAATAAGCCTTATTCAGAAGGGAGCAATATAAAAGCAACACACAAATACACTTCAAAACTACACACTTAGTTTCTAAATCAGTAAAAACCCTTATGGGATGGCCCACAGTCACAACCCACACCTCAGGTCACTTAAATAGCTAGGATGCTGGGAACATTAATATATTACTGTGTGCATTTAGAATACTTTTAGGAATTGGTAAAGGCAAAGGTTATTAGAACAAACCAGAGACCACAAATATTCTTAAGCAGGCAAATACTTTTGGATCCCCTAAGCAAAGTCATTCAGTAGAACAGGTTAAGCCAAAGTCAATGGGCAAAAGTCAAAAGTCTTTGCACAATGTTTTAGAAGTCTTTGAAGAAAAGTATAATCAAATTTAGGGCCACAAACTGTTCAGACTTGTGAATAGTAGACGATGCAAGCAACTCAACAATAAGAGGCAAGTTCTCTCAGACTTTACAGTACCTTTGGATTGAAGAAAAAGTGCAGCAGATGACTTCTGTACCTGTGCAGCTCTACAGATCTCACTGTTCCTGGGCCTCAGTTGTGGGGACAAGAGGGAGGACTCCTGCACTACAATGGGACAGTCACCACTCGCAACCCTCAATCTTTCCAGCAAGTGGCACTTCAGTGTTTCAGCTCCTCGCGACTACCGCAAATAGCAACACTGCGGTCTCTGGCTATCGAGATGGACTTTCCTTGCTTCTGGGGTCCCACACTCTGTTGAGGGGGCTTAGGCTCAGTCAGTCCTGCTTCCTGGGAGTCCAGAGGATCTCCATGGAGCTCTTGGCCAACTTAAAAGCAACAAACAATCTGGCGTTCCTCTCCCTGCCGTTTCGTTTTCCAGCAGCAACTCAGTGGAAATGCAACCAGCTCCGAGAGAATGTCCAGGTGGCTTACTTTGGAGTTGATTGTTCCCACCAACTCAAAAGGGAGAAGTCGTCCTTGCAGGGGCTTCTTTGTCGATACGAATTTGGAGTTTCAGCACAGCAGCAGGGCTTCACCGGGCAAACCAATGGTCTAAGAGTTGCAGCAGGCGTCCGCTTCAAATTCTTCTTCGGTTCCTACGTCCAGTGGTAGACTCTGCCTTCCAAGTAAAAAGCAGCGCCTTTTATTCAGTTCTCTCCCATTCATTCCAGCCTAGCCGTCACCCAGCAGGGTGGC